>NW_027397066.1:98749673-99189245 GCF_003265705.2 Callorhinus ursinus
TCTATATATATATATATATATATATATATATAGCATTTTTAAAAAAAAAGATTTTATTTATTTGACAGAGAGAGACACAGCGAGAGAGGGAACACAAGCAGGGGGAGAAGGAGAGGGAGAAGCAAGCTTCCCTCTGAGCAGGGAGCCCAATGTGGGGCTCGATCCCAGGACCCTGGGATCATGACCTGAGCCAAAGGCAGATGCTTAATGACTGAGCCACCCAGGCGCCCCTATGTAGCAGTTTATTTTAAGCTGATAGTCACTTAAGTTTGAATGAACCTAAAAGCACTTCCTTTTTTACCTCTCCCCATGTTTTATGTTTTTGATGTCATATTTTATAACTTTTTTTGTGTGTATTTTTTAACTACTTAGGTAGTTATAGTTATTTTTACTGTTTTTGGTTTTTAACCTTCATACTAGCTTTTAAGTGGCTGATCACTGCCTTGACTATATATTTGCTTTACTAGTGAGATTTTTTTCTTTTATATATTTTCTTATTTCTAGTTATGGCATTTTCTTTTCCAGTTAAAGAAGATCCTTTAATAGTTCTTGTAAGGCCGGTTTAGTGGTGATGACCTCCTTTAGCTTTTGCTTGTCCGGAAAGCTCTTTTTCTCCCCTTTAATTTTGAATGATAACCTTGTAGGGTAGAGTATTCTTGGTTGTAAGTTTTTCCCTTTTAGCACTTTAAATATATCCTGCTATTCCCTTTTGGCCTACAAAGTTTCTGCTGAAAACTGATGATCAGTGTAGGATTTTAAAGAACCCCATGCAGTCTGTTTTTTAGTTTACCAAATGTGGAAAAAAAAAAAAACAACAACCATATAGGTTTTTGCAAAAAACCTTTTTTTTTTTTTTTTTAAGGAGAAGCTACTTATAAAACAATGTGGAGACAAAATTTATTCATCTGTGTTAAAAAATGGCACAAATTCTTTTAGAACACCAATACAGCAATAAATGTACATCTTAGGGAATGTAAAACAAATTAAATCCTAATTAGCTTTTACTTGTTTTGCCTTGGTCAGATTAGAAATGTGAGTCACTGGTTATGTTTACAAAAGGACTAATCAGAGAGAGAAAAACAGTTTTATTACAATATAGATTTTCCATTCAATTTGTGTTCTGGGCTGTGCTCCAAGAACAAAGTTCATTCCTTTTTGAAGATCCTCTGGGCTTCTACTCCTTCATATATGTAAGTCTGAAAGATGTTAACAAACATAGAAGAAATTGACATTAAGATTTAAAGCTTAATTAAGAAAAATATTAGTATTATTATAGCTTTGAAATGATTATAGTATTTTTTTTCTTGGTCTTTATAGCAACATTTTATACAGATACAGGATATACCCACTAAAAACACATTTTTTTTGTTTTTAGTCACATTTTTAGTTAAAATAAGTAAGATTTATGAGAAAAATAA
Source organism: Callorhinus ursinus (assembly GCF_003265705.2). Classification (NCBI taxonomy): domain Eukaryota; kingdom Metazoa; phylum Chordata; class Mammalia; order Carnivora; family Otariidae; genus Callorhinus; species Callorhinus ursinus. Next base: position 98,751,092 of record NW_027397066.1, read on the forward strand.
TAGTTTATTTGTCGAATATATAACTCAGCAATCACAAATATAAAATTATTGTTATGTAATTATTTTTGTCTTTAGGAAATAGCTATGATCTTTTTACCACTCACCTGAACCAATTCACCAGCTATAATTTCTCGGGTAGCATTCAGTTCATTTCCATTGTCTACCCGTCTGAATTTTCCAACAAGTTTATTTCCTTCTAGGTTCCAAGTACCCTATAAATGTAAAATAATAATAAATAATAATAATAATAACAAATAGCTTTTTTAAGGGTCTTACATATGTTAGGCACTGTTCTGAGTATTATAGATCTACTTCTTCAGTCTTCACAATGACCTTATGAAGTAGGTATTACTGTCTCCATTTTATGGTTGAGAAAACTGGGACACAATAATTTACCTAAAGTCATAGAGCCAGGATTGAACCTAGGCTTTTGGGGCTCCAGATTATGTGTTGGTAACCCTTATGTTTGTCTCACTCAGTTGTTCCCAAATGCTAAATTTTAAGGTAGATGAGCAATGTTTCCTTTTTCTAAATCTTTCATGTTAAAAAGAGTATCCTAAATTTAGTCATGGTTCAAGTTAGTTTCATGGAGAGCCTAACAACACTGTGTATGTTTTAATTTTATAAGGGTTGTAATAATTTAAAAATGGCCATTGGGATGCCTGGCTGGCTTAGTTGATGGAGCATGCAACTTTGGATCTTGGGTTGTGGGTTCCAGCCCCATGTTGGTTGTAGAGATTGCTTACAAATAAAGTCTTTAAATAAATAAATAAGTAAATGGCCATAAATGAAAAATATTTGACAGTTTGTCATTACAAACATATAGTTTAACTAGAAAATCCTGAGGACAAAAAAGTTTTTAAAAAATCAGTTGAAAAATACGACAATCTAAAATTTTTTATTTTAAACATTAAAAGGTATATTCCCAATGACCTACAATGTAGCATGCATCAGACTTTTCCATTTGGTCACCCATTAATTAATTAATTAATTAATTTATTTTGTTATGTTCGTGTATTTATTAAATGATTACTAAGTTTAAGTTAGATAAATCTAAAAGCTTTTGGTGCTATCAGGTATGTAAAGTTGAAAACACTGAGCTTTAGTTTTCTTTATGAATAATAGGTCTATATTTAATAATCCAAAGGATGTTTTTCTAATTCTTAGTGTTCAATCCAGGTTATTTACAGATGTATGAAAATAAAAACATTAGACTTAGATATCCTGCCAATTTGTGCAATATATAATGTGGATAAATTCTATTGGCTGCTTCAGTAAATGAAGGAGGCTTAACATTAAACATCCAGTGACAGAAAAGAGATTATTTTAGTATTGTGTAGAAAAATCAAGAATGTATTGCTTGTAAAAAGTATCTTACACTGAGTTCAGTTCCATCTGCTAGGCTGTAATTAAAAGTGACACCAAGCTCAAAAACAATTTCAATGGTACGAAAACTGCTTGATTCTTTGACAGTGAATTTATTTCCTTCTTGTGTAATTGTCAGTTTCAAATTGTCATGAGCTGCAAGCTTCCTTTTCACCATATTAACACCTGCAAAGCAAAAGATGTTGGAGAAAATAAAGTCAAAATGCCATAGAAAGTGTTTATTTCAACAAGTTCTGTTTTATTTATTTGTTTATGTACATTTTGAGGGTGGGAAAGAAAACTTGATAGCATTGCCTTGGTACAAGAGCATTCAGATTGCCTCTTACAGAAAAAATTCAAGCTTAGTCAGATCAAGAATAGTGATTCAAGTTAGGTTTCCAAAACTTATGAAAAATTAAATGAAAAACAGAATTGTAGAATCGTACAACTGAGTAATTTTAAAATAATTATCAAACTTTATGCTTCAGTGTTAAACTAAATTCCAGAAATGTCAAACAAAAGATTAAATATATTAATATATTTACAAGGAACTTTAATTCTGCATAAACAGTATTTTTAAACATTTTTTGACTTTCCATAATGGCTTTAAAATTTTGAACTTCATAATTCTCTTTGCTTTTTGTGGCATTTCTGACTATCACAAAAATGAGAAAATTGGCAAAGATTGCAGTCAAATTCGTTATTGTAAGAATGTGCAAATCCCATAAATTTCAACATGGAATTCTGAGCTATAGGATATAATTGATGCAAATTTTGTTTTGAGGGAATGACTCCAATTTGTTTGCACATCTCACACAGTGTATGAGCTGCCAGAGTATTGGAATAGATATTAAATTTGTTAAATTAAAACCCGCATAGAAACCACATGGAATCATGAGATTATTCCCAAATTTATGTCAGAGGAAATGAGAATTACGTCTAATTTATTTAGAGCTGTGAATCATGATAGAACTTTTTTTTCCCATTACTTTACTGTATGATCTTTGTTTTTCCATCCGCTAAAATTCAACGTTTTGAAGTTTTCATTATGCACTGCCCTTTTTTACTTTCTAAACCAAAAAAAAAAAAAAAGTAAGTTTTCAATGATACAGGCACAATCAGCAGTTGAAGAGTGAGTGACTCATACCTGGATCTCTTTTGTTTCAGAGAACTCAGTCTTTTTTTCCCACTAGTGAAACTGTAGTTTTCCTAATATGAGAAGTGAGAATATTGTTTTCCCTACTCTGAGCCTCACACATTTTGGATCCTCACCACCAGAACAGGAGCCATTCCCTAAACCCTGAGGTTTAGAAGGAATTAGAAGGAAAAATGTCTGTGAAGAACAAAATAACAAGTCACTAAAGAATTAAGCCCTTACCCATTTTTTCCATGAACTTGTCATAGTTCTCATTCCGGTCTATCTTCCAAGTACCATCAAGAGCCATGATCTCCAGTTGAGTCAGCCTCTAAGCAATCAGAGATTCAGGTCTGTCCTTAGGAGAAAATTTATTCTATTTCTTATCTTAGAACCAACTTCATACTGTGATGTGGAAGTTTAAAGTTTAAAAGGTCACTTAACTACATAATGCCCAGCCATTGCGGTTTATCTTTCTATAAATTTCTTAGTTCCTCTCTGGAAATTCAACTGAATTACAGTTGACCCTTGGACAACACGGGTTTGAATTGCATGGGATTTTTTTCAATAAATACAGTACAATATTGTAAATGTATTTGTTTTTCCTTATTTTTTAAATATTTTCTCTAGCTTTCTTTAGTGTAAGACTACAGTATGTAATACATATGACATACAAGATGTGTATTAATGGACTGTTTATGTTATCAGGAAGACTTCCGGTCAACAGTGGACTATTAGTGTTTAAGTTTTTGAGGAGTCAAAAGTTATACAAGAATTTTTGACTGCTTGGGGGGGAGCGGTTGGTGCCCCTGACCGCCCCCCCCCCATGTTGTTCAGGAGTCAACTATAAAACATGATAAACAATACCTATTCTATCTCAAACTACAACTTGTGAGTACATTTATTTCAAGAACTAGAATGCGTTGTCTCTTAAAATAGGTTTTCTGCTTATAAGTTCAAAGTGCTCACTACATTGGAGGTAACACAATTTAGAACATATATCAAATAACATCTGGGAAATGAGACAATTAATGACCTATCCCTTTTTTACAATAACAATTACCTTGTAAAGTAAGATTTTATGACCAAATATAAATAAAAAGTTAAAGTTAATATGATATTGAGACTGAAGGTTTATTTATTTTACTAATACGTTCTTTTGCATTGTGCTTTTGGGTTGCCAGGAGTCTGGTAAATATCCTGACACCTGGTACAGTCCATAACCCATGGGTGCTCACTGGGGTTTTTGTTTTGGTCTTGAATGATGATAGGCAGCTGAGAAAAATTTTAAGAGGTAAAAATGTAGCTAGATAACCCGAAAACTTCCATTAGAGAAACAGTCAGTTTTAAACCTCTGCCGTGTACAGAGAAAACAAAAACCAGATATCAGCCATGCCATTAATTAAAACCATTCCTTTGTTTTACCCTTTTTCCCTCTCATCCCCAATCCTGGGGCAATCAGAAGCTCAAAGTCAATATGTATGTGGGACGAGACTATGGAGGATAGCCTAAAAGGTAAAAAGTAAAGGAGGTCACCATATCTCTCCCTTCCCCCACTGCAGGCTTTCAGCCTGGAGCAGGACTGAGCTGGTAGAGGAAACACATTAACTTATTATGAAGTGCAGAGTTTTGGTTATTAACTAGTCTGAATATATCACTTGCTAAAAAGAGACCAGTATTGTGAATAAATGTGACCAAAGAAACTCTTATTAACTCAAGGTCAGCAGAGAAACTAAAGAGCATGCCCAACATTTCATTCAGGGTTAGAGGAAGGATGTATCTAATGCATTCGAACAGGAAATTGGGGAAATAGAATTAAGTTTTTAATTTTTTTTTTTTTTAAGTAGGCTTCATGCTGGGCATGAACTCACAGGGCTTGAACTCACAACCCTGAGATCAAGACTGAGCTGAGATCAAGAGTCAGACGCTTAACCAACCAAGTCACCCAGGCATCTCTAGTTTTTAATTTTGATTGTATCCATTGGGCACACTTTTTCAGTGGAGTTGCCTACTTATTATTTTATCAAGTAAACACATTAAAAAGCTAACTACCTTCCACTAGCTCCATTATTTCATTAAGAGAGAAAAAGACATCAAAACCGAGAGAGAGAAAGGGAGAGGGGTGCTGGGGAAGAGGGATTGTAATTTTAGAATACTAGAAGTCCTTTACCTTTGTAACTAACTTTATGAAAAAAAATTGATCACTTTGTTTTTCTCCCTTTTATCAAAGATAGTGAAAACTCATTATTTGGGAACCATAACCCTAGTATACTTCCATTTAAGAAGGGAACATAATAGGATCAGGTAAGCAAATAGCACTTGGACTCATGCCAACCGACTAACAGAATGGACGTGTTAAACTTTTCAGTCTTCCACTTATCAGTGGCAATATCCTAATTTAAAGTCAGGAGTCCCTGTTGTCTGTAGAGTGGCACCCTTGGATTTTTTAAATGAGTAGATCAAATTTTTAACATTATACTTTTCCAGTTTCCCAATTCTGTAGCTTCTGAATTCTTACCACTCAACTGGACCCCACCTAGAAAAGATTATATAGAACCTATAGACCAAGTTCCCTGCAGACCTCTCCTACTGATGATACAATTGGACCATCTGGCTGAGGGCTGACCCAGTTCTTTATTTTCTTCTCTGATAAAGCTAGAAGACTAAGGTTCCTGCAGCTGGGGAGAATGGGTGGATTAGGTATGTGTGCGCAGATCCTCTCTCTCTCTCTCTAGGCTCATAGTCCACGTTAGTCACGGAGTGGTATGGAAGAAATGGGAATCAACAGAAGCTCCTGGTGATGCCTATCCCATTCCTGCAGGGGATTGTACAAATTGCATTCCTAACATGGCTTACGAAGCCCCTACTCATATCTCTAGTCTCTTGCCATTCCTTACTGTGTCCTCCAAGGTCTAAACACACTACACTTCTTTCAGTCTCTGGTCTCCTGAATGTGCATGCCTTCTGTTGCTTAAGGTCCCAGCTTGGTCATTGACTGCTCTGAGAAGCCTGTCCTGAACTACCACGAGTGCATCAGGTAAGCCTGCTTCTCCCAAATGTAATGACCTTCTAAAAGTCTCATAAAAGTCATAAAAGACAAAAACAGCTGATTCATGATAGCCAAGGAAATATTAGTATCATCATGAAGACCAGAAACATCATGAGGAAGGGCAGTACACTGTTTCAAGCTCATCTCAAAAAAATAGCTTTCTAGAGATCACAGAAAAACCCTTTCACTGCCTTGTATAGTAGGAGGAAACATTTTTCTAGAGTAATTAAAAAAATACATCATTTATGGAAAACTGCATTTTCTGGCCTCTTCTAATCACCTCAGAATTTCAGTCTCAACTTGTTTAACTTTTACATGCCAGAGAAAACTAGTGGTCTCTATCAGGCCCTTGTAAGAGAGGGATTTGAGGGACCAATGCAAGGAGCAACAAGACGTTTTAAGATTACTGTCCAATGCCTAGCAGTGAATGGGGAATGAGAAAGAATTTTAGTGTTTGCCTACAGAAACCACTTCATTCTGTTTTAACTGTAATCTTCTAAATTTTGGAGATATTAAGACCTGTTAAATTATGTCTTAGATTTTGCACCTGACATGGCTGTTTGGTTTTCTTCCAGAAAGACTGTAGAGTTATAGCAGTGCATAGCAGGACTTCTGCCATAAAATGGCCAGTGTGGCTCGCTGATTGTCCTTAATAACAGGACAGCCATTTTTTGGGATCCACATGTGTCAGTTGAATGATCTTGCATGAAGGATTTATTCTTTTTATGATTTCATTTATTTATTTGACAGAGAGAGCGAGAGCACAAACAGGGGGAACGGCAGGCAGAGGGAGAGGGAGAAGAGACTCCCCGCTGAGCAGGGAGCCTGATGCAGGGCTCAATCCCAGGACCCTGGGATCATGACCTGAGCCGATAGCAGATGCTCAACCGACTGAGCCACCCAGGTGCCCCTTGCTGAAGGATTTATAACTCCTTCATCTTCTGCCTTCTTTGTAGTCTAGGTCTATCCCCAGAGTGATGAGTCTCCCTCAAGCAATTTGGATGGAAGGTCACTCATCTCCTATGTTCCTCATACCACAGATAGTGGAAGATGAGTTTGCATTATCTCGGCTCCCCACCGCCCCAACCAAACCATTGTCCCCCCCCCCATTTTTTAAGAAAGTCTTTTCTTTTGAGACCATTTCCTTTTGGCTATCACCTTCCAGCCTCCTTCATCATAGTTATCTGCCATTTACCCCATCTATCATTATCTACCATCTGTCCCCATGTAACATTGCTATCTACCATCTATCACTGAAGATCTTGCAGCTGGCATCATCTTCTGGGTCCTGGCGTCATCCTGGGTGACCTCAAAGTCCACGTAGATAAGTCATTTGTCACTGTGGCCTCACAGTTCCTTAACCCCCTCATCTCTAGGAACCTTTACTTCTGTTACACTTTATCCATTTACATCCAGGGTTATAACTTGTGATTTGCGCTCGCTAGGGTTGTTCCTTCTGTAAAATTTAACACGGGACTCTCTGACCACAACTCTCCATCCTCTCAGCTGCTTCATTTTCTCCCATATTTTGGGAGAAAATTTGGCTTGGAGAGAACATCAGTCAGTTCCCTTTATTTTCTCCCAAATTGGAGCCCCCTCCTGGTTTCTTTACATTCTCTAATCAATATCCTATCACCGATAAAAAAACTCTCTTGCACATTTTCCCTGCACCAACCCCTGTGCTATTACACATGCACGGTTTCTAGTCTCAGCTGAATCGTCCGCACTGTCTGGCAAGACGTCTCTGTGTCCCAGTCAACTCCCTCTTCATTTCATGACAGTATCTTTAATAATTTTTTTCTATTAAAAGCAGAGTTTTATTTTTTTTTAATTATCTTATTGAAGTGTAGTTGACACAATGTTACATTAGTTTCAGGTGCACAACATAGTGATTCAGCAACTCTGTACATTATGCTGTGCTCACCACACATGTAGCCACCATCGGTCACCATCCAACGCTATTACAATATCATTGACTATTTTCCCTTGGTTGTGCCTTTTATTCTTGTGACTGATTCATTCTCTAACTGGAAGCCTATATCTCCCCTTCACCTGTTTTGCCCATCCTCCCAACCCTCTCCCTCTGGCAACTACCCTCTCCGTCTGTTTTCTGTATTTATGGGTGTTTCTGCTTTGTTTACTTCATTTTTTAGATTCCACATGTAAGTGAAATTATATTGTATTTGTCTTTCTCTGTCTCTTATTTCACTTAGCATAATAAGAGCTTGGTTTATCCAGGTTGTCTCTAATTGCAAGCTCTCATTCTTTTTTATGGTTGAATAATATTCCATTATATCTGTCTGTCTATATCACATCTTCTTTATCCATTCATTATTCAGTGGACACTTGGGCTGCTTCCCTAGCTTGGCTACTGTAAATAATGCTGCAATAAACATAAGGGTGCATATATCTTTTCAAATTTTTTTTTAAAGATTTTTATTTATTTATTTGAGAGAGAGAGAATGAGAGATAGACAGCACGAGAGGGAAGAGGGTCAGAGGGAGAAGCAGACTCCCTGCAGAGCAGGGAGCCCGACATGGGACTCGATCCCGGGACTCCAGGATCATGACCTGAGCTGAAGGCAGTCGCTTAACTGACTGAGCCACCCAGGCGCCCCTATCTTTTCAAATTAACGTTTTTGTTTTCTTTGGGCAAATACCCAATAGTGGAATTACCAAAGCATATGGTGTTTCTTTCTTTTTTTAAGATTTTTTTTTTAAAGTAATCTTTACACCCAATGTGATGCTCAAACTCACAACCCCAAGATCAAGAGTCGCATGTTCTTTTTATTTTTTAAATTTAATTTAATTTTATTATGTTAGTCACCAAGAGTAGCATGTTCTACCAACTGAGCCAGCCAGGTGCCCCCCATATGGCATTTCTATTTTTAACTTTTGAGGAACCCCAATAGTGTTTTCCACAAGGGTTGCACCAATTTACATTCTCCCCAACAATGCACATGGGTTCTTTCTTCTCCACATCCTCATCAACACTTGTTAATCCTTGTCTTTTTGATACCAGCCATTCTGACAGGTGTGAGGTGATAATTCATTGTAGTTTTGATTTGCAGTTCCCTGATGATTAGGGATGTTGAATATCTTTTCTTGTGTCTGTTGACCATCTTCTTTAGAAAATCTCTATGCAGGTCCTAGGACCTGCCCATTTTAATTGGATTATTTGGTGGGGTTTTTTTTTTTTGGTGTTGGATTCAATCATTTTCTTATACTCTTCTTCCCTTGCCTTCAGCAGATGACCTACATATTACTCCACAGGGGAAATAAACCATCAAATAATAATTCCCTCAATTTGTGCCTTCTCATTTTCAATATTACCTGTTAGTACTTTCTTTACTGCTATAAATTCTTTTACCCACTTATTTACTCAACAAATACTAGAATTTCTACTGTGACCCAGGCACTATGCTAAAGTGTAGAAGAATGAATACATACAGTTTCGGTCAAGAGGAAGCAAGGCTTAAAATTATAATAGTGAGGCACGTGCAAGGACCTTTGCCCCCTGCATTGTCATATTTGTCCCTATCTTTCTCTTTTGTTTATTAAGCTGAGGTGGGATCTTTTCTCCTTCATATCAAGATGGTCAAGTCTTTCCCATTTTAAGAAATGAAAAGACTCTCTGGATTCTTTTTATGTTTCTAGAAACTATTCAGTCTTTCTCCTTCCCTTTATAGCCAGGCTTCCTGAGAAAATAACCTATACTTGTCTCTACTGTTAGTGCCTCAATCTACTGCAATACCAACTTTCATATTCACCACTCCACTGAAACTACTCACTGAGGTCACAGATGAATTTTTTGTTGCCAAACACTATGCACACATCTTGGCCTTTATTTGATGTCACTGCAGCATTCCAGACCACTGACTCTTCCCCACTTTGAAATTTCTCCTTTTCTTTTCCTGACTTGATTCTTTCTTGACATTCAACTTACTTCTCTGAATGTTCCTTTTTAGGCTCTTCCATGGGCAATTGTTCCTCATTTGACACCTAATATTTAAAGTTGTATCTTAAGACCTCTTTTCATTCCACGCAGTCTATCTATCTGGGCCATCTTTTTCATTCCCATGTCTTCAGTTTCCATCGATGTGATTCCAGGCTTCAGAGTTACAACCCAGATCTCTCTCCTACCAGGTACCTATTCCATTTAAAAAAAAACAAAACGAAACGATTTTATTTACTTATTTGACAGAGCACAAGAAGGGGGAGCAGCAGACAGAGGGAGAGGGAGAAGCAGGCTCCCCTCGGAGCAGGGAGCCCGATGCGGGGCTCGATCCCAGGACCCTTGGGATCATGACCTGAGCCGAAGGCAGACGCTTAACGACTGAGCCACCCAGGCGCCCCGAGGTACCTATTCCTTACCGGCTTTCTCTACCCGCATGCTTTATCGGCACCTCAAATTCCACACAACTGGAAAGGAGCTTAACTTTCCACTCAGTCTTTTCTCTCCTCTTCTATTTCCTGTACCAGTGACTGACTCTGCCATTCTAGGGATAAGTCTAATGTCTTTCCTCTCCTTTATTCTCAGCTTTGCATTTTATCAACAAATCAACGTTTACTCTTTAATATCACTTAAATATATCCCCTCTTTGTATTTTCTAGTAGTCACCATCACTCACCTAGATTGCTACAATAATCTAAATGGTGTTCCCCTCCTCCAGTCTCTCAGAATCTGTTTTGTCTAGAGAATTCTCTTCATAAAATGCACATGTGACCATGTCCTGTCTTTGCATATTATCATTCAGTGATTCCCTGTTGCCGTCAGCATAAAATTCTATGTTCCTTACCTCTCCTGTTCACCTCGCTTTACTCTTCCCTTATCCAGGGTGCTCTGATCTCTCCCATCTCTGTATTCTTGTCCATCTTCTTAGCTCTGCTTGTAAATCCCACCCCTTACCCCATGCTCTCCCTACCTAACACCCACTTAGATTTTCAGAGTCACATCAGTGTCACAGATCCAACAAGCTGCCTTGCCTTCCTCCTTCCTGCTGGTCTGGCCTAACTCTTCTTTGCCTGTGCTCCAGTATTGTCATCAGAACCCTTTTACACTTACTGCATTGATTATAGTATCTGTTAGCCTGTTTCTTCTAAGAGATTTTCAGGTTTGAGGGCAGAGACGATTCAAAGATTTTACTTATTTGACGGAGAGAGACACAGTGAGAGAGGGAACACCAGCAGGGCGAGCGGGAGAGGGAGAAGCAGGCTTCCAACCGAGCAGGGAGCCTGATGCAGGGCTAGATCTGAGGACCCCGAGATCATGACCTGAGCCGAAGGCAGAGGCTTAACGACTGAGCCACCCAGGCGCCCCGGCAGAGACGATTCAAAATGGGTACAAAATATGTACAAAGTAAGCTTATGTAGCCTAATTAAAGCCTTTGTTGCCTGTTTAGAAGTGCCATTTGTTTCCCAGTCTGGGTTCAGCATGTGGGTGTTTAACCAGCTACCAGGTTGTTTAATAATGAACAGTACCCCACTGCCTTCTAACTTGATACTAGGGTCATGGGCTTACCCATGTAATTACCCAGTGTAATATTTCGACTCCCTGCCTACTTTGCAACCTAATTAAGGAGCCTCCATTTGCAGGCTTTCCAAAGGAAAGTTAATTGCTGATCATGGGCTCCAAAGCTATCTGGTTGGCAGAATACTACAAGGGACTTTGGCTCCCTGATGGAATGAAGCAAACTTTTATCTCAGAGTGAAAGAATAATGTTGCCAAAGTGCTACTTTTTTAGGCATGGCAGAAGTAATCCTGTAGAAATCAAGAAAATGTTACCAGTGTTAGGAAAAGCATCAGTTGACTTTGCTATACCATAGCTTTGCATCCTTGCCACAGAGAAACACACTTACTGGGAAGACTACCATGACTGTATATGTCACTGTAGAAAATTTTGAAAATACAGCTAAGCCCAAAGAAAAGTAAAAATTACTCAAGACCTTATCTCCCAAGGTAGTCGGTGCTAGCATTTATATATATATTTGTAATGAAATAGATATTATAATTATATGTTATATATAATTATATATATTTATACACACATCATTCATTCATATAAAATATGCATGTTATACAAATAGATGAGCTTATTCTATATATATTATTTTACAAATCTTTAAAAATTAACAGCATTATCAAAATTTTTCCATTTCATTAAATATTCCCCTACATCATTAAGGAATTTTTAAAATTTATTTATTTATTTATTTGGGTGGGGGCCAGAGGGAGAGGGAGAGAATCTTAAGCAGGTTTATGAACGATTCATCTAGTTTTACGTATGTTTGAACACACTCACGCATTTTTTGTGTATATATATTTATGTATTTCTAGGTACCCGTATGCGTGTATATGTACACATAGATATGTGTATGCGTAGACTCCTTTAAGTTTGTGTGTGCATAGAGACCCATGTACATATCTTCATTTGATCCAGATTTGTATTGTAGAAGGCTTCACTTGGTACCAAATAGAGGAGGGATTTGAGGGACTCATCTGGAAGAAAAGGCTAATTAAATATTGCTATAACCTTGCTGAGAAATGAGAACTGAAAATAAGATGGTGAAAGCGAGACTGGAGAAAAGCGAGCCCCAGAGATGTGGGAATGCCCTAGATGGCTGGCAGACTAGATTAGCTGAGGAGACAACAGATTCCAGTTGTGCCAATGTGTGTGCTCTCTCCCAAGGGCATCAGGGCACGGTCTTCTCTTTTCAGGGAGCTTATCTATATGGAAGACCAGCCTTTGAAATACAGATAAAGTCCCTAAACAACATCAGTCAGTCAGACATTGAAATTTGCTCCCAGTGAATGTTGGTTCCCTTTTCAGTAGGCCTTTGCTTCTTCACTCATCTCCCTGTTAAAGAAACAGATTAATTTAAATAGAATCACTCTCTTTAATAATTTAAACTGGCCTTTTACAATCTGTTTATTCATCCATTCATTCCTCTGCTCATCCTTCTGTAACCATGGGTTGAATGAACACAATTTATGGAGCTTTACTAAAGTGCAAATTTATTTTTGTCTTTATCTTTCACTGGGAGAAGTTTTTTTCCTGTGCCTGCTTAAAAACCTAGGCGGTCCCTTGTTTTTTCTGCCCATTCAAGTAATAAAATGTTCTGTCATGGCCTCGGTGTCACACAGCTCCAGGGGCACCATTTGCATTGTAGGCTTTGTAAATGAGACTCCCAGAGTTTAGCTCCAGCAGATTCTAATGGGAATTGGGCCCCTGGAGTTTTGCAACAGGACCTTGAGTCCTAAGGCCACGTTCATATCAAAATCATAGCTCTAATTCAGTATTGAAGAATGTTTTGTCTAACATATTAAAGAATACTTTACTCTTCATTCAAAATTGAGACTTCTCCTCTACACTCCACCTCCATCCCCAGGCCTGGCTGCAGGCAAGCCATAAACCTTCTCGCTCCCGGCCTCTAGGGTTGTAGGGCAGACTGGGATGTGGAGAGAGGCGGGCCCCTTCTATTGTCCTGGCCCTCAGTCTAGCTCTCCAGAGGTAGCAGTGCCTCATCCTTGGCGCCCCTCAGCTTCGGCCTGCAGCGGCTAGGTTGCCTTTAATCCTCTCAGACCATCTTTTTGGACAGGATACCTTTTTAAATGACCCCAGAATAATATTCCTACTCTTAGTTTTCATCCAGTTCCTAGAATTCCCATACTCTCGACCCACAATGAGAAGAGAGTGCAGACCCTTCCTAGTCACCCGCCTCTATCTTGCTGTAATAGTCTGCTTTAGCAGACACAGGTGAGGGCCAGACAGCATTACCTGGCACCCCGCACTCAGGGCTGGGACTGGGGTGGAGCTAGTGAGGCACTCGCCTTAAGAGCAGAATTAGAGGGGCTGCCAAAATACTCAGCACTCAAGATAAAAATATTTTAGTGAAAATTAAAAAAATAAATAGTAATGGAAACAAATACGATGAACAAGATAACAAATTTTTATTTTTTTTAAGATTTTATTTGAGAGAGAGAGTGAGAGAGAGCAGGAGCCGGGAGGAGAGGGAGAAGCAGGCTTCCCGCCGAGCAGGGAGCCCATCGCGGGGCTCGACCCCAGGACCCTGGGACCGTGACCTGAGCCAAAGGCAGACGCTTAACCGACTGCGCCACCCGGGCGCCGCAAGATATCAGAATTTTAAATAAAGACAGGGTTAGTGCAAGAGATAGTGAATTCTCTGCCCAACTCCTCTATTCTGCTTACATCCCCACCTCTACAGTCAGTTCTTAGGAGCTCTTCTGAAATAGCTCATTCCATAATTTCTGATCCGTTTATCGTGAGTGTAAATAGAGACTCACCTTCAGAGGTAGAATGATGAGCTTATATTGTTCAGAGGAAAATGAAGGACCTTCAAGCTAGTAAATTGTCAGTTCCTTTGTAAAGAGTGCTCTCAATTGTTTTAACATAGTAGTTTAAGTCAGACTTTTTGTCAAAGAATACAGCTATGCTTGTCATTGTAGGCACTGAAATTTTTTTGAAACCTGTTTTCGGAGTTTTTGTTTTTTAAGCTGATGTATTAAAGGGGTAATTTAATCAATAAATATGTGTTGTCTATATAGCTGACTTCATACAGAGCTATTGGCTCCAATCATTTTGAGTAGTCGGAAAGAATTCTCTAAAATCAATTAAGGCGCCTTTGGCCTGTTTGTGTAACCCAGGACAAATTAGTAAATTCCCCTCCTGAAGTCCAGCTGTAGCATATGGTTCAGTAACACCCAGGCGTCAGCTATTGTTGCCTTGGTCCAGTAAATGACCCTGCTCCGTAAGCATAGCCTAAAATTCATTTGGCTCAGTAAACAACACTGTAATATGCTGGCCGCAGAAAAGAGGATTTTATAGAACTCTTCCTGCTTGGAATAGCATAATCAGGAACTGAATTAATTATGATCCAAAAAGTTGTCTTAGCCCATGGTGTATGAGTTCTAAAACCCCAAACACCAAAATCTTACTATGTAAAAATGATCCATATAATACAAAAACAGGCACATAACTTGAATTGAATTTCACAACATGTTGTTTTCCTAAAATAGACTGTAGTTCTTGCAAATCAGTTCCTGCTGCTTTATAAATGAACGTATTTACACTGAATTACAACAGCTCTCCTGCAGTGGAGGCCAGCTTGTTCAGAAAACGAATTAGGGCCCAGTGACACCAGGGACTCTACGGCCCCATTGCTGCAAGTGAGCAGAAGGTCAGTGAAAATGAAGCATATTATGAAGTTCACGTTTCTAACGAACATCTTGCAAAGAACAAAACGGGCATTCAAGAAACATGTACAAGTTTACTTAATATTCTTAATTAACATTAGCATTGATATGAAAGAATACATTTCACATACATAGTACGAAGAATAACCAAATAAATCCCATTTTAGCCACTCCTAGGTTAAAAAGTGGAATAGTACTGTAGGAGGTTTCCCCGCTTAGTGCTCACTAGTCCCCAATGGCTCTCTGCCTTAAGCACCTGAGAGGCTTTGCCTGCAGGCTTTCCTCTGGTCGAAGACCACGCTCAGCCCCTGCAAGCAGGGCATGCTGGATGTGCCAGGGAAGAAAGCCATCAGGAGCAACCCTCAAGTAATAATGGGAAGGAGCTGGTAGATAGATATCTAAGCTTCTTGGTCCCTCAGGTGGGATGACTTTGACATGTATTCTCTACAGCGTTTAAGAGGTCCCCAGTGATGATATTGAGCCTCGGTTGCTCACAGTAATAATCTGCTTATAACTTACCTGTGTAGACTTCCTTTCTCTTCCTCCCCTTCCCATTTGACTTCTCTACTCCCTTACCAGTATCTGCTAGGATAACTTCCTACTTACACTCAAATTCTCGCATCAGGTTTTGCTTCTAGGGACTCTTAACAATTGCCAATACTGTTGAAGCTCCTTATTTTCATCCCCAATTTTAACTGTTTCTCTCCAACCAAGGGCAACTACTGCTTTAATTTTTTTTATGTTTATCATTGCTTTGCCTTTTTAAGTTTTGTTAGATATATTAAAGATATCAGTAACTGGCAATACATGTTTAGGATTTTTTATTTTGAACTGAACAAATTTATTGCATACTGTATACACCCTTCTATAATTTTTAAAGAACTAACCATTATGTTTCTAAGACTCATCCATGAGTTACTTTTTGTTGATATGTCAATTAAAGCTATGAATATTTCTGCCCCTTGCTGCTGGTACACAGGTACCAAGAGTTTGCCTGTAAGTGAAACTACCTGAAAGTGAAATCTGGGCATCTTCATTTTTTTAAAGTCACATTTCTTAGTAAAGACAATAGTTCTAATGCGTATGTCTAATTTTGTTTCCTTTTAAATCTCACTAAAGCTTTTAAGAAGGCAAAAATCCACAGAGCTGGGGAAAAGAGAAGATGAGACTATATCAGTAAAATTTGTAAATCTGGAAAGTAAGTGGATGAATGGTAAGCTGCTTGGTAGGACTGAGAAAGCCAAACCTAACTTAGGGTAAGGGGTGCGGGGAAGGACTCAGAGAACAAACTTAATTTATACTGCAGAATCTTCAAAAGGCCCCATAATTGGTGTCTCTGGAAGATGGGACTAAAGGAGCTAGCTGAAATAATAGTGAATTAATTGAAAGTGTTTAAAGAAGCAGTTAAATTCTCAAATTGCCTTCTCTATACTAAGCCCGTGAGCAATTATTCCTCACAGCCAGCCGAATTATTCTCCAGAGAAGTTAGCACAGAACTGACTGAGGAAAAGTAGACACAGTTGGGGACGCAAATACTATAAAGAAACAGGAAGATTAACTGAATGTGTGCCTATTAAATATCGAGAGATCCACCCTATTCACTTTTTAGAACACTGGAAGCCAGGCCTTTACTTTCTATACAAGATTTTAGAACTCTGGGGGATCTGACCAGCCCATGGAGAAAGACCTGAAGAAAATGTCATTGCACTTTCCCCAACAAATGGCCCACCTAGATCACCCGAAGGGAAGTTCACAGTTGACAAGCTCACCGGGCCTCTAGTCACAGACCTTGAAAAACGAACGTTTAATTAAGGAGACATTTGAGAAAAGAAATCTCTAACGTGGAAGAGAGAGAGAGCAAAACAAATGGATGATAGATTTTAGATCTATGTGGGAAGAATAAAACTTCAAAAATAAAAGTAGGAGTGCAACTGTCATTAATATTTTCAGAAATGTAAGAGAATATGTTTCTTTGGAACAAAAATAGGATGCCATGAAAATTGAACAGAGACTCAGAAGCTGCTCTTAGAAATTAAAAATATGATGGAAGAAATGAAATACTTAATAAAAGAGCTGGATGATAAAGAAACATCCCAGAAAATATATTGAAAAGACAAAGAAAAGGAAATTAGAGGAACAGTCTAGGAGTCATAACATTTGAGAAACAGAAATTCAGAATGTGAAGAACAGAAGGCAGGAAGCCATGCAGCATGTAAGTCACAAGAAAATTCCCCAAATGAAAGATGATATTTTCCACATTGAATAGGCCCACCAAGTACTTAGTACAGTGAGCGAGAATAGGATCACACTCAGGCACAAAGTGAAATTTCATGTATGTGGGGAAAAAGAAATAATTTTATACATTTCTGTGATTCTGGGGTATAGGGTGAGGTGGCCAGGACAGGTGACATACACATCATAATCATGATGGGTTTAAATTTCTCAACGGCATACTGGAGGTTAGATGATCAAGGAGCATTGCCTTCAAAATATAAAGGAAATTGTTGCTTATTTTTCTAATCTAGAATTCTATCCGAACTATCAACTGAGTATTAGGATAGACTACAGATGTTATCCAGTTATACATGTCTCAAAAAATTTATCTCGTAAACATCTTTTCTGAGAAGCTGCTGGAGGACAAATGTGCATATGAAACTTGGATTAAAAAAAAAAAAAACCTTAAAACAGATTTTAAAAATAGGGGAAAAAATAATACCAAATAAGTTTTTCAAAGTAGTATATCAATGTACACCCCCTAAAACAGTGTATGAAAGAGTGCCTTAGCCACATCTTCATCAATAATTATTTTTCCTCTAAAAATTTGATAGGACTCATTGTGAATCTGTCTGAGCTTGACAGATCCTTTTTGTCTTCTTTATGGGAAAAGTTTTAAAAGAGCAATTTAATTCCTTTAATTATAATAATATATATAATATAAAGATATAGTATAATAATATAGTATATATAATACATATCATGTAATATGTATATTATATATAATACTATAATTTTTTTACTACTATAAATACTATATATATTTTATATTTTTGAGTTAGTTTCAATCAGTTATTTGTTCCCAGATGTTTTTCTCTTGTCTGTTACCAAAATTTTTTTCACTAATATATAAAATTTATCCTTTTTGGTTTTTTCTCCTCTTCATTTTATTTTCTTGGTCATTAAACGGGAAATATTTATTCACATTCACTAATAACTAGAAAAATACAAATTTAAATAACTTTTTTTTAAAGTGCACAGCAACATTTTTTCTAAAGATTTTTATTTATTTGAGAGAGCGAGAATGAGAGATAGAGAGCACGAGAGGGAAGAGGGTCAGAGGGAGAAGCAGACTCCCCGCCGAGCAGGGAGCCCGATGTGGGACTCGATCCAGGGACTCCAGGATCATGACCTGAGCCGAAGGCAGTCGCTTAACCAACTGAGCCACCCAGGCACCCTAGAAAAATACAAATTTAAATAACAGTGTGATAAAATATTCTTTCCTCCAAATGTCTCCTCTTCATTTTATATGTTGTAGATCACACCTACACATATTGGCTATTTTTGCCAATTGCATATGGCTATTTTTCCTCTGAACTTAATGACTCTAAGAAATTTTTTATATATGCAGTGTGTATGTATGCATATATAGCTCTTACTACAGAAGTAATTTATGTTTATTGTTGAAAATCAGAAAATGCAGATAAGCAAAAAGGAGATAGCCTTCAATAATCCCTTCATTTAGGAATTGCCACTGTTCACATTTATTTTAGGTTGGGCTCCCTGAAAGACAGACTTGAAGACAGATAATTCAGTGCAGCTTATTGGGGCATGCTCTCGGGAAAACCCCTGTGAGTGAGTGGAGGCAGCAGGACTGGGCAGCAGGGAGAAGCTGGTCTGATCTGCCATAGCAACCAAGTCCTTAACCAGTCCTCTGAGGAATTCTGGAACTGGAATAGCCCTTCAGAGTTGTGCCTTACTCAGACGACGGGGTTGGGTCTTTGTTCTGATCCCTCATTGCCCAGGGACGGGACACAGGTTGCCCCTGGAGAGAACCATGAACCAGGCAGCTCCCTTAGGCCTCGGACAATTTCCTGGCCCAGCTGTGAGCCGACACTGTCAGCAGCCGACAGTCAGCCTGGACGGTGAGTGGCTTTGTGCCTTGGTGGGGCGTGTGTAGGTCTTGAGGTGGCGGTGGCTAGGGCGAGAGGTGAATCCTGTCAGTACACCACAGCATCCACTAAAATCTACTTCTTGCACTGCTTGGGCCAACTTGCTTAATATAATAAGTTCACTTCATCTGGGAACAGTTCCTCTAGGATTCTGATTGGTCTCTTTTTCTGGGGAAAAGTAGGTTAGTGGGACGAGCTATTAGCCCCAGGTAGGCAGCTATCCTTGGGGTGGCAACTGAGTTTATAATCTCTCTCCTCTGTTCCCCATTCTAGATTTGCCTTGCCTTAGGACTTGCCTTGAGGAGCCTGGGACTCTGGCTCATACTGTGGCAGCTCTAAGAGCAGCCCTATCTTCTGATACTCTGTCCTCAATTATTCCTGCCAGGATGGAGACTTCTTTCCTCCTCTGTTGGCCTCTTGGGAAATAGGAGTTCCTAACTCATAGAGGCCAGAGCTGGGGTAAGAAGTGGTGGTAACAGGGCAATTTTTACTTTTACTCTTTATTTCTCAAACCGCTGTATTCTCTGTGTTGAAGATAAAGCACCATATAATGGTTATTTCTAAATATAAGTTATATCCCGGAGGCTGATGCCCCATTCTTGCAGTGTAGGCACATATTCACTCCTTAGGCAAAATTCCTAAATTAGATTTGATGACCAAATGCCCATAGTAAAATCAGCTCACACACACAGCTCTGTTCCTTCCTAGGTCTAGGCCATGACAGAACACCCTGGGCCATCTACAAATGCTCTCCTCCTATCCCATTCCATACTGTTTGCTCTGCCTGGCAAGTAGCAGCCTGAATTAGTGCTGCCTAGGAACCCTGCCCTGGTATGGAGGAATGGATTCTGACTTGGAATTGTCCTGGCAAATAGCTTGTAGAACAAAGGATGTAATTGTAGTCGGTAAATACAAAGGGAAGTGTTAGTTAATACCTCACTATCCTATCATAGTTAAAATCCCCAGTGGGGAATAATAAATTATATATTCCAAAGAAAAGTATATATTCCAAGAAGGAAGGAGTCTGTTTCTGAAAGAGGTCCGTTGGCCCAGCTGGCAAATGGGAAAACAAACTTCAAAGAAAACTGTTCTTCTGACTTATATAGCCTAATGAATGATTAACTGGCTGAAATATCATTGATGGTTATGACTGTGTTGTATATCAAGCTTGTTTAGGGCAAATAAAAGAGCACTTAGAGGATTATGCTGAAATAAGCAGATTGCAGCAAATGCTGTTTGTCCTCCTTTGCAATCAAATGTTCACCTCAGCCTTTTTTTTTTCCTCATGTAAGAGATAACAACAACAAAAAAAATTGATGATGGCTTTCTGTTTAATTGGCGTGTGTGGGGGGTAATGTGGAGGAAAGAGGTCTGGAAGTTCTGAAAGAGGAGTAGATAGAATAAGTAAGGATCATCCATGAGAAACCGCCCCCCCCCCCCGGCCCCGCCTGGCTCTGATCTCTATCCCCTCGCTTGGCTTGGCTGTGGGAGAAGTGCACCGTACTTCTCCCTCAGGGCCGCATAATTAGGATGTATGTTTGCGGGCCAGCAAAGATGGCACAGGTGATGTCCACACTGTGATCCCCGTTGATCTGGGGGCAACAGCTCACGCAGGAAGGCCTGCAGTGACCTTTGCTCAGAGACAGGCGGTGAGCCCGTTGGGCCCCTTCCGCTGTGACAGCACCGACAGGAACTTTGCAGCCAGACCAGAGTGCATATTCTGGCTCTATCAACTGCCAGCTGTGTGACTTTGACTAAGGAACCTAACTTTCCCTGCTTTGTTTTCTTGTCTGAAAAATGGGGATAAAATTATCTACTTAATGAGCTCGTTATAAGGATAAAATGAAGTTAGTATATGGAAAAGGCCTGGTGCATGGTTACTGCTTCAAATAAATGTTCACCTCCTTCCCTCCACTCTGCTAGAAGGCCTTGCTATAATGCAGAGAACTGTCCTCTGGTCATTCTACAGAAAGGTCCTCTTTAGGCATGAAATCACCTGCCAGTGGTGCCCAGGACACAAGCTTTAAGGCTCTTGCGGGCCAACTAAGGTGCAGGGCTCAGGGCAGGAGGATGTTTCACTGAAACTGTGGCAGGACAGTCATCAGGCTATCTTCCCTGGCCGGGGTAGAGCTCTTCCCCTAAAGAGTTGGAATAGCCCCATTCCCATGTGGAGTGTACCCCAGGGTTTGAAGAAGCTCCAAACTAGAGCAGCGAGGAAGGTCTAAGGCTGAGCGGGGGACCAGGCTTACCCAGGATTTGGGTAAGCACCGCTACCTCACCTTCTCTTCTAAATCTCCTTTGAAATGCTTACTGTCTGTGATAAACTTGGAACAGACTGCTTTTCCTCAGGGATGCTTTTCTGCCTGTCTTCCCCAGGGCCTCTTTCGAAGCTGGACTGATCCCTTGGTTCTGATAATGAACAGTGATCGTCCGACCTCTGGTGTGGCAACCTGCAGGAATCTTTGCCCTCCCAAATTGCTCCTGGATGTTGATTCAACCCATCAGGACATGGATGATAAATTAGAACCATAACCTTTGTCCTTACTCCCAGATCTAGAAACAATTTGGTGAATAACCAGTAAGCAGTATTTATAACACATAAAATGTCAGCTCTCCCTTTGCCCCTCTCGGCCTAGGGCATGCCACATCCAATTTGTCTTTGTTCCAACTGTGAGAGGCCTTAATGTCATCATTGCGGCCTGCTGCAATTAGGTGCTCTCCAAGCATATGGTCCATGCAGAGGAGGAAGAGGGCTGATAATGGATCGGATCTTTCAAGATCCTGCTTAAGCAACTGTAGATAATATAGAAGGAGAGGAAATTCTGGAAACTATCATTTTATTTATTTATTTACCCCACAACTTATTATTTTATTTTAATTCCAGTGTAGTTAACATACAGAATTATATTAGTTTCAGGTATATAATACAGTGATTCAACACTTCCATATGTCACTCAGCGCTCATCAGGATAAGTGTGTCTTTGATCCCCATCACTCATTTCACCCATCCCCTCCACCGACCTCCTTTCTAGGAAGCTTCTGTTTGTTCTCTATAGTTAAGAGTCTGTTTTTTGATTTCTCTCTCTCTCTCTGTTTTTTTTTTTCTTTGCTCATTTGTTTTGTTTCTTACATTGTATGTATGAGTGAAATCATATGGTATTTGTCTTCCTCTGACTGGCTTATTTCGCTTAGGATTACACCCTCTAGATCCATCCATGTTATCGCAAATGGCAAGATTTCGTTCTTTTTATGGCTGAATAACATTCCATTGTATATATATATGTATATATATATACATACCACATCAAAATAAAAAGCTTTTGCACACCAAAGGAAAAAACTAAAAGACAACCTACTGAATAGGAGAAGATATTTGCAAATGACATATTCAATAAAGGGTTAAGTAACCAAAATATGTAAAGAGCTTATACAACTCAACACCCCAAAAAACGAATAATCCAATTAAAAGTGCTTGTGGTGTTAAGAACATCCATGAGAGCCCTCCGATAGGTACAGGGCTCTTGGGCAAAGTCATCTGTAGCCTGAAAAGGTCAAGTCCAGCCGAAAGACTGTTGGGTCAGTTAGAGTAAGGCTTTGCCTAGTCAGGTTTTTTCATCGCTCCGTATGGTTTGCAACTTTGACCTTACTTGTAATTTTTTAAAAAAGCATTTGAGAATCATAGTTGTCACAAACTGATTAGTTATAAAAGTATATGTTACTTCCTTATTTGGGGTGGAAACAAATGGCATGGCATTGAGAACAGAGAGAAGTATTGGCTTTTGGTGATTTGAAAAAATTTTTCTGGCAAGTCTGAATCAATAAATATCTTTAAATTATAAAAAAAAATGAGCAGAAGACATGAAGACATTTCCCCAAAGAAGACATACAGGTGGCCAACAGACACATGAAAAGATGCTCAACATCACTCATCACTGGGGAAATGCAAATCAGAACCATATGAGATATCACCTCACACCTGTCAGAATGGCTAAACTCAAAAACTCAAGAAACAAGTGTTGGGTGAGGATGTGGAGGAAAAAGGAACTCTCGTTCACTGTTGCTGTGAATGGAAACTGGTGCAGCCACTGTGGAAGACAGTATGGGGGGTTCCTCAAAAAGTTAAAAATAGAGCTATCCTACAATCCAGGAATTTGCACTACTGGGTATTTACCCAAAGAATAAAAAATTTGAAGGCATATATGCACCCCGATGTTTACTGCAGCATTATTTGTAATAGTCAAACTATGAAAGCAGCCCAAGTGTCCATAATTAGATGATTGGAAACCATCATTATTATCTTACTTCTGTCCCTGTTGAAATTCAATCTTTTACTTTTCTCTTTCCTATGTAGATGGAATATGTTGTACTTTTGTTGAGATGAAAAAGCCAAATAATTAGAGAACAAAGTTCAAAGAGACTTCTAGGAGTCTCTCTAATAAAAGTGTTAATGACTGAATCATTACTTAAATGGCTTTTTGTGGCTAGGCCTTTAATCTCGGGATTGTAAGCAGTTAGAAGAAAAGAGCAATGTTTTAGATCAGTAGTTCTCAAACTTCAGCGTCCATCAGAATAACCTGGAGGGCTTATAAGAAACTAATCTTGCTCAGCCTGACCCTCAGCAGATCAGTCACGGGGCCTGAGCATCTGCATTTTCAACAGCTATTACTGGTGCTGCCGGTCCAGGAACCACTCTTTGAAAATTACCGATTGACCAGTTGAAACTGTTAGAGAGCAGAACTATTTCGTAATGCAAAGTACGGCAGATGTGATGGGGGGAGACTTGGGTTCCAGTGGCAATTCCAATTCTGCAGACTACCAATCGTGAAGCAACTGAGTCTTTTGAGACTCAGTTTCATCACCAGGAAGTCAGGAATGGAAATAATGCCTGTATCACAGAATTGTAGGCAAGATGAGATAAAGTCACGTGTTTGAAAGATCTTGGTAAATGGCAAAGCACAATCTAAGTTTAACTCATTCTGGATGTGCTTTCAACAGTCAGGTTTTCTCTTCATAAGAATAAAAGCTTTTATTTTAACTTCTGGGATGAAAATCTTTCATCATTATCATCATCGTGATAATAGTAACAATAATCGTGGTCTTCTATTCTCCTAGTGTACTTCCTGTGCTGGGCACTTAACACATTTTGTTTTTATCTTCCGAAAACCTCATAAAATCTATTTTATCACATAAATTTTTGCTTACCTAAAAGGAATATAGACCGAATTTTCAATTTTTTTTTGAAGATGGAGGAAGAGGCCACGAAGTAAGCAGTGCCTGCAGCCAAAAGCTCAAAAAGGCAAAGAAATGGCCTTTAGGAGGAATGTGGCTGTGCTGACCCATTTTAGACTTTTGATCTCCTGAACTGTAAGCTAATAAGTTTGTGCTGTTTTAAATCCATACATTTGTGGTAATTTCTTACACCAGCAAAAGGAAACTAATACAATGACTTCTCAAGGACAATTTTAGAAAATTGAGTACAGAAGGGATGTTGACATATCTCATTGTCCAGTTAGTAATTGTGAAAATCAGTCGCCACCAGTAGTGTCCAGGTACCGTCTCCTCGTGTTCAGGTTCAGGAACCATCTGCTTGTGTTTTTCATTGTCAAATGTGCTCCTCCTCCCGAATTTCATAATCTCCACTGAGAGAAGAAAAGAGCAACTCTGTTATACTCACAATGTTGTGGCTTTTTAGAACCTGTTTCTATGAAAAGAGTATCTTGTTGCTTTTGCAGTTTCCTGACACCATTTATTTATATCGGTTATATTATTATTTCTGCCACTGCCACATCCATTGTACTGCCTACGAATCCTGGCTGTCAATGAACTGACCATCATCAGGTGACGATCAGCATAAACGCCAAGTCTTAGAATAGGCAGAAGAAAAATACGAATGATAACTTCTGGCCTTGTTAAATTGGCTTTTCAGAATTTGATAATACAAAATAGGACAACATACCTTACAACTATGCTTTTCTTGAACTCTTTAGGCCATACTTACTGCATTCTTCCCTAAAATGGGATCTCATTCAATGTTGACTTCGCTCCTGCCTTCTATACAGCCTCTAGCAGGTAAGAAGAATGTTCTGCCTTGTACATTACGTCCCTCGAACAGCACAGCCTTTGACAGACTCGGGAAAGCAGATTTACCACATTGATTAGAAGCAGGAGAAGCCATTGATTGAAAAGTCCCATTGATATTGCAGAATGACAGTCTAGAAACACCTTACAGGAGATAGGCATAGCACTCCGAGAAAACCTTGTGATGCTCTGGTGTGGAGCTTTGTGGAGATGGTTAGGTAAATGAGGTGTTTGAAGCAAATATACAGGTTGGAGAACATGCCACGGTTAATGGGGTTTGCTAACATTCCCTGCCTCACCCCCACCCCTTCAGAAGTTTAGATCTTGAGACAGGCCACATATCCAGACACTTACCTAGGATTTCCGTCTTACATTGGATCAGGATTAGAAAGGTAAAGAAAAGAAACAAATCCCCAGCATTCAATGCTTTTTATTAGATTTACTTAACCCACTTAAGGTCTGTGGAGTGATGTGGCCATCACCCTCCAACTGGGTATCTGACTGAGTTGATTTAGAGGTGGAACAGGAGGCTAGGAGTGTGGTTTTAGGGGTGTTCCTTCATTTGGAGATACAAGAATGAGGTATTAATGATTTCTCCCAACAGCCTCTATCAAAGAGTTCTATTGTCTGAATTTCTTGGGGATCTGATCCTAGTCTCGTGGCTTCTGACTTCATGCATTGTGAATTGTTTCCTCATGTGTTTTGCAATTGTGAATTAGGAATTTGTCTTTACTGGCATAATTTCTATAGAAATTTTATGGGTCTATTTGGGGTTATGTTTTTCCAAAGACATTTTACCTTTGCTCTAGCCGGGTGTCCTGGGGTATTACTGGCCTGAGACTTCTTTTGTGATTACAGTCTAACTTGGGTAGTCCTGGATGATATTCAAACATCAAATCTGTGTGAATGAGGATGGACCCAATATTATTAGCCCAGATTAAGACAGGCATGCTTCCTTTGTTTCCCAGTCTCCCAGTGGATTTCTTCTGTTCCCCCAACCCCCCCCCTCCGTCTTAATGTTCATTGAGGGCATAACTCTTCAAATGTTTCAGCCTTACTTGGAAAGCCATTCCCCACCCGAATACCCTGTTTCCTGCTTGGGTGGGTATTAAACGCCCTTCATGATATAGTTCTGCAAATATTCCTAGGTCTGACATAGTATCAGTTCACAAGCAGACTGATTTGTTTTTTAATTAGCTTTATTTTGCCTCTGGGGAGTTCTCCTTCTTAAGAGTTCAAATATACATTTATTAAAGCACATTTGCTTTATTTTATACATTAATAAATATTTATGTATTATATGTTATATATATTATATTTCTATTTAAGTATTATATTAATACTTTATAAATAGCCTTAATCATCATTCATAATTATAAAACTAGTAAGTATTTGAATAAATAGTGGGAAGACTTTTAACTTCTCTAGTCTGCTACTTTTAGATTTTCACACATACTGTCTCTTCTGCCTGGAATGTTCTCCTTCCTTTTCACTTAGCTAAACCAGGTATCACACCATTAAAGAAGCCAACTGTAAGCCCTCAGGTTGGAACTAAGTACTCTCCACTCCCCACCCTCAGTACATAGATAGAACTGTCCCTTGTATATAGTCTCCACTGGGCTAGAAACTCTGTGACGCCATGCTTGTTTAGTTTACCCCAGCTGGATACGTAGTAGAGAGTCAACTATTTGTGAATGAATGAGCATCTTCTGCTGATTTTGTTTGCTTATTTATTTATTAACTATTATTTTTATTTAAAAATTTTTTAATTTAAA
This sequence comes from Callorhinus ursinus, assembly GCF_003265705.2. Taxonomy (NCBI): domain Eukaryota; kingdom Metazoa; phylum Chordata; class Mammalia; order Carnivora; family Otariidae; genus Callorhinus; species Callorhinus ursinus. The sequence goes on from NW_027397066.1 coordinate 98,777,873, forward strand.
TTCAATTTAGTTAACATGTAGTGTATTATTAGTTTCAAAAGTAGAATTTAATGACTCATCACTTGCATGTAACACCCAGTGCTCATTACACCCAGTGCCCTCCTTAATGCCCATCACCCAGTTACCCTATCCCCCCCCACTCCCCCTCCAGCAACCCTATAGCTTTTTTCCCTATAGCTAAAAGTCTCTTACGGTTTGCCTCCCTGTTTTTATCTTATTTTATTTTTTCCTCCCTTCCCCTATGTTGATCTGTTTTGTTTCTTAAATTCCACATGAGTGAAATCATATGGTATTTGTCTTTCTCTGACTGACTTATTTCACTTAGCATAATACCCTCTAGTTCCATCCACATCGTTGCAAATGGCAAGATTTCATTCTTGCTGAGTAACATCCATCATATTTATATACCACATCTTTATCCATTCATCCGTCAATGGATACCTGGGTTCTTCCCATATTTTGGCTATTGTGGACATTGCTGCTATAAACATTGGGCTGTGTGTGCCCCTTCGGATCACTCTTTTTGTATCCTTTGGATAAATACCTAGAAGTGCAGTTGCTAGGTTGTAGGGTAGCTCTGTTTTTAACTTTTTGAGGAACCTTCATACTGCTTTCCAGAGTGGCTGCACCAGTTGGTGAGGTTGCAGAGAAAGGGGCACCCTCTTAGACTGTTGGTTGGGAATGCAAACTGTTGTTTATTTATTTTTAAGTATAAATCTTATCTGCTCCATAAGATCACTGGGCTCTAGCCTTTATGAATGTTCCTTGGTTTGTAGCAATATGGTAAAATTCCCACTCGGAGTAACGCCACTAATGGTTATCAATTAATGAAAGTCTGATAGCTAACTTATTTTTCACAATAGAAAACAAATGTTTTTTTCCTAAAAATTGTTTTATTCAGCTTGTTTTTTCCTCTTAAATCTCACCTCTTGTCCGACTGAGAATTCCTGAAAACTCTGTATTGATTTTTGTTTCCCTTCACTGGAATTACTTTCCCCTTTCTTTATAAAAAATTCAATTTTATATCAAGTGGCAAAGCATGGAAATATATTCTTTCACTCAGTATTTGTCGAGTACCTTCAAAGTACAAGAAAGATGCAGACATACTGGTAGCTTAGGAGGGTTGTGTGATTATAGCAGGTGTTCTTAGGGCCACAGGAGAATCAAGTATGTTTGAAGGCCTAGAGGATGGAGCTAGAATAAAAAAAAAAAAAAAAAAAGAAACAGGGGTTTCAAGAAAGACAGTCTCCCCTTCATTGCCCAAGAAATTTATAACATTCTAACAGACTGAGGGTCGAACACCCTTAGAAACTACTCTTACTGGCTTGTGTGCACGCAGTGTGAGTGAGCAGTTGTAGCTGAGGCAGTCACTGACCAGGTTTTACGCCTTTCCTCCTTGGGCTAGGCAGATCAGTGAGACCAGAGAATTCCTGAATTATAGAGAGCTGGCTGGCATATGTTAGATCAGCGTTAGATAAAGCCTAAAAACACTCCTGTTGGGTAAGGGAAAAAAGTGATAAGAAGTGAAATATGATTTTACAAGTAATTAATATCAGGGATTTGAAGGTTGAAAGCTATTCTGACAGTCTACGTTAATTGCTTCCCCCCTGCCATTTGGTCATAAAAACTCGTCCCTTACATGGCAATTTAGAAAGAGGAATCCTAAAAAGTGCCATTGGGATTGCTGTCAGATGATTGAGAAAGTCAACTTAGTTCTGTATATTTTACACACACACACACACACACACACACACACACTTAAGATGAGGCAAGCCAGAGAGAAAAATCATGCATGCCATTTAATTAGATTTCTTTTGGTTTCAAATAATTATTTTGATTCCATTCATAACTTTTGTGAACATTTGTTTTGAAAAAGTGGTTTGTGAACTGGAAACATAGTTCTTGTTTGTTTTCCAAGGTTGAATATAGCCTACAGAGAATATTCTCTGTAAGTTCAAAGAGTTTCTGTTAATTTAATGTCATGTGCCTTAAAAATAGAAAATCATATCCTGACATTTGCATATATCAAACATAGGAATCCCTGTTTGCTGTGAAGGCAGCACAGCTAATAGCAAGAATGTGAATTCAAGAGAGTTGTCAAACGCTTCCTTTTTCTACAAAAAGGGGTGATGTCTCCATGGATGAAATATTGAGTATCAGTCAGAGACTTCAGACGATCAGTTATTATTTGGAGAACATCTTGATGACATGATCACTGATCAAAGAACAATAAGCAAGAATTAATTCTCTATTATTTCCATTTTGCTTTTCTTTAGTTAGTAAAAATTTTTTGAAAAGCAGTTTTATTCATTGTACCCGGTAAGGGATTACTACTTTAAATAATCAGGAACTCTGGCGCCCCCTACTGGACAGGAAATCTAAACTATTATTTTACATGAGCTTTTTAGTTTTGTGAATTAGGCATAGCCCAGATATTCTGTCTCTCGTGACGAGGGCTTCTCTAGTGGTAAAACTAAGTGATGAATCAAAAATTCTGCATTTAGTTATACCTCCACGCCTCTACATTAGCAGCTCTGAAGCACGGTGGTATCGGGTTCTGTGAAGGCCTGACATTAGCTATCATCAGATGAACTCCGGAATGTTAACAGTAAAAACCCAAACAAAACCAGACCTGCCGGGTCAGGGAAATTTTACTTCTAATGCTTCTAGATAGCCCATCTGGTCCACTAAGAATGGAATTGAGGCCTTTTACAATTAAAATTCAAAAAGATAACTTAATGGAATAAATACCTGCTTTGAAACTAGACACATCTGGGCTCGAATCCAGCTCATGCCCTTTGGCAAGTATGCACCTCCTCCGCCTTAGCTCCTCCTGCAACAGGAGGCTGGTAATAATCACCCTCCATGGAGCTGTTAGGAACTTGAAGTGAAAAAGATGTGAAAATGTTGCCCTCAGATTGGGAGCAAAGGATGTTAATACAAAGAAGACTATTACTGAGAGGAGTCTTGGTTAAGGAAAGGATTTGATTAAATCACATTTTTTCAGCTAATATGACCACAGGTTAGCTTGCCTAAAGTCTCTCAAGCCATTAGGCTCATTCTCCCTGCCTAAAATTCCCCTAATAATCACACAACACTCATATCTACTTGTTCATTCTTCTTTTTATTTTTACAAAGCATAGCAAAATGAGTAAACGGCTGACAGGTGAAGAGTTTGCACAACAGAAGACCACCCTGACCATCTCCTGATTTTATGGGCATCATAGGTGGGGAGGTGTTCCTCTAAAGTGATTTCATCATAGAAGAGTGATCGGAAATGGTTCTCATTGTGGGGGAGAAGACAAGAAATCAACATTCACAATTATTTAAAAGGACTTAAAAGCTAAACATAATATACATAGTAACTCCTTTATCCTAGTACAAAAATAGTGCCAGAAACTATATATTTGTTCAAATATATTGAAAAAGGTATAAGAATACAAATAGATATTAACAGTGGCTAGTGATGATTCATAAGGTTTTATTTTCTTAAACTGTAATAGAAATTTATATTTTCAACTATTTACACTGCTTTCAATGACATTTATTAAGACATGTTTACACAGGCTTTTGAGAAACATATGGAAGGGTGAAGTGAGCTTTAATACTTTCTTCCTTGCTCCCTGTAGGGGAGCAGAAGGGGTCCAAAACTGTGTACAATTTAACAATCTAAAAGAACTCTGAGTAATCTCTACCTGGCTAGCATATGGAAAAAAAAAACTCTATATAGTAGAATACATGACTTCTTACATAAGGTGTTCTTTAAGCTATCAACAGGGTAAATGATGCATACTTGTAAGAAGACAGGATATTTATGGACGGATTCTTAGTAAGTTCCAGGTAAAGAAGGTCCTGGGGGGGGGGGGAAGAAGGTCCTTGGAAAACTGTATATAATATGTATGTTATAGATAACAATGCAAGTGATATAAGGTACCCTATATTTTCAGGTTCAATTGGCAGGATCAGAAGCTGGTAAGTCTTTCATCTAGCCCTTTTTGCAGACGGTGGGCTCCTTGAGGTCACTGCTCTGTCTCCATGGCGGAGCACAGTGCCTGATGTTTCTCAGGGACTCAATGTAACGGCAGACTGTTGCATGTCTGATACTGAGCAATTCAATTATACCACCTGATTTCAACTACAGTCATTCACAGGGGAGGACAGCAATTTCACCTTTTCCTCTTCTCATCTTAAAATCACTCGTAAACAAAACAAAACAAAACAACAGCACAGCTTGTGATGGCCTATCAGGTGTTAGGAGTAAAATCTGGTGAAAAACACAGAAAAATTGAAAATCAAATTGGAGTAGGTCTAACATTTGTGCTCTACGCTGAAAATAAAGGCACTTTACCGCTAGGCAAGAACAGATCTGTGACCAGTTTCCTCCCAGAACCCAAGATACCCAGTATATTTTCATACACTTCCTAATCTCAGTACTCTTATCTAAGGAAACTATTCTTCATGATTAAGAAATCAGTGGTGACAATATCACTCTCCAGAGTTTGTACCTTGAGGCAAGGTACTCAAAATCTCATACTCACTAGTGATCTGCATGAGAAACCAAATACCTGTATTGTGTTTTTTCACCTTTGAACACAGGTGGGATTAGATACGGTGCTCTGTAGCCCAATATCCCACTTCTGACAGTGGTCTGCTGCCTTCTGTGACATCCTCCGTGAAGACAGAGGCTTTGCCCAAACATAATTCCTCTAGTAACACTTGTTCAAGCACACAGAGGTTAAGTGACCCCCACAAGTTCACACAGGACTGCAATTGGCGAGGGCCAATCCTGTGAAAAATATAAGGCCAGGCAATTTTATAGACATCTTTTAACAGCTTAGTAAAATAGTGGGCACTTTTTGGGCTGAAAATGGAAATGAAATGGTATGTCATTCAGCTATAACAACTTTAATCTAGAAAAAGAACAACTTCTTACTAGTTATGGGGTAGTATAAATATAGAGCAGGGGAGGAAGGACTATAAATATACTTTTTCCAACTTGGGAAGATACTGAAAAATAATATTCACGTAAGAACAAAAGCTTTGATTTGTGCCCATGTACCAGATAATCTATGTATGGAATGATTTTCCTAAAAAGTAAAAATTATTTGAACCAACTAACTGGTCTTAAAGAAGTACTCTTCTTCTATAAGAACTAAAACTTGCAATAATAGAATAGGCATGGTGCTACCCAACATCTTTTAATTGTTAAACTAGAAAAGTAAAATAAACCATTATCTAAAGGTAAACCAAACAATTTCTAATCTACTTGGATCTTCTTGCTTGTTAAAATGACACACATACAAAACCTCCATATATCTCAGTGACATATTAGATGGGTCTAAACAAACTACTAAAGTATATGATTACAGATTTTAGCATAACTGCTAAATCACAAGGTGTATGATAATAAGGTTACTAAAGACTGCTATTCTTGAAACAATTTTTCTATACTAAGGAATTATGTATGCATGCATAGGTGTATACCAGTATATAGATATGTTATTTTAGTGACAGCCTGTGTAATTACACACCAGTGCCACCAAGAGGCAAATTTATAGATCTCACCTATATGACATCAAATAAAAATCGAGTAACATCCTGAAAATACAAGTATTACAACAATTACACATATAACAACAAACAGTTGGTAACTTCCTAGACTAGCCTTTACCACTATAAAGTGATGACAATACAATTTGTTTTGCTTTTTTTTTTTACCTGAATGGTAAGAATAAAATCACATTATGTAAGATTCACACTCAGAATTTTAAAAATGTAATGAATATGTTGAATTTTAGGCAGTTTAGAGAAAAAAGAATATGAATGGGAAACAATATGTTTAGTGAAAGTTCTTTGAGGATGCTGCACCATGTCCCCAAGAGATTTTCTAGCCAATTTAGTGATTGAAACTCAGAAGCTTTTTTTGGTGGTTAACAAATCAGACAAATACCTCTCTTCCTACTTTCCCTGAGTCCAAACATTTCCACATGTTTGCAACAGATTTTCCTTTCCTGAACCAGTTGGTCGATTCAGTATCTGTTTCTCCAATAATGAATAAATGTGTATTTAGGGTACACATGATCAGTGGGAATCCACTCAAATGGGCTCAAATCTAAGACAATGTTAACATTGTGCTAAATGTGCTAAAAGCTATGAGAAGTATCAACAACTCTAAGCTCAGGGTCAGCATTTAGTGCACACCCCCCAATTTCTGTGATTCTGAGTTGACTAGTCCTATAAATTGAAATATGGCAGTTTCTCAGATGCAAACTCAACACTCTTAAGTTTTATTCAGGCCTAAACTTTCTTACCTTCCTGCTCCCTCAATTGAATTTTTGACCCCAATATCAAGGATAGCCCTTTGCTGTTTATACAATTAAAAGTATTCTCTATACTTCCTTTGACAAAGAAAAATAATGATTCATTTTACCTTTTATCTGCAGTCATATCTCACCTCAGGTCAATGCTCCAATTATCACTTTTATTCTGTTTTCTGTCGAGACTTAAACTGTTCACTTATAAACTATGGTTTGTAAGAAAAACGAGAAGGAAGTTATTTTAAAAAGGAAGTTCAATATTCAAAACACTGACTCTCAGAAGAATCTACCAACAGAATGTTTCTCTTCACTGACAGACAGATATGGCCATTCCATTTCTGGATCACACCCATCCCTCAGTAAAGTCCATGACCATGAAGTCCGTGAAATCAGTGTCTTCTCCTAAGGTTTCCCCTGCTTTCCATCAGACAGGATAGATTGCAATGATTTTATGGGTAGTCTTTGGATAGACGTATGTACTGAAATGAAAGAGTTCTCCCCTTTGTGCTCACTAACAAAAACAGCAAATCAATTAAACAATACCTTTTCTTTACAATACTGCCTTACAGTACTTGCCATTTGTTTCAGAGTTTTCACTTTTTCTGTGAAGGTAATACATTGTTGACAAATATTATCCTATCCCCTTAAAATCCACTAGGCTAGCCCTTCTCTCTATCCTATGAAGGTTTTAAAAATCCTGGAATACATTCAATTTGCTCCTAGACTATTTTTGAGAATGAAAAGATTCCAAACATTCTTTAAAGGATTGGTAATTCAGAAAACACAAAAACAATTATTTAAAACCCCCAAGCAAAAAAACAAAAAACAAAAGCCCCCAAACTCCCCCGAAATAAAACAACAAAAAAACCACCTCAGAGCAAGAATTTAACTTGCACTCTGCAGTACACAAAATATCACAAACAGAGCTCTTATCCATGTGCTAAGAGTGAGTGGGTGTCATTGATAATCTCAGATCAGTGGCATAAAACAAATATACAGAAAATATGTAATAGTCTCCTAAAAACATGTCATGCTGTGCTCTTAAAAGTTGTGCAAAAATAAAAATACAGCAGTGGCAAAGTATACACTAAATCCATACAGTGTATAGCAAAACTAGACATACTGCTGAATGTGCCATCTGTAAACTTGAACGCGGCGTGAACGGGCCGCTCAGTTCCGCTTGGCCTGGCCGCTCTCTCCGTTAATTAGTGTTTTCTCCTGCTGTTCTGCGAGAGCCTGCCATTTTTGCCTGTTCTTTCTGCAGCCATCCAGCAAAGGGAAACAGTCCTCTGATACGTGGGTCAGGGCCTAAAGAAAGAAAAAGAAAGCAAACAACTAGAAGGCGTCCAGGAAATAAACCCTCTCGCCGGGCCCATCCCCAAGAGCCCCAATCTCACACTCACTTCACCAGCAGGGCCACTGTTGGGGTTTTCAAAAGCTCTGTGAACAAATATGCAGACCATTTATGATTGAATTCTCTTAATCGGTACAGACAAGGAGTATGTGCTGAGAGACAGAGCACACACATACATTCCGAAGGAACCTTATGGAGCTATGATAGAGACAGATCTGTATAGAACCCACTTTGCAGGGAGACAATACATTTTGCTCTTTGGTAGTACAGACGGAAGTGTGACTGCATCAGGACCTGCTTAGTTTTTGTGTTTTTCTATAAAATAGTTTTACACAATGCACTTAAGTAGATTGTATCCAAGATCATAATAAAGATTAATTTATAATTCTGCAAGGTATTATTACTTACCAATTAGAGTGCCGCCCATATTTAGATACAAAAATGTTCACTGCAGGTTTCTTTGTAATAGAGAAACCCTGAAAATAACTTTAAATACCCAACAACAGGGTTAGGTATACTATGTTACTACTTCGCAGCTTTTAAAAATATCGCAGAAACACATATGACATGGAAAAATATACATTAGGATGTATTATGAATTACAAAAAGCAAATTTGCTAAGTGAAAAAAATGCAAAAATTTCATAAAGCATATACACTAATATATTAGCAGTAGTTGTCTGAGTAGTGGTATTATAATTCTCTGAGTTTTCTACAATGAGAAAAAGTAAAAGTAAAAGTATGTATCAATATTACATAGAATTTAACAAGTAAATCCATGTATACATATGAAATGTAGGGGGAGAAAAAGTCACTGAATTGTGAAATGCCTGGATTAGAAGATTCCAGGGTTTCTTTGGTGTCTTGACATTCTATGATAACTCTATGATAAATATGGTTTTCCCAAATAATTAAAACTTAAAAAGGTAGTTTCCTATTTAAACTTTAGAAACAAGGATAGTGTCTACTTTCTGTACTTGGGAATAAGCATCTAAACTAGCAAACTGGATGTATTAGGGAGAATATCTTTACCTAAAAAATAAAAATCCCAAGCCAGCAGGTGTAAGGAAATGGGAACTTGTAATATTTGTCCAGCTATCTCCTTTATATCCTCATAAAAATTTTAACAATATTAAAGCGACACTATACAATGAGAAAAAGTTGGGTAGTTTTTTTCTTTACTTAGGCCTAACCTTAAAAGAATATGCTGACATAGATTATGCACACTATCCCTCCTGAAGGTAACACTGACATATAATTCTTTTTAGTATTCCTACATCAGTTTGCTAGAGTCTAGCACAGAGTAGGCACTCAACAGACAGTTCTACACTGATGAATTAAAAGTTTTTGAGAAAAATCAAATATAAAATGTGTTCTTTATTCAATGCAAACAGAATGTTCAGAAAAAAAAAAAGCCTAGTGTTAATTGCTTCAATTTACTGGAGGTTTTAATTCATAACACAGTCTAAGTTTAGCAAGTCTGAGTGTTTCCATATAAATACCTCATATAGTTGCAAGCAGATGGCATCTATGAACCCAACTTGCATACTTGGGATTTTGTTTTTCTTCTCCCTGTTCATTAGATCCTGAAAATACAAACACAGAAACAGATACACACACACACACACACACACACACACAGATCTGCATTTACTCAAAGAACACAATGCAAGTTGGCTCCAAAAACATGAATCACTGGGTTAGCTGAGGAAGGCCAGACACTTGCGTATCTGTCTCCTTCCTCCACGAGTCTCCTGCACTCCCTGCCAGCACCAGGCTCAGGGAGGCCCTGATCCTCTCTGCCTTTTTCATCCTGGCTGACTTTTCCCACACTACCCCTGGAATTGATCACTAATCTAGAAGTCGACCGCTGACCTACAGTCAACCACTGACCTAGAGTCAACCACTGACGTATATTTGGAGAACACACAGCTTTGAACTGTCTATTGATGGGGAATTGAACACCCTCAGCTTTGTGGAAGAAGCCACTGAGGCCACAGCTGATTACAATTAAATTCTCGAAGAGAGATTTCTGAGTGATGATTATGCAGATGTCACTCTGCTTATTTCCAGGAGGTCATGGCTGGAGCACCAGAGGATCCCAGCACCCCATGGGAAGCAATGAGTCTGTCTCTGTGCTTGCTTAAAACGAAGGAAATTCCCCATTAGCCGTGATCATCACTCTGCTACCCACCACTTTCTAAGAAGATTCTGAGCCTCTGAATGAGCCTACCATTACATTAGAGGACGAGGAGTAATTGTGAAAGACTAGTGAGACACAGCATGTCCCCAGCTGAGGCTAAAGAGCGGAGTGGATGGAACTGTACACAGAGGGGCGGTCATGACCATGTCCCATTTAATATGGGCTCAATAAATGTCCATTTGAATTGGAAAAAAAGAAAGACTCTATGCTTCATTTTCAGGAAAAACTCATTCCAAAAAAGCCAGAAGCGGTTTAAGAATCTTTTTCTTGTCTATGAGATCCACACGCTATGTAAAAAAGGCAGTATGTATCAAAAACCTTTAAAAATCTGTGCCCTTCAACAGAGCAATTCCAGGAATTTGCCCTAACAAGATAATGAAAACTGCCACAGAAACATTAGCAACACGGATGTTCATCGAAGTGCTACTGGTCCTAGTGAACATTGCAGACATGACACCAAAGGAAGTAGGTAAACTATGGCTCCGTCTATTTCATGTGATCATTATAAATAATACACATAAGAGCCTCTCTTAGAACGAAAATAGCTTACGATATTTAAATAGAAAAAACAAATTACAAAAAAGTAGGTACAATATGATAACCTAAGGAGTCTTTTTTGTCTTCTTTTATTTGCTTATGTTTTCTGTAATAAATACGTATAACTCTTTTAATAAGAAAAATGTTTTAAAAACTAAAATGAAAAGAAATTGTGTTCCTAAGATCCCACAGAAAGTGTAAGAAGTCTACCCTGAACAAGTGTATTTGAGTAATTCCTACCAATAAGGGCTCATACTTACAGCAGGCTCTATGTTGAGTTCTTTTCTCTCTCTGTCTCCCTGGTCAAAAAATTCAGTCGCTACAAGTTCTGCTATCTGAAATAAATAACCGATTAAGTTTTGGCAATTAAAAGCACACAACTCTGTAATATAGAGACTTTAAATAAAGATAGTAAAATCTATCAAAGCTAGCTTTCAACCACATCAGTAAAATGATAATAAAACAATAATGAGTAATAGAAATTATTATTTTATTTGCTTTTAAATATATGCCTAATCACCAAGCCTAGAGTTTATAACCTGTAATTAGGCAGAAAAAAGCAACATATTATTTCAACTTCAGCAATCAGTGGGGAAAAGGTAGTGCGTGCCCTTCTGTATGCATATCAATGAGCTATTTGTTAAGCACCTGTTATTCCAGGTGCTGTGAAAACATAGTATCAGTATAGGGGCATACATGGTGATTGATTAATACGCCTTTTAAATTTATTTTAATCTACATGGTCCTCCTTTTTTCAAAACTTTTCCTTATAATTTTTGTTGTTGTTGTTAAATAAGCTGGGTTGTTTATCCTGCAGTTCCCCACTATCTGGATTTTGCTGATTGCATTCCCATGATGTCATTTAATGTTCCTCTGTGCCCTGTATTTCCACACGCTGCTAATAAGATCTAGAGGCTTGATTAGATAATTTTTTTTTTTTTGACTGCTTCATAGGCAGTGCTGTGTACTTCCATCAAGAGGCATATAATGCCTGGCTGCCTCTCTTTTGGTGATATTAGACACCATGAATGATCTTTGTCTAGATCCACTAGTTCAGGGGCTGCAAAAAGGTGATATTCAAAGCAATCATTCCTTTCTCTTTTATTAGTTGAAATACAATAAAAAGAAAGTTCCCCTCATCAATTATTTAGTTACCCTAAAGCACAATTCATACAAGAAAAGCAGGAGAAATGCTTGATTTTCTCCACTTTAATTACCATTTGAAAAAAAAAAAACTTGGTTCCCAAGTAACTATCAAGGATGACCAGGGAAGGTTTTGTTTTATTATTATTATTATTATTATTTTTTAAAGATTTTATTTATTTGACAGAGAGAGACACAGGGAGGGGGGAACACAAGCAGGGGGAGTGGGAGAGGGAGAAGCAGGCTTTATTACTTTGAACTTTTAAATTTAAACATATTTAATGTATTTCGATCCTTATTGATACTCAGATTGTCCCATTTTGCCAGTGGGAACTTAATAAGTTGGCTTTGCTGTTCTTTTGACAAAACGCCACCAGTCTTTGATAACTTCCCCTGCTTTCCCATCCAATAAGATGTTCTAGGCTCATTTATACATGTCCTGCTTTAAAACTGCTATCAGCTGTTTCTTTTTGGAGCCCTTGTTCCTTTAAATTGAGGTACTTAGAAACCTCAATATGGGCATGAGGTTTGTTCATGACTACCAGGTTGGTCATTATTTTTAAGCCCTTTTATTAGAGGATGGAGCTAGGACACAACAGAAGTTCATACAACATTTCAATTCAAATTCAGGACTACAACATTTCTGCCCAACCTTATTCACCTTTATCTTTCTGCTTACGCTGATGATCCTGGCTCTCAACAATACCAATGCAATTTTTTTTTATTTGCTTTTATCCCCCATCATCTAAAACAGTGATTATCTAGGACAAATTACCACTAATAATAAGATTACAGAAAACAGTTTTAAAGCCTTTTGTTGGTAATTCCTTTTTGTTTTTAGGGTACATCCCCACTAGAGATACATGGTCAAATTATTGTTTTAATGTCACTTGGAATGAAATAGTTCCTTTCAGTATGGTTTTGCAACCAAAATCAGGTTTGTTTCATTTTACTTTCAAGGCTTAGGGATATTTAAAATTCAATTTTATAATTTTAAAAACGATTTACATGGTTCCAAAGTTAAATCTACAAAACTAGTACACGCAGCAACTCTAGCTTCTACTTCTGTTCCCTAAGTCCTATTTCCTCCTTCCCTTATAGGGAATCATTAACTTTTTTGTGGTTAATCCTGGGTTTTTAAAATATGAAGCAAATATGTACATATATTCATATTTTACCCTCTTCTTAAATAAATGGTAGAGTACAATATACTTTTCTCCTCTACCTTGCTTTTTTCACTTAAAAATACATTCTTGTAATCACTCCATGGTAGTATACAGATAATTCTCATTTCTTTTTACAGCTGCATAGAACTCATTGTGTGAATGTACTATAAGTTATTCAATTAGCACCCTACTGATGAGCATTTGGGTTACTTATGGTCTTTGCCATTACAAATAGTACTAAAGTGAATAGTCTTGTGTAAATATATTCTTATATTCTTTCCAGCATATCTTTGGGATAAAATTCCTAGAATCAATGGTACATGAATATATGTATTAATAAACTTCCAAAGAGTTACAGTATTTTGCATTCCTTGTTTTCCCTCAACCTCCCCAACAGATATATCATAAAACCTTTGAATTTTGCCAACTTGACAGGAAACGGTACCTCAGTGGTTTTTTTTTTTAATGAAGTAGAATTTACATTCTGTGAATCGCACAGATCATGAGTTCACTGTATTGACAAATGCATATAACCATGCAACAAATATCCCATTCCAAGACAGAGAATTCTTCTATCACCCCTGTGACCCTGCTCAGTCAGTTCCTGCTCCTTCTTTCCTCCCTCCTCTCACAATCACTATTTTATTTCTTTCACCAGAGATTCGTTTTGCCTAGTCTAGAACTTCATATAAATGGAATCACAGGACGTATTCTTTTGTGTCTGGCTTTTTTTGCTCTGTACAGTGTTTATGAGACTCATCTGTGTTGTTGCGTCTATCAGTGGTGAGTTTCTTTTTATTGTTGAGCAGTACTCTACTGTGTAAGGAATATACTACAACATGTTTAGCTATCCTCCTACTGATAGATGTTTGGGTTGTTTTAGTCCTGACTATAGTAATCTCCCTTATCCACAGTTTTGTTTTCCATGGTTTCAGTTACCTGGGGTTAACCACGGTCCAGAAGCAGATGATCCTCCATCTGATGTATGGTCAGAAAGTCAACAGCAGCCTAACACCTCATCACAATGCCTATATCATCCACCTCACTACTCTCAACTTTATCATCTCCCATCATCACAAGAAGAAGGAGAGTGCCATATAAGAAGAGAGAGAGGGAGAGAGAGAGACCCCTCTGTCATATAACTTTTATTATAGTATATTGTTATAATTGTTCTATTTTATTATTAGTTATTGTTAACCTCTTATGGTGCCTAATTTATAAATTATAATTTGTAATTTAATTTATAATTTAAAATTATAATTTATAATTTATAAGCTTTATCATAGTTATGTATATATATGAAAAAACATAGTGTATATATATATATATACATATATATATATATAGGGTTTAGTCCTATCTGTGGTTTCAGGCATCCACTGGGGGTCTTGGAACATGTCCACCACAGATAATACTACTATATTAGGAATACAGCTGTTATGAGATTCTATACAAGCTTTTTTGTGTCAGTCAAGTTTTATTTGCAGTTTTTCTTCTGAATGAGGTTCTGAGCACCTCTGCAAATGAGTAAGAGCCATTTACATTCCATCAACTTTTTGTTCAAAATTTTGGCCCATTTTTCTGTAGTGTTCTTTTTCTTCTCTATTTTTTACAAGTTCTTTAATATTAGGTGTATTAACTATCAAATAATTTGCAAATTTTTTTTAGATTATTTATTTATGTATTTGACACAGAGAGACACAGCGAGAGAGGGAACACAAGCAGGGGGAGTGGGAGAGGGAGAAGCAGGCTTCCTGCCAAGCAGGGAGCCCGATGTGGGACTCGATCCCAGGACCCTGGGACCATGACTTGAGCCGAAGGCGGATGCTTAACGACTGAGCCACCCAGGAGCCCATAAGTTGCAAATATTTTTTACCAGTTTCTCATTGACTTCTACTTTGCTTATAGTGTCTTTTGCTATTCAAAGTTTGCTTTATTTTTTCATTTTTATGTAATCAAATTTATCAGTCTTTTCCATTGTTTTTGCATGTTGAGGCACAGTTAGGAAAGTTTTCTTACTCCTAAGTTATAGAAGAATCCATAGATGTTTTTATTTAGTACTTCTATGGTTTAATTCTCTACTTTGAACTCTATGCTCCATTTGGAAATCAAGTGTGCAAAGTACATCCAATATTGTCTTTAGCCATCTGGTTATGGAAGATGGGAAAGTCACCCTAAAATTATTTCATAAAAAGTCCCTCTTTTCCCCCAGTTATTTGAAATGTTATCTTTATTATATACTAAATGTTCTATGCAATTCCCAATGCTGAATTTTGTTCCACTGGTCTGTCACTGATACCGAACTATTTTAATTCTATAACTATTAAATTATATAATTTAAGTATTGTGTTTTTTAATGTCTGGACCCCCAACCTCATGGCTCTACCTTTTAATTATAGAACTATTTTAATTCTATAACTATTAAATTATATAATTTAAGTATTGTGTTTTTTAATGTCTGGGCCCCCAACCTCATGGCTCTACTTTTCTGGGATCTGATTAAGAAGAAAGGGTAAATGAAAAGACCAATTCTTCCCTCTACCATCCTCTTCCCTCTTTGGAAATGGGCAGATAGTCCCATTTATTACAGAGCAGGACAGTGTGTGAAGACCACCTTTCCTGAATGCTTACAGCACGGTACAGCTTTGGCACGTGGAGGGTACATTTCTGATCTTGTTTTTCCAGTATGTGTGTTTCGTGGGATGAACCTGTCACTGGGCTCCGTGACTATGCAGTGCCAGGCCCTGACCAGCAGCAGACTGTCAATAGTCCTGGGGAGTGCATTTAGGATTCAAAATGCAGTCTCAAAAAGCAAAAACACAATATACACATCATTGTATGTACAGCCATCCCTTTTCTGAGCTGAGGGCCTTTTACTGCCTCGGCAAAATGTTTTACGGCAGTTACTTATTTAGAGAGAAAGATATATTTCTAGCCTTCCAGCCACAGGCCCTGATCACATCCTTCCTGACACCTTATATCAACATTTCCTATATTTATAAGCCCCAGGAAATGTTTAAGTTCTACTCATTAATGCCTTCTTAGAGCTGAGGTATAGCCTGGTAGGCTAACCATAAAGAAAAATCATAAAAAGAAAAATAATTTGCTGCTTCTATTTTTCAAGGTTATTTAAGGTTATGTGCTAAAAACATTCCTAAGTGAGCCAGAAGTACTGGAATTAAAGATTATCAACAGCTAGGTTTTTGCTGTGTTAATATAGATGCTCTCTTAATATATCTTACAGATCTTAGTAAATGCTAAGGAATCTTCTAAAAAAGAAAACCTGTTTATGTCCAATTATCTGCTTTTAATACCACTTAAAAATTAGATAAAAAGTTCCACAAATACTTCTGAAGCCAACTTTAGAATACAGACTTTTCTTCCTTTGACTTTTTAATCCCTGCTTTTACTGTCAGCAAGCCACATACCCGTTGTTGAATAGGCCAGGGTTTGGTAATGGCAGAGAGATCACAAGCTGTCATCAGCATCGCTCTGTTAAGGGAAGAAGAAGCCCAAGGCTACGATTTACTTTTTACGCAAATATATACTCTCAGTAAATAGTTACTGGTAAAAAGGTTAAATTAAAGCCCCCTAAACTATGAAGACAGCAGCTTATAAAGACTAAAGAAACAGAAACAATTTCTTTGGAAGCGTGGCTGATTCAGTGATAGCAGTGTCACCGTCTTGGTTGCCCATTGAACTACTGGAATTTGCCCTAACACTTCATTTAGCTCCAGATTGGCACGGGGAGAGAAATCACTAACCTCTGGGCAAAATCTTGCCTGCTGTTACTATATTTTTTCACCCTGGTATCCCATTCCCAGTGATAGTAAGATGAAAACACACTGATTACTAATAATTAGCCATTAAAGGATAGCATCAGATATCCTACTGATGGAAGTCCTAGGAGAGCAAGAATTATGGTGGCTCAACCCAATGCTGAACTCCGCACACGTAGTGACTTCTATGTGAAAAGCTCCGACTTACAAACAGTGTCTGCCAGAGAAAGAGGGAAATGAGAGGACAAATTTCGTCTTTCTGTTGTCGAGGGAAGTGAAAACCAGGCTGGACTCTGGCGTCGATGACAAGGTGCTCTAGAACTCACTAGCAGAACTATCATATGACAATGGTTCTCTACTTAGCACAGTGTTTCCCATGTTGGCGCCAGATGCCTGTTTGTAATAATTTTGTTTGAAGGAACAGGCAGAAAGGCCATCACTGTAATACAGAAACACTTGCAGTGAAGGAATGGATCCCTCGTCCCTGCAGGGAAACCCAACCTAAGCGCACGTTCTCCTTAAGTATGTGAGGCAAAAAGAAAGTGGTTTTCTGCTGCTATTTGACCTCTTTCCACCAACTCTCTTGGAGAAGTGAGTGCACCAGAGATATTTTTAATCACTGTGTAAACCCACTGTCATGAAGGATTTCAGTGCTTGCTAGTATAAACTGCCTGCCCCAAAGAAGACTATGAGCTTCACTAAAATCTGAGAAATGAGCGCGTCTGGTGGCACTGAGCTCTAGAGCTGTGAGGGCTTCTCGGCAAGTGGTCCTCGGGTAGGACTGAGCGGCGGGGACGGGCGCAGACTCGGAACTGCGGCTGGATTTCTTTTCTGTTATTGGGATAAACTGTTCACTAACTACAGTAGCATGTCTATACTTTTCTTTTCTTTCTTTTTTTTTTTAATTTTTATTTTTAAGTAATCTCTACACCCAACGTGGGGCTTGAACTTATAACGCCGAGATCAAGAGGCGTGCTCTACGGACTGAGCCAGCCGGGCACCCCTACACATCTGTACTATTCTAAGGCACTGTTATGAAAAACATTTTGAGGCTACGAAGTCAAGCATGATTACGCAGAACAGAACAGCGGAGCATTTGTGTGTTGTTTCTTTAAAATTTGCATCTTCGTTTGAATGCTAAGTAATATCAATCCATTTAAAGAAATGTTGATTTCAAAATTATAATAGCACTCTCCTTGGTGTTCTGAGTCATTCTTTTCATTATGATTGACCGCTTGTTCTTTGTTATGGATCCAGTTCTTGCCATGGCAAAGGCAGGAATACTAACAGCAAAGGGATGGTATCTGCAGCTAGAAGGAAGGGGACAGGTGTACAGGGGAGGAAAATGGAAAGTTTGACGTTCTGACTGGGCTACTCTGCCATCACTCAAGAGAAGTAAACACTTCACAACCACCTTCTTGTTCCCACAATCTTTGGGATGCTATTTTCAGCTATTCCATTCCAAAGAATTGGGAATATGAGCAAGGGAACCTTATAGCTTTGTATTGATATTCCACCACATTTTAAAGGTCCTTCTAGGACAAAGGAGTGATTTATTCACTTGCATTGGCAAATGCATTTCTTTTCAAACAAATATTCAGATTCAGCCCTTTATACAACACTTTAGAGAATTCTAACAGCCTCTAAGATCATCCCATTGTAACAAATAATTGCAATAAAATCTGATAGTGATAAAATTAATTGGGTAGCAAAACTTCAGCTTTAAGGACAATAAACCTACTTACAAAAACAACTCTTTTTGATGAGGATCTTCCAAGTTGAATTGATTTTTTCTTATAAGTTCAAAAAATTCTCCTCGTCTCCTTGAAAATAAAGAAAAATATTTGGTAGTTATGATGAGGCCCCAGGCTCTTATTTCTTTGGTTGACAAAGACTCAGAGCAAATTTTTTTGGAAAAAAATCTCTAACGGTTTTTTCCCATCTTAGAATCCAATACAGAAATCATCATTTAAAAAACTAAAAATATCTCACTTTCTTCCCTTCCATCATTTTCTCTGGGTAAAACGGAATATTTTTAAATTTAAATTATTTTTAAATTATTATTTAACTATGGATCAGAAATAATGGTAATTTCAATTCTTTTTATTATTATTTTGTTATGTTAATCACCATACATTACATCATTAGTTTTTGATGTAGTGCTCCATGATTCATTGTTTGTGTGTAACACCCGGTGCTCCATGCAGAACGTGCCCTCCTTAATACCCATCACCGGGCTAACCCATCCTCCCACCCCCCTCCCCTCAGTTGGTAATTTCAATTCTTAAACATGATTTTAAAAGAAAATGAAACAATACAAGTTAAAAACCTGATGCCAAGAATGACTTAAGAAATTTTAAGTGTATGGCATAATCAGATCTACATGGCTTCATTTTAATTTCATTTATCTTACACGTTAGGGTATAGGGTAGAAAAATGTTCATAACAATTACTCTATGTCAGTATAAATTGGCGAAAGCCTTCTGAAGCAAAGACCAAGTAAAGTGTCCACTGATATTCACTCTATGTGCCCAGCACCGTTAAGCATCTTGGGAAGTTATAAGGCGTAAGTCCTTTGGACAATGTTTAAAATCTAGTCGGAAACACAAAACAAACATAAGAAAAACTTATATAACAAAACTGACTGTACGTGATTTGAGTACCAAAACTGAAAAATAGGTTTTTCATAAGGGTTCAGAGGTGAGACCCATGTGGCCTGGAAAGGCTGGGAAGTCTTTGTGGTTACAGATATTTTTAAAGTCTTGGTAATCTGATAATCTTAATTCTGCAATCATTTGACATTGACTGAAGTTTGCTGTATTTTCTTTTACCCTGATTAAAGTGCTCCAAAACCCAACGATGGAGACCCTTTTAGATGTGGTTACTTTCAGATGTACAATAGTGGAGGTCTGGAATGTGATGTGTGTCTCTTTGTTTGTTTTTACTTCTCATCAGAGTGGTTAAAGCCATGGATGTGAGTCTCTGTGCAGAGGGAGAGAGGGTTGGGCTTCACGGAAATCCCATGAGGGTGACCACCAGACTCTCCTCACTCCTACATGTGCAGCAAAGATCTTGGTCTGCTTGTGGGAAACCAATACCTGCCCAAAGGCAGCTAAGGCTTTTCTCACTTCTAGAAAGGCAGTTTAATTATAAGTGAATGCATACACGCATGGCAAATACTACTCTAATGCACACTTTAATTTTTGAGTCGGTAACTTCACTAATTAAAGTTCTACATTAATACTCTTCTGCCAGAATCAAATAAAAAGAAACAAGATTTACTTCTCTGGCACTTAGCTCCTTTTCTTGCCCACCTAGGCTTAGATTACAGTATAAAGAACTGTAAAATGGTCAGAAGCTGGGGGAGTGAAGGAAAGGAGGAAAAGCAAACAGGCTATATAAACTTTAGGTTGCACAACCTAGCTTGCAATGACCGTGGGATGGTAATTTACTTTGTACATAGCTTCAGAGACATAGCAGTAGATCAACAGCACAAATAACTCTGTATTCTGTAACTTCTAGCATTAAGTGGTAAGTCAAAGGAGGAGACTTTCCTGGTTTCCTCTAAGAAACCATTCCATAGTTTGAAAAACAAGACATTTGACTTGCCAGGACATTTGTCTTTATAATCTAAAAATTTCCCAACATGCATTTTAAAAGTTTGGAACAATGCAAACACTTCCAAGACCTATTTATCTCAGAATATTACTTAAAACTTACTTAATGTACAGTGCTAGGTCTGTAGCTAAAATAGCTTGCTTGATCATTTTCAATGTGGTCTTATATTCTTCAATGGAGAGGCCACTGAGGATCTGATTGCCCTTTATAAAAAAGAAAACCATCATTAGCACTCCACCTGGAGAAGCTGCTGACAAGAACAAAATCTGAAGATAGAGTGACATATCTTAAACATACGCCTAGTGTTCCGAACTCATGAATACAGAGGACACCTGCCTCCTTAGAGTAAATGCCATGAAAGGATGTTTGCCTTCCATGCTCCCACCCCCACCACATTGTCTGATAAGGAAAGACAGCTTCATAATGGTGCATCTGCCTACACATGCATGTTTTTCCAAATCTAATACCCCTTGGGTCTTAGTCCAGGCCTAAAAATCTAATAACTATATATCTTTGTCCTTTGGGAAGGTGAACTGCTATAATATAACAGCAAGAGAAAGCTTTGAAAAATCAAAGCCATATTAGTGGACATGAAGAATGGAGTAGTGAAATCTTTAAATAATTGATTATTAAAGAAATCAGTTCTCTATGGTTTTTGTAATAAATCCAATAACATTTTTTTTGGTGAAAATTTATATAATTTAACTTAATACCAAGAACAGTGTTTATTCTTTAGGAACACGCCAATATGGATGGGTACAGGTCAAAAGCAAACATGGGTTGAAATGTCTCAAAGGTGGCTAATCCAGCTGTAAATAATGGAAAATTTTTGCTATATAAGCATTTTTTAAAATTTCTTGGCTGTAATTTAAAGCATAGTGGTTCTCTCATCTTGAACTACAGAAAACATTCCTTGGGTACTCAGAATATCCTCAAAACAGTATCTGTAAATTAAGTCAGATGTGCTTCCTAAATCTCAGGTCCAAGAAAAAAACCCAGAGATGTAGGAATGAGACCTGGAGGCAAAGGATTTGTTCTGAAGACAGGGAAACTGCTGAGTGCCGGAGGCCAGGGCCAAAATACTGGTTCGAGGGTAACTAGATGCCAACATTGTGGTGTGTATCTAATTAATGAATCTGTGATGGTAACCATACACATTGTTTTTAACTATGAAATCATTTTAGATTCTAGGCCAGAAAGAAAACTATTTAGAAAATAACTCCCTTTTTACTTTTATTTAACATAAAACAATTTCAAATGGAAAAGGAATTATCTTTTGGGGTTATATTTTTATTTTCCCTTCCAAAAACATAAGACTGTAAATTCTTATGTTTTGGTGCTTACAAAGACAGAATATATACATGGTCTTATACTTGGAGGCCAGCTATATATATATACAACCAAATTTCTTGTGAGTTAAGTAATGACATGTTACTTAGTAAGCTGTTATTTAATAACATGGCTACCTCTGATAGGGATATTGTTAAATATGCTTTAGAAAAAGGTTAGCACGTTTTCTTTCTTTGAAACTGAACAGGATATTAAAATGAAAGTTTTATATTTTTATTTTTATTTACTTTAAAAATTTTTTTTAAAGATTTTATTTATTTATTTGACAGAGACACAGCGAGAGAGGGAACACAAGCAGGGGAAGAAGCAGGGAGCCCGATGCGGGGCTCGATCCCAGGACCTGAGCCGAAGGCAGACGCTTAAAGACTGAGCCACCCAGGCGCCCCTGTATTTTTAAATGAGGCACAGAGATAGCAAATCCCAAGGAAAGTACAGATGTTTCTACTACCACACAATATATAATTCCTGGAAAGTCTCCATTCTGAAACACTACACACTAAAAATAACATGGTTTGTAGGGCAAATAGTGTTGGGGCAGATTACACAGAACCCGTGCAACTTTATAACCAGAGCGTAAAGCAGACTGAAGATTCGTGCATCTGGAGGTAACCTGGACAGTTCAGGCTGGCCAGTCTGGAGGCCCTTCGAGAATAGTCAAGACACACAAAACAAGGGAGTGGAAATGCTGGTTTGTGGGGGCCCAGAGACAACGCGGATGGGACTGGATCACTGAGACGGCGGGGCTGCTTAGGCGGGCACCGAGGGAAGAGCAACCTCCTCGGACCCTAGAGCGAGCAGTCCAAAGCAAGGGAGCACACCTCAGGTGCAAGTGACCATTTTCCACATTCTTGCAATAGGACAGAAAGGGTGTGTGAGCAAAAGCCAAGGGGAGGGATTTTTTTCTCTTGCTGAAGGTCAAAATTCAACTCCCATAATTTTGGTACCTTACCCGAGAATGTGTGTAGGAAATACAATTGTACACTTATGCTAATGTCATTCAAGCACCAAGCACACATGAACTAATTCATATTAAACAATCACATGCTTTAGCAATCTGTATGAGAATTTATACTGAGGTTACTGAATGAGGTTACTGAACTGGTTGTATAACTCTTTTTTATAAAAAGATTATTATTTATTTATTTGACAGAGAGAGATAGTGAAAGCAGGAACACAAGCAGGGCGAGCAGGAGAGGGAGAAGCAGGCTTCCCGCTGAGCAGGGAGACCCATGCGAGGCTCGACTGGGATCATGACCTGAGCCGCAGGCAGACGCTCAACGGCTGAGCCACCCAGGCGCGCCTGGTTGTATAACTCTCAACCCCTCACCCCACACTGAGATGTTTAGGGAGAGGTGAGATCCTGTTCCCTGTCATCTCAAGTAAGAGAGGAACATGAAGTCCCTACATGTGTCTCCTGTAGTGTAGGGGGGTGGGAGGGGCCACAGTGGTCTCGTGTCTAATATCTGTCTGGAAAATCTAAAAGGCAAGACCCAGGCTAACTAGCCACTCTGACTTTGGCAGCAAAGGAGAGGTTACTACTTGCATTCTCTGAGTTTTGGAGGCGTGGGGTTGATTTCTGCCCTGTCCTTTTCAAGAGGACCTCAAAGAAGGCTAAAGTACCTTAGCAGCAAGGAGCTCAAAGTGAGCAATCCGATTTTCAGGAGCTGAGGAAGGAGCCATAAATAAAGCAGACAGAGATGATCATTCACATTAAAGAAACATCTGGTAGAAAAACCCCACAATGAGGGAGCTTGGGAGGGATCATGAACTTACCCACAAGAAAATAATTTGGTTTAAACACCTACCAGGCCCAAAGAGTGAGACACTCCTAACAGCACCAGTCTGTTGAGAATGTTCTTGCCTGTTTTCTTACCCACTTCCCCTTCCTACTCTCCAAGTCCGGAAGGGTAGGAAACTACATGGGGGTTTAGGAATGAGGAAGGAGTTAGAAAAAACACAAGGTAGGGATGAAAGAAGCCAACCAGAGCAGAAAGGGGAGAACCTGAAACTTTAAACCAAGTCCAGAATCTGGACTATTACACAGGACTGGACATTTTGGTTTCTAAATTGAGACCTGTATACTATATTTTGGGACTTAAGGTAATTAGAAGGCTTTTACTTAAAAAGAATGACCAGAAAATGGGGTGCCTGGGTCGTTCAGTCTGTTGAGTGTCCGACTCTTGATTTTGGCTCAGGTAACGAACTCGGGGTCATGGGATCAAGCCCTGCATTGGGCTAGCGCTAGACATGGAGTCTGCTTAAGATTCTCTCTCCCTGGGACGCCTGGGTGACTCAGTTGGGTAGTATCTGCCTTTGGCTCAGGTCATGATGCTGGAGTCTCAGGATCGAGCCCCACATCGGGCTCCGTGCTCGGTGGGGAGTCTGCTTCTCCCTCTCCCCATACCCCTGCTCTCTTTCTCTCTCTCTCAAATAAATAAATAAAATCTCAAAAAAAAAAGATTCTCTCTCCCTCTACCCCCCCCACATGTGCATGTGCTCTCTCTCTCTCTAAAAAAAAAAAAAAAAAATGAAAGAAAGAAGAGTGACCAGACAAGTTATAGGCCTCCCAAGTTTTGTTTTAGGGCTCAGAGAAAAACTCGTCCCAGCAAGCAAGCATAAAAAGATGGAGGTAAAATTGCTTTAAGATTATATACCATGCATTGTGCCTCTTCCACATAATAGTTACAACTTTCACTTTTTTCTTACATAAAGGTAATACATGCATATAGCAGATAGTGTGAATAATGAACAAATCAAAATGAGAACATAAAAAGTATTAACAATTTAACTATACAAAGACAACCTTTGTTAACGTTTTGGTGTACATTATTCTACTTCCCTTCACATAAATTTGTCTAGCGTAGCATATCATATGCTTTTTTACACTGATAAATATTCATTTAACCGAACTGTTGAATAGCTCTATTCCTTAACGCAACAGTTTGTGAGTGGCCAGAAGATTCGATAAAAAGAGGAACAGGCATGGTTTTGTGAAAGCAAACCTTTGAAAGAGCTGTATAAGCCACTTCGTTTGACAAGAAAAAAAGGAAAATTAACTGCGAGCCATAAAATACTAGTTTTGTTTGTTTCTAGTTTGCAAAAACCAAATAGAGGTGAGGAACCAGATACCCTTTATCAGGCAACATTTAGACAGTCTTGGTTGTCTAGAGAAGCGAGGCTGGGAAGATTTTAAATGTTCTGGCTTTGCCTTCCTTACCCAAAAAGGAATAAAGCATGCTCAAGAATTTATGGTGCTGGGAATAAATCCAAAACTTAAAAATAAAACTGAATTTATAAAGCTTTCTTTTAAAATCCCACAACCATAAAGTAGGTACTTACTGGACTATTAAGAATCATCAGGCACTGGTCAAAATGATGATGCTCCATGATTGAATGGCAGTAGAGTTGAGCAAGTGGGTGTTCACTTCTGAAAAATATTTTGTTGAAGAGAGGAAAACAGTTTAAAAATTACCCATTTCCCCCACATATCAGTTTTTTTCCTGTCTTCTTAATGCTAGTTAATGAAAAAAGAGGCTACTGCACAAAATTAACCAAACTAATAATTTTCTCTTCTTTGGCTGAGGAAAACAGTGAGTTAATCTCTGGGGAAGACAGAGTCAAGTTGTTTTCAAATACCAGTGTAACTGGTACCAGTTCAAAGTATGAACGATTTCACTGGTTTTAATATTGATAAAAGAGTAGAAGGAATGAGGACAAAGGACTAATTCCTCTAAACATGAAAAAAAATCTCTGAAGTACTTGTAACCATTATATTTTTCAATTTCAAAACTGCAATTAATTTAAAATCCGAAACAAATGTCGAGCCAGTCTTTCCTCTGAAATAAGGCTGAAGGTGAGTGTAGTCACACGTGCCTACATCCTCAAAAAGACTGGACTGAGATGGACTGATCAGGCGCGAGTGCTGAAAGGCACAGAAAAGGGGTATAGTCGGTGCACATCCCCCTTCGAAGGGAGGAAGCAGACAGCTGAGTCAGAACAAGTGCCCCATGTGGAATCCAAGTTATTTCAGTGTAGGATATCCCACAAGCTTGTTAATTTGAACTTGGGGAAAATGGTAGAGACCATTTGGCTGCGTGAAAGGAAGGATACTCTACTCAGTTCATTATATGTAACAGGGCAGTCACAAATCAAGTTCTAAAGCATGACAAGCACGGTCCTCCGCCTCATCTTCTCATGACCCTTCACGTGTGAATATGAAGCACCATTTTCACTATTTTTTTCTTTAAAGAAAAAGTTAGAGTTCCTGCAAGTCTCTGTTTCTCAAATTTACGAATTGTAAAGTACAACACAAGTGTTTGTTAATACAGTTGACTTATTATTTCTTTATACTACTATATGAATCGATAATTTACGTCTTTACTTTGAAGAGAGAGAAGCTGCCCCAAACTAAAGGAATGGAACACAGGAAGAAACTGAGTAGAGTAAGAGATGCTTAAGGGAAAACAGAAACAATAAAAGGGAAATAAAGGTAAGAAAATTGGGAATCTCATCTATTCCTGTTTAATCTCCCACTGATACTGCTGGTCCCCAAACCTCCATTTTTTTGTGCTGTTGTAACTTTTCCCAAGTTAACTCCTGCCTGTCTTCTTTGCTCCTTCCATGTTTAGTGAGTTGTATGATGGACCAGATACTGTGCTTATCATTGGACAATGGGAAGACAATGGATGGAGTAAAATGAGAAGATTTTTTAAAAAAAAAAGATAAATTTGCTGGAATCAAAACTGGAGACTACTGGAAGTTAGTTAGGAGACCGCTGGGAAGATAGTAGTCCCAGTTCTGGTAACGTCGGTGCGAGACAGCCCGGAGTCGGGTGACGGAATCCCGCCTATCGAGAAGCAGTTATTCAAAAACTATTTAGGAGGTAGGAGTTGGCAATGAATCCCGAGGTGGGGACCCAGCAGGGATATTCCTGGGGGGAAAGTATGCATGCCAAGTGTATGCCCTGTCTTATACCAACAGAGGAAAAATGGGAGAGAATGATTAGGGATGGGAGGTGAAGGAGAGAAGATGTCTAGTTGAGTGTTGGATCTGTTGATTTTAAGGTGCCCGAGGTCCACCAAGTGTTTAATATAAATATCTGTACTCGGGTCTGGGCTGGAGATGCAGGCTTGGAACACATCAACTGTACACGGTACTAATCCACGCCACGGGTAGTTGAGGCGCTGCTGAGTACTGGAGGGCCCAGGGCAAACAGCATGATGGCCTCCCTCTGCCTTCTGCCTTCTAGTCTACATTCTCTACTTTGGCCAGTGCCTTTTCTCACCATTCGGACTAGCTATGCTAAGGTCAACTTCAACATGACAATTGCAGCCTTCCCCATTCCCTTCACTTCTAGAGTATCTGTTTATTTTCATTTACGCAAGAAATTCAAGGACATATGATATTAGTTTAATGTCCATTTTGTTCTGCCAGTCGTTAGCCGTTTATATGTCTATTACCTTGTTAGACTGTAAACCTCCTGAGCTTGGTAGGATCTGTTTTCCCTAATGATAATAATTACCATTTCCTGAGAGCCTCAAACATGTCAGGTGCTGTGATAAGTAGTTTATATTTAATCTTTATTTAATATGGGACATTTCCATTCTCCAAAATCAAAATCCTCAGCCCACCTCTGACTCCAGCGGACTGATGCAGCGTTGAGTTTCCTGTGCGATTTAACAGACTCCCTGCAGGGGTCAATTAGAAGGTGCTTTGCCCCTCACCGGCCTAGTTAGAAGCTGGCCCAGAAATGCGATTAGGCAGACGCAACACGAATATGCCTAAAATGTCGAGCACACTTTACATTTTTAGACAATGCAGAAAGGACTGTTTCATATTAGAAAAACTTCTCGGGCTGTGGGATAGATGAATGCAAATTACGTGTGTTTGCCTTTACTTATGTTCTAAAAATATGGATTTATGAATCAATAAAAGGGTGATAAATGCCCCAAGTTTCCTGTTTACAAAAATACTCGTGGACACCAATGTATTCTACATTCCGTTGCTTTTTACTCTTTCAAACACAAGGCTGTGTTGCTTCTTTCTATGACATCCTGTCCGAGGGACCCGTGTAGGTCACTACTGCCATCGAATTTTATGCCCACACTGAAGTCAGCGAGCAGTACGGATGGGACACCCTCCTGCATTTTCCTCTTGTCCTGCAGTTGTCTGTCCATCTCTGAGAGTGGTGTCAGGATGCCAGTGCCCAAATCAGAATGACGTTCTAGAAATAGAAAGCCTCAGAAATCAATAGAAAATGTAAGCTCTGGGAGAAAAACAATGCTTGCTGCCCTAGGATTCCTTTTTACAGACTCTTAACAACCGTCCTTGATCCTGCTTCTCACCCACGCAAATGGCTCTGGGCTCAGATCTCTTAACTAGTCTTCTTCATAAGCCACGTCAACCCCACTGAATTCTTTCTCTCCAAAGCATCACTGCTGTATTCGAGCAGCTGGGGGTTATTTTACCTTCGTGTTCTCCGTGATCACATTAGATGCCACAGATGTTCAAGCTGATGATGCATTTGACCTCTGACCCTAGTTCTCTGACAGCCTTGACCCTACTGATAGTCTCTTTTCCCGTCAGCAATACATACACCTTTCTTTGTTCCGCAGCTGCTAGGTGCTGCTAGAAGCAGTATTTTTGCTGCTGCCTGCTCCATGTCCCACCATGGCACAAAGCAAGATCATGAATTCCTATATGTCCTTAATAGTATCCCCCTTTGAAAATGCCAAAACCAAGGTGCCTGGGTGGCTCAGTTGGTTAAGCATCTGCCTTTGGCTCGGGTCATGATCTTAGGGTCCTGGGATCGAGTCCCGCGTTGGGCTCCTTGCTCAGCAGGGAGCCTGCTTCTCTCTCTGCCTCTGGCCCTCCCCCTGCTTGTGCGCGTGCACTCTTGCTCTCTCTCTCACTCTCTTTCTCTCAAATAAACAAAATCTTTAAAAAAAAAGGAAAGAAAATGCTAAAAACTGGAGAGCATTTACTCTGTGCTGGGTACTGTTCCAAGTCCTTTACATTTATTTATACTCCTTAATCCTTGTTAAAACAAAACAAAGCAAAACAAACTGCAAGGGAGATGCTGTCATTGTTCCATTGAACAGAGAAGGAAATAGAGAGAGGATGTTAAATGACTCGCTCAAGATCAAATGGAGTCGGTATTTGCTTGTGCACCCAGGTATCTGGCTCAAGTTGGTCCTTAGCCACTGTAACCATCATAGCCCCTGAGGGGTGGTCTAAGGATTAACTGAACTCATATATAGATATAAAGTACTAAAAAGAGTTCCCAGTGCCACATGGTTGAGAGCCATATTAAGTGTTCACTTCTATTCTTCTTCTTCTTCTTCTTCTTCTTCTTCTTATTATTATTAGCTAGTGACATTAGGACTCCTTGAACATGCACTTCTTGCATATTGAGAGACTCCAGCCTCTCAAGCCCTCCATCCTAATCGGGAATGATCTCATTCCTGGTTAATATAGACTCTATCCAGTTGAACTTCACAAACTGTGATTCCTGTGCTGTCTCTCCTGCCCTGTTGAGGCCCTTAGAGCCTGCTGCCCACCTACTGTCACCGTGCCAGGCCAGGACTCCAGCTCATTGCTGTTCTAGTAAGCGGGGAAGACCAGGGTACAGACCCAGGAGAGAGACGTGGTCTGATTATGGTTACCAGAAAATTCTTTTATTCTGATTTTATGGGAACTTGAAAAAAAAAACATTCCTTTAATCATTTTACTTCTTCTAAGTACCATCGTATTTATTGTTTTCTCCTCATTGCCAACACTCCTCTCCCTTCTGTCTTTCTTGTCCCTTCCTCTCTAAGTACACACACACACACACACACACACACACACACACACACACACACTTCCCAGTTCCTCCATTTTTGTCAATGGCTCCATCGCTGTTTCAGTTTCTTGGGCCACGAGACATGATTTCCCCCTTCCTTCATGCATATAAGCATCAGTTTAATATTAAATGGAAAAACATTTCTCCCTCCATCTCTTCCTCTCTGTAGCCAGTGTGTGATGGTCACCATGTACGTGGCTGTTCTAACAGCTCCCTAGCTGAACTCTGTGCTTCTAATTATTACCCACTGCACCTTGTATTTGACTTTCAGTCTTTCCTTCCTCAACAAGGTCTTTATTACCCACTGCAGTGGCTCCTCGTTTCTTCACTCTACCACATCTCAAGCTTGCTGATTAGTTTTATAGCTCTCCCTCCAAGGGGGTTCTACCTCTACTTCTTCACCCTCTTACTCTCCGTCCCGAGTCAGTGAGCCTTTGGATTCTGCACGGGCCAGCCAGCCATCGTTGGTCCGTGAGAATGCCCACCCACCTCAGACGGTTTCTGGGCTATCCTCATTCTCTCGCCTCTCCAAATCTTACCCACTTCTTAGGATCCACTTTGTCCGTTAACAGTGGAGTCTTGACCCATCTCCTTTGCCAAACACTTACAGTCCACATTACTAAACAACTCAGGACTTACTGGGTATTTTCTTATATTGGTCACCAAATGTTTCATGAGACTATGAAAATTACTTAATAACAGGAACCACATTGTATACTCTATAGCTCTCTTTCTGCCTAACAAAGTGCCAGGCCCTAGTAATTGCCCATTAGCTGGCTGCCTAAAATGTAGGACACTTTCATTCTATTCTTTTATAAAATACCAAACTTGAATCTAACCAAATAAATGCATCCATGACAGTCTTCTTATATTGACTGCAGGCCTAATGCAAGAGGTTTCTCAACATGAGCCGAGAGTCACACTGTGCTTTCTCTAGTGGATGTCTGTGACATTTTGTCCCCATTACTGCCTGTTTTTAAAATAATATTTTAATATCTATCTGAAACCACTCTTTGTTTTACCCACCCAAATGGGAGAAGAAAGCACAACAGTGAACTCTCTCTCTAAATATTTCACTGGCACACTTGCAGTACTCCTCATAATGACAGTTTTCCTAATCAAGGAAGCCGTCAAAGGACCAAATAATGGATCAAAACATGGTTTCCTATACATCTTACTTCAAATTAATTTTCTGAAAAGGTGTTCAAGAAGAACGACTGATAGAAGTTCAGTTTCTAACTTTGCTACCACAGGAGGGCTTTCATCTTTTTGATATATTAGTTTCATTTCTGTGCCTTCTCTGATTGTGATGGTTTTCTTCACATAGTGTTTGAATACAGATGAGGTTGGACACTGTATACCTTTTTACAAGTTAGCTCTTTATACAGGAATGTGTATGGTACTCTTATTCCCCCAAGAGTTCCCTGGTTAAGAAAATCCTCCTGAAGTATCACTTATTTACCACTAAGGAAAGAAAAAAAAAAGAAACATCCCTGGAAAATTCTTGGTTTCCTCTACTCAAACCACAGAGATGTAGGAAGAAATAAAAATCTCTGAAACTCCTTTAACTTTTTTCTTAAAGTTACTCTTACTCGGTGGAAGTCTGCTTTGTGGTGTGTGTGAAGGCAAGATTCTGCAGTCTATGAATTTTTCCCAGGACTTTTTTTTTTTTTTTGAAGAGAAGATGACGTTTCTCCAGATGTTTTTCCGGGTAATTATTTTTAAATAAACAAAGGAAAAATAGCTGAGTGTTTTTTTTTTTTTTCACTCTAAAGCAGGGCAACATGGCATCTTGGAGCCAACCATGCACTAATAATGTATGTTCAGCTTTGAGGTATGGAGGCAACATAGCACTGCCGGCTTGGGTGTTTTGGCTGCCCTCGACCGCGCTAAACATCTTTTCATGTCGTTGTTCCCTTTCATAATTACTCCTGTGTCAATGTGAGGCTCAGGAGCACGATCGTGTGGCAGAGCACAGAGGACAAAGGACATGGCATCCAGTCCATTCTCCAAAACGTTTCCTCTTTAAGTTCAGATCTTAAAGAGGAAAGAGCCAGTCTCTGACACTCGGGCAAGAGCTCGCTACCTTTTCCCATCAGAGGTCAGCAGAGGACATGGTGGCCGCATCACTACAATTCTTGTTACATGAAGTTTTCCATTTATTTAGATAAAGGGAATGTGGTTCGAGAGCTCTCTGAAATTCCCTCAAGATATCAGACATCGGGAATTTCCTTAAGAGGTCTACCCATTAGCTGCATCACTTGATTACCTAAAAAAAATGCTCAGTAGTAAGAGATTTTGCCATTAAGATGTAGGCTTTTCAACTATGTTGCTACAAGTAAATAAAAACGTCCCAGTGGCTCAAAATCTGACGAAAAGTGATGTCACCTTTATCACCTCATTTGTCATTGCAAATGTCACTTAAGGATGGCCCGGGAGGGAGCCTGAAACACTTGTCTTGAGTTGGTATCTGCTCTGAAAATCAGCCACAAAGTAGGCTTCTGATGTTGAGGGGACTATCACTAGCATCTGCTGCGAAGACTTAACACTGAAATATGCACCACGCATTCCATCTGGTATTGATCCATGTTCTCTCTTGAAACGGACATCAGCCCTATGAGGGAGGTAATAAGCTATTGTTTTCATTTTGCAGATCAGGAAATTGAAGCACAGAGAAATAAGCTCCTTTGCCCAAGGTCACACGGGAACCGTGTGGCAAAGGTAGGGTTTGCATCCTGCTGACTGCAGGCCCCAACTTGCAAACACTGCGCTACACTGTCTTCACTAAGACCAAAAGCCTCCTTCCACTTCGTGCTCATTAAGTACTCAGGATCGAGCTAAGCACTTTTCAAATATTATCTTCTCTACTTCAGGGTAAAATTCTATCTTTTTTGAAATAGTCTTAATATATTGTTTTCTAATGAAGCTCTTAAGCTGGGTAGACATAAACTAAAGCAAAACTCTTGGTAATTATCTTGTGAAATAAGATTCTCAACACAAAGATTTTTTTGAACTTCAGGCCAGAAATGTTACCAATGTAATACTGGATTTGGATTTTTTTTTTCCCATTTCCCTTAAGTAAAACCAGAGTATGTTATGGGGCCTCAATCAATTGAAATCTGGTACCATCAAATTTTGCTGCTTTTACTTTAAAAAAGACAGCCCTAGGGGCGCCTGGGTGGCTCAGTCGGTTAAGCGTCTGCCTTCAGCTCAAGTCATGATCTCAGGGTCCTGGGATCAAGCCCTGAGTTGGGTTCCCTGCTCAGCAGGGAGTCTGCTCCTCCCTCTCCCTCTGCCCCTCCCCACCGTTCCGTGCTCTCTCTCTTGCACGCTCCCGCTCGCTTGCTCTCTCTCCCAAATAAATAAATAAAATCTTAAAAAAATAAGTAAAAAAAATAAAATTAAAAAAAAAAGCGCTAGAATTTAAAAGAAACTTTTCTTCTTTAGCTGGGGAAAAGGCGCCTTACCGCTGTATGTAAGAGTTATTCACACCACGGTGGTCCAAGTCGTGGCTCAGAGCAGCAATCAGCAGGGCGAGTATCTCCAGGTCAGTCAACTTGCTCTGCATGACCAAAGACGTCAGTGGAAAGAAGGAGAAAGACAATTTGGTAAAGTTCGTTATTCTACCTCTTTTCACCGACCATGTGTTTGTTTTTACGAGTGCTTTTCACATGTGCTTCTTTATGGTTAGAAAGGACCCATGGGAGAATCCTTTCTGCAGGGCATCAGTGGTACTTTGTCTTCAGAAGGGAATGATTATGATAAATGTCATTTATCAACAGAAAAAGTTGAAGTGCCTCAAATAATCCATAATCTGTCCACCTACAGCAAATAGCATTAACTCTTCATTATCTACATATATGGGGAATCATCAAAATAAACTTTAACCAATTGTTGTCTCTCTGACTTCCAGTTGCCTGCAGATTCTGCTCCCCTCACTCTCTGCTGGTAGTTGCTAGATCCTTCAGGAACAGAGACAATGTGAATATTAAGCAAAACAATACATAAAAAAGAGGATTAGAAATGAAAATCTGGCTTTAAAAAGTTGCACAATATGTTCCAAAGCCAAACAGAGGTTATTTTTGTAATATCTGCCATTTGTATTATTTATCCCGCTGGTCTCCTTCATCAGTAAGAAAACAAGTTGAAATCATTATCAGCTCCACTCTGCTGGAAACTCAACATTCTACATCGTATGTTTATAACATCAGACAAAAATCATCATTTTGTTATTCTTCATAAAAAGCAAGGATAGTCTTCAGCAGTATAATCCTGATGACATTTCCACAGCCCAAAATAAGTTGATCTTATTTTTTATAAATGTTTGCTATGGCAGGGAAATACTACTATGGTATTTCATATGGCCTCTTGGACAACAACCCCTTCTTTTAGCTCTAGCCAGTTAAAATGTGCTCCCTATGGAAATAGAGACAGAGAATAACATTTTTAGAATTTACTTTTTTTTTAAAAAAAAAAAGAGCATGGAAGCTCTGAATTAAAAACAGTTATATGATGGATGCCTGGAATCACTTACCTAGAATAACTAGTAGATTCCCACTGAAGTTAGAATCTAAGGACAGAGTTATGGATAAAATCTGGCCTGGAAAGGAACGAATTACTTGAACGTTTTCTGCATTGATCTTCCTTGTACACAGTCTCTGGTCAATGTATATGATATTAAAACCATTTCCATGAAATACTACTTATAAAATTTAACTGAGTGCTCCAGAGAAAATGCGATAGAGAACCCCAGACTTATCTATGAAGCCACCTGAGTGGTTTTCGAGGAATTCTACTATGGAGCAAGTTGGATGGGAACAGGAGGAATTTGATACTTTTTCTTATACTGTAGAAATTTCCTCCAGAGGAAGTATTTGCCCAAAGACTATTAAATTTAACATGAAGTTATTTTAAGGATTTTTAAAAATATGCCATATATATTACACATGAAGGAAAATTAATAACTAAGTATTTTGCCATGCTAGTCTTCAATTAACAAGATGTCATTTATTTTGTAAGTGGCAACAAATATTAATCTAATCATCCATTAGTGCACATTACACAAAAAAACCTGAAAGAATATGCTGTAAATTTTACTACCAAAGCAAGAAGAGGTCTTAAATATAAAAACAGCTCTAAAAAGTACCTGAATCTTGCCTGCTTTTAGAGCAGCAAACATGCACTGAGCTGTATTAAAGGCGTGTCTCCAATTATGATAAGCAACATTCTTCCGATAATTCTTCTTAACACTTAAAATCCACCTGCAAAGAACCTTTAGGAAAAAAAGCGTAAGTAGTAACAATACTTGCTAACATTTAGCCCATATTTACTATGTTCCAGGAACTGTACAAAGTCTTTACCTCTAACCCTCAGGACTCTAGGGGAGACACTACTACTCTGATAATTTTACAGATGAGGAAATGGACATTCAGAGTGGCAACTCTCCCAAGGTCACGTTTCTCGTAAAGGAAGGGGCTAAAATTCAAACTTGAGCAGCTGGACTTCAGAGCCCACCATGTTCACCACCATGCTAACTAAATGAGATGTAAAAGGCAAGAGAGCCTTAAGGAAGGTATTT
The DNA here is from genome assembly GCF_003265705.2 of Callorhinus ursinus. Lineage (NCBI taxonomy): Eukaryota > Metazoa > Chordata > Mammalia > Carnivora > Otariidae > Callorhinus > Callorhinus ursinus. The sequence goes on from NW_027397066.1 coordinate 98,812,760, forward strand.
TTGGCATGGGGTAGGGAGGGCACTGACTAGCTTTTTAAAAGATATTGTGTCCATGTGCCATCAATTAGGAGAATCCAGTCAACTATGTATGGATTCACTTTTAGAAAGTCATGGAAATAGCCGCTCTCAACTTCTTCTCATGCTCCCACTTTTTGGTTCTGCAAGGGTATAGGGTACAAGGCTGAGCGGGTGGGTTGGGCACTGAGATACAGAGCAAGTGGCCAAGCACAGAATGGAGCTCCCAAGTCCTGAGGCAATCAGCAGGTCTTTTGTCCCTTTTAAACTACGCTTAAGTATTCAGGCAGAGTTACTGCTTGGTTACCAAGAAGTAATTTTTTAAAAATATATATGCAAAATAAAGCCCTGGGGTCCCTATGAAAAAGATTTATTTTAAAAGATGGGAAAAAAAAGGAGACAGACTTCAGAAAATCTCAAAAGCTGGGTTTAATTCAACTTCTAAGGAGTGTATTCAATAAAGTCCCCAGAGACTCATGGGCTCTAAGCATAGTTATTTTTTGTTTGTGTTAGCATCAGAGTCTCCCTCTCTTTAATTCTGAATGATTTACTATACTTTGGAGGATCTGTAAAAATAAATATGTGCTTCTTCTTACGTATATCACTGGAGATACTTCAAACACAAACAGCATCGCCCTGGGGTATGGAAAAAGTACCAGGGAAAAGAATGTTGCTCTAACAATATTCAACACAGAATGACTGGCTGCAGAAGTAGGCCAAAAACAAGGTTTCTTCTTTGTTGGTAGAAATTGCTTATATAGGATTTGGTAGAAAATCAGTGCTTTCATAACCCTCCTTTTCTTTTCAGGTCTTTTTGTTCCTGTTCTATAACACAGTTCACAGGGAATTCTGATAACAAGCAACCCGAATGTCCCTTAGCTCTTGCATCTCCAAGTCACCATATTTAGCAGAGGATTTCTGTGTGCCTAAGACTGACATGTGTTAATCCCAAGTGCAGTGCAGTTTCTTTCACCATAACCATTTCTGAACAAAATCAGCTGGAGAGCTGATAGTTTCATCTTACTGGCAGAATTTAAGTAAGAGCTCTAAACTTGCTTGGATATGCTTATATGTTTATAACTATCAAGTGTTAGAGAAAATTATCGGTGATGAATTAAAGAATCAAGGAAAATAAGCAGGAAAACCCAAAATTTAACCTATGGATATATCTCTTTACTAATCATAAATCTGTAGATATAATTAAATGTGCACATATATCATATAATGTTAAATAGTGACCAAAATGACTCCATGAAATATTAATTCCTGAAGGACTATTCTATTATGCTTCTAATAAGATGGGCCTAAGAGAACTGGGTAATCCAATGCATACATTAGTTAGGAACTAGATTTAAGTACAGTTTTGGATTATATTATCAGGATAATCTTTTAAAAACTTTTTTTTTTTTTTTAGTATAGTTAACACATAATGTTACATTAGTTTCAGGTGCACAACATAGTGATTCAACTTCTCTATATATCATGCCTTGCTCACCACAATTTTAACTACTATCTGTCACCATACAAGCTTATTACAGTATCGATTATATTCTCTATGCTGTGCCTTTTATTTCTGTGACTTATTCATTCCATAAGTGGAAGCCTGTATCTCCCATTCTTCTTCACCCATCTTGCCCATTCCCCCAACCCCCTCCTCTCTGGTAACCATCAGTTTGTTCCGTGTATTTAAAGGTCTATCAGGATGTTAACAGCACTTAGGAAAATTACAGTCAGATCTGCTCAGTGCTTGGTGGATATGCCTGGCATGTTCAAATCTGCAATACAGTCTTTTGTATGGGACTACTGAATAATTAGGTACATTGTGGATGACTCTAGGGAGCATGCTCAATACACTGATCAGTCTCCAACAATGACAAAGGCTTCCTATGTCCTGAGTGGCAGACTCAAGATGCTCTGGGAGAAAGAGAAGAGCCAGAAAACAGTTCAGTTTCTGCCCTCAAGAATCTCAATCAGGAGTGAAAATAATAAAAGTACACATATAAAAGAAATAAAATCGAGACCACAAATTGTCAACAGTATTCCAAGTGGTATGAAGTCAAAACTAGGGTTGAGTCAGGCTCTGAGGACGAGAAAAGTGTGCTGTGGCAAGTAGTGGAGCAGCCTTGCAAGTGGGGCCGTCCATTCAGGAGATGAATGACATGTGAAAGACAGAAGGTGAAGATACGCACAGCACATGCAGATTTGTTCAAGTAGAGTCAAGAGTCTGTTTCATAGGTCAGCAAGAGCAATGGTTGCCATGTTTGTAGGACAGTAACTCAAGATTTGGAAGCCAAGAAGAGACATGAAGATTTGACAGATCTTTCAGTAGGAAAGATTCTTTGTCGGGGAAGCTTCATGATGCTAACATCCTCTCCAGCAATAACATTTTAAAAATTTTATCACCCTAAAATTATACTGACAACAATATCTCAAATAAACACGACAGGAGAGTCACCAGGGCAGGAAGGCCAATCAGAATGACTGTGGTATTCAAGTTGATGTTGGCCGGAATCAGAATAGTAGTTATTCAAACAGAAAAGGAGAGTAAATGAACAAGACATTAAAGAAAAATACCTGCCTAATGAACAAAAATTCAAGAAAAGGGAAGAATAAAGATTGCTAAAGAAATTTTGAGTGACTGGGGCACCTGGGTGGCTCAGTCGGTTAAGTGTCTGCCTTTGGCTCAGGTCATGAGCCTCAAGTCTGGCTCCTGCTCAGCGGGGAGTCTGCTTCTCCCTCTCCTCTGCCCCTCCCCCAGCTTGTATGTGCACGTGCGCTCTCTTAAATAAGTAAAATATTTAAAAAAAAATTCTGAATGACTACCATCATATCTAACACTCACATGCTATCTGAAAACTTATAGGTTTTTAAGAAATAAGAAATAAATCAAGTTTTAAAAACTTCATAAATAGGTATAAGGATCAGATTCCTTTGTCCTGGCTGGGCTCTTTCAACAGAACATTACTAGTTTAACGTATGGGAAATCTCAGAATGGAAAGGGATTTGAAATGCTGTCTTGCTTTTTAAGGTCATGCAACCAGCAAGAAGCTGAACTGAGTTTCACATTGAGAACTGGCTCTAAATGAGGTCTTTAGTCCATTAATAGAAAAACCTTTTAAAAATGAGCCTTATAACCTACAGTAGAGAAACATGATAGGGTGATACAATAAGGAGCAAAACGTCATAGGAGATAGGGGTATACCTATATCCACATGTGTACATACAGTCATATCAATGCGTGTGTCATTCTTACAAGACTCCCACTGGGGAAGTCATAACTGATTGTGAAATGGAGAATTTGAGAGATGAATCGCTTAAGGAAATAAGAGCTAATGACTAATAGAGCTATAACTTAAAACCCATGATCTTCCTACTCTTCTCACGCTATCTGAATTTCAAAGAGGGCCAGTAATAACCAGAGAAGCCTTCTTGAGAGCTTCTTGAAATAATCAAGTAACATGATGTCCTTTAATCAACATGGCTCTAAGAAGAGTGAAGTATTATTAGAGTCCATAGACAGTCGTTCTTTGTTTTCACCCAAGAGTCATATAAACTTTGGCTGTATTTAAGAAAGAATACCCCAAGAATACCATCAATGGCACTGTATTAACCTAGCTATATTAGCCCTTCCTTTTCGTTCCTAACTGGAAGGCTTTTGAGAGCAGGGACAACTCTTCGCTGAAATGAAGGCTTAGCATGGTGCCTGGTATACTGTATGTATTAATAAAGTTTCATTTTATGAATTTGTGGATTGCTAAATAGTAGAGGCCTCCAAGGTATTTAAATTTCTAGACAGGAAATCTGTAAAAGAAGACTAGAAATTTGATTGACCAGAAAAAAATTAACTCTAAAGGCAAATTACTACATTTTTTCCCCCAAACAATCCTTTCTCTTCTCCCTTATTCTTTGATGCTATACATAGCTATTCCCTGGTATCTCCAGACGGGTATTAGAAGATACTGATCGAAGCCCTGCTGTTTTCTGAGAGGTGAATAAGGTAATCAACAGGGGTTAAAATCAGTTTTCATCTCCCCCCGCCATATGGGTAACCCCTGTTCAAACCACAAGCTTGGCCTCACATCAAGTGCCTGTACTCCCTCATTTCCAAAGGAGTTCACTTTGTTTTGGTCCTTCTCAGTACTGTGTTATCATAACCTCTGAGATCGGATCAAGTTACTTCCGTGTTTACAACTCCTCAGTGACTCACCATTGTTTTCAGGATAAAATCCAAATTCTTCTGAATAGCCTACAGGGTTATATCCGATTTGCTTACCTTCCTCTCCAAGTTGCTTCCCTTACCACCCTCCCTCTGCCAGGGCTCTGCAGTCCCAGCCCCACTCTCTCATCCTGCCTTTGCACACACCCTGCTCCCACTGTTGGGAGTACTCTCCCCTGTTCTTCAACTTGGTGCTTGGCAAATAGTAAGAACCCAACAAATGTCTTTTTAGGGTTGATCATTTTTCTTTAAAAATCTCAGGTAGGCATTAGGTGACAGTAATATCGATTAATTCTCACACACACACACACACACACACACACACACACACCCTCTCTCCTTCTCTCCTCCAAAGGACAGGACTGTATTCCTACCTCATGTTTCATCTGGAAGTTCTGCACAAGGTTGAGGTCAGTGAACATCCGAATTGTGCACAGTGCCGTTTCTAGGTCAGACAGCTCAAAGTCACTGAAGCTGAAGTCAGTAATTTTAAGCGTCTGAGCAGATGGTACCACAGCAGCCTTAGGTAAAGAGAGAAGAACAAAATGAGGTAGAGCTGTGAATTTTATATAGCAGCAGTGATTCACAAAGTTTTCTCACTTTACTACAGGGAAATAGCACATCATGTTTCTTTTTAATGTGCGCCCTAGAAATCTCTTGATAAAGGAGCTACTTCTGGTTTTGTTTTTTGTTTTTTTTTTTTAATGAGTCACTTGGGGGGTAACTAATATGGTTCCGGGTAGGTTAGGTGGAGGAGAGATGGTGGCTGCCCGGAGATTGTACCTAGAGCAGTCAGCAGAACGAAGGACTCCAGGGATCTGGCCCCTGATACCTCCCCAGTCTTAGTCATTCAACAGGTATTTATTGAGTAATTATTCTGGACCTGTCCCAGTACTATGGGCTGGGGATCAAGCGGTGAGCAGGATAGTGATAATGTTCTAACTATTTTCTGCTTAATTGGCAAGACAATCTCATTAAGCAGATACTCTAGCTCTATTTTTCAGGTACAGAAGCATAAGCACAAAGAGGCTAGCTGCCTTGCCCAGAGTAGCCCAGCTGGTTAATCTAGGCAGACTATCCTATTTTCAGATTTGACACAATCTCTACTGTGGAGATGAACAGAACGCACTTCACCCAAGCCTGATAGTGAGACTCACCTAGGGTGCCCGTTAAAAAAAACTCAGTGATTCTGATTCAGTAAATCTGAGATGGGTCTTGAGAAGCCAGTTTTGTTTTCTGGAGGGGAATCTGTCTTTTAATTAATATCCCTGGTTTTGATAATCATTTAATTGTAGTAAATAATTGCAATTTCTTCAAATATACCTTGCTCCCTTTCGTCACTGTTCATTTGTACCTCCTACAAAGCACCTACTCTCTTTAATAGATGGACTCCTTTAAGGCACAGCTCACCTCCAAAGAAAGGTTAAATGCCCTTCAGTGTGGACCCCACCTTGGGAATATCTGTTTAATTACAGGAAGTTCACTGTAATGTAATTTCCTGTTTATCTGTCTCCTAAGTCCCCGGGGATCTATAGGCAGGACTGTATCTTACACATCCCTGTACCCATCGTGGCTACAGCTTTGAAAACTGTTAACATGAACATTTATTAAATGAGTGAGAGGGGAAAATCCTATTCCCTTCACCTAATATAAGTCCTAAGTTCCAGTTTTAAGCTCCCAAAACCACCAAGAAGGATGAAGCCCATGAACCTGAGTTGGAAAACTAGCAGACTTGGCAAGAGCATTCCAATCTGTTAGACTGTTTAAAAATTGCGAGATTTTAACAACAACAACAACAACAAAGAAGGATTTCTGGCTTCTGAGAAATCAGGCCACTCTGAGCCCCAATTCTCATCAAGCAAGACCAGCTGAGGCCAAGGTGCCTGGCTCCCTCGGACTGCGCAGGGCTTTCAGGCTTCTCTCTTAGATTTCCTGCCCGGGGGCCGTGGGGGGGCGGTGGGCATCAGAACTTGCAGGAACCCCCACCCCCCCACCCCCTTGACCGTTTTCCTTGCCAGCCCTTCAGCTGCTTTAGCCAGATTGGGCTGCAATTCACCTGATGAAAAGAGGTTTTAACTTGGTGCCAGGCAGAGGGAAAACAAATTAGGAAATCTGAACCCGGCTCCTTCCCTTTAATGTCTTTTCCTTGACTCCCTCCAAACCCCTTAATTTTCCTAGAAACGTCTAGGATATCACTACTCTGCTTTACCTCCATCATTTCCGAAGCAAAAAGGCCAAAGGAATAAAATCTGATGGAGCAATCCACTGGCTCCCCCTACCAATCTTGGGGCGCTTGCCCATTCTCCTGCTCTCTTGACTTCCCATTGTACTTAAATATATCGGACACATTTAAACTTTAATTTGATGTCACCCTCTTCATAGTCCAGACTAAGACTCTTTTCCCAAGCCCAGCGGGCACGAGGAAATAGGCATTCTGTTAAGACAGTTCCACAGGCTACTGCGTGGGCTGGAACAGGGGCAGAGAGGAGGACTGGACTTGTTTAGATAAGGGGCTCCATTGCTTACAGTGGCCTCCGACAGCAGGGAGGGCAGCAGTCAACTGCGGTGCAAGCCCCCAGTGCAGAGGGGGGAATGAGCCCACCTTGTAACTCAAAGCAGACTGCAGCTGCTTCCCTGACGCAGGCTGCACTCTACCAGACAACAGATGCTTTTTTTTCCCTTAGGGCATCGTTATTCTTACAGAAATTTTCTTTCTTTCCTTCCACAAAGGATATTCTAGATGCTAAGGGATGGGATAATGACGGCCAACAGCTTGTGCCTCTCTCCTTGGACACTCAAATCCCCAACCTCTCTACGGAGGGAAGACAGTCTTTTCTTGTGTGTGTTCGGTCACCCCACACCGCAACATAGCCTTTTGGAGCTGACCCCGTGGGGACGGGCAAACGTTTTCCTTCCGAACCTCGTGCTCAGTGATACAGAGGTTCAGAATTCTCACTTTACAAAATCTTTAAAAATATGTTATTTCTGGGGCGCCTTGGTGGCTCAGTTGGTTACGCGTCTGCCTTCGGCTCAGGTCATGATCCCAGGGTCCTGGGATCGAGTCCCGCATCCGGCTCCCTGCTCAGCGGAAAGGCTGCTTCTCCCTCTCCCACTGCCCCTGCTTGTGTTCCTGGTCTCGCTATCTCTCTCTCCATCAAATAAATAAATAAAATCCTAAAAAAAAAAAAAGATTTTGTAAAGCGATAAGGTGCTATAAATGTGTATGTGTACTATGGTTGAATAATCCAATTCAACTCTGCTATCATCGAATCCCACAGAACACTGCTTATTCCTCCACAAGAGAGCATAATGCCTCTGAGTCCTCAGGCAACAGCGATTAAATATTTTATCGCTTAATTCAAATATAGTTAAGCTCTTCTATAGTTGGGAGTTTAATTTGTGTCTCATTAACCAAATATGGAATGCCAAAAGTACATGAAGCTCAATGGGTTAAAGATTCAATCTGGCAAACAGGTCAGTAGTATAATCTCATTTTTCTTCTGAGTTCTGTAATTGGATCTGCCACTTAAACTAATGAAGAAACTAGTTTAGCTTCCAGGACACTTTAGAGGAAATTCTTCATCTAAGGCACCTTTTTATGACCCTTTATTTCTAATGCTTTGGCCCATTTTCACCGTTTTTGCAAAATTTTTTAAAAAACACAACTGACCCCGTTGTGACCCAAGTGAAGCACATGGTTAAAAAGGTATGTTTGCAGGGCGCCTGGGTGGCTCAGTCCTTTAAGTGGACGACTCGACTTTGGCTCAGGTCGTGATCTCAAGGTCATGAGATCAAGCCCCATGTTGGGCTCCAACCTCAGCGAGGAATCTGCTTGTCCTTGTCCCTCTCCCTCCCACTCAGCCCCTCCCGCCGCTCTCTCTCTCAAATAAATAAAATCTTAAAAAAAAAAAAGGTATGTTTGCTATTAAGGGTTCTAGTCCCATTGTTCCACTGACTTTATTCACCCTCGACAAGGCATCCAACCTCTCTATTTTCTCCCCTGTAAAATGAGGGGGTTGGGTTAGAGTGTCTCCGAGGCTTAATATTCTGAACATATAGTATATTTATCTCTCTGGCCACAGGACTCCAGGATCTCTTATTGGCTTCTCACTTTGGAACAAAATACCACCCTGTAGGTAGCATCTGATTCTTACCAGTGACTTTCCTATACAGGGCTCAGTCTCTGTCTGGGACCCTCTCCTCAGTGAAGGGAAATGGATGGGTGCCCCTCAGATGTTAGGTTATGTTGTATTTTTCAAGCTTGATTCCACGTTCATGTCACTGTCAGGCTTCCTCACACATGAGAGAAGGGATATTCCATAACTCTTGGCTAAACAGGGGACCACAGCCTCTGCGTGCGTGTAGCGGAGGATTAGACTGGGTATGTGGTAGCATCTCTACTTACTGCATCAATGCTCTAAATGAAAATTTGCGTTTCCTGAAATTGCCATTTGTATTTTTGTGGGGGAGGCTCTGGGAGGAGCTCGGTACTTTTGTCGTTTGTGTTTTAGGTTAATTATTACTCTTTCTCACTTCCAGGCCTCTTTAACCGTTTTTCTTCTGCCTAGAATGCATCCCCCCAAGTTTTCATATAGCTAGTTCTTCTCTCATCTTTCCCAGCTGCACCAGGGAAACATTCACCAGTGTATCCCTTTGGTAGATACTATAGCAAGGCTCCATTAGTATCTATTTCAACCTTTTGCTGGTGACCCTTCATTTTTTGATGAGTCTAGAAAGCTCAAAAGTGTATTTCTTTGACTCCCTCGCAGCTAGGGTTCTGGATTGATTTTGGTTTCTTCAGTGAGGGACAAGCATACTTCATTTTACCGCACTTTGCAGATGCTTTGCATTGTTTTTTTAACCAATGGAAGATTTATGGTAACTGCATCAAGAAGTCTATCAGCACCATTTTTCCAAAAGCATTTGCTCACTTTGTGTCTCTATGTCACATATATTAAACTTTTTCATTATTATTATATTTGCTGTGGTGATCTGTGATAAGGGATCTTTGATGTTACTACTGTAACTATTTTGGGGCACCACACACTGTGTCCACATAAGACAGTAAACTTAAACGGTAAATGTTGTGTGTGTTCTGCAGCTCCACCGACCCACTGTTCCACCATCTCTCCCTCTCCTCGGGCCTCCCTATTCCCGGAGACACAACAATATTGAAGTCAGGCCAATCAATAGTCCTGCAATGGCATCTAAGTGTTCAAATGAAGGAAGAGTTGTACATCTCTCACTTTAAATCAAAAGGTAGAAATGATGGAGCTTAGTGAGAAAGGCATGTCGAAAGCCAAGGTCGGCCAAAAGCCAGGCCTCGTGCTCTAGTTAGCCAAGTTGTGAATGCAAAGGAGAAGTCCTTAGAAGGAAATTAAAAGTGCTACTCCAGTGGACACACAAATGATAAGAAAGTGAAACGGCCTTCTTGCTGATATGGAGAAAGTTTCCGTGGTCTGGATAGAAGATCAAACCAGCCACAACATTCCCTTCAGCCAAAACCTAATCCAGAGCAAGGCCCTAACTCTCTTCAATTCTCTGAGGGCTGAGAGAAGTGAGGAAGCTGCAGAAAAGTCTGAAGTTGGCAGAGGTTGTTGATTCATGAGGTTTAAAGGAAAGAAGCGATCTCCACGACATAAAAGTCCAAGGTGAAACAGCAAGTGCTGACATAGATGCTGCAGCAAGTTCTCCAGAAGATCTAGCTCAGGTAATTCATGAAGGTGGCTACACCAAACTATAGATTTTCAATGTAGATGAAGCACATCCTATTGGAAGAAGATGCCATGTAGGAATTTCTGAGCTAGAGAGAAGGCATTTGCAAATATCTTCTTCCATTCACTAGGTTGCCTTTTTGTTTTGGTTTCCTTTGCTATGTAAAACCTTCCTTGTTTGATATAGTCTCATTTGCTTATTTTTGCTTTTGTTGCCCTTGCCTGAAGAGACAGATCCAAAAAAATATCACTTAAGACTGATGTCAAAGTGTTTATTGCCTATGTTTTCTTCTAAGAATTTTATGGTTTCCACTATTACATTTAAGTCTTTGATCCACTTTGAGTTTATTTTTGTACATGGTGTATGAAAGTGGTCCAGTTTCATTCTTTCCCATGTATCTGTCCAGTTTTCTCAACACCATTTATTGAAGAGACTGTCTTTTCGCCCTGGTATATTCTTACCACCTTTGTTGAAGATTAATTGACCATATAAGCACGGGTTTATTTCTGGGCTCTCTATTCAGCTGCATTGGTCTATGTGTCTGTTTTGTGCTAGTACCATAGTGTTTTGATTACTTAGCCTTGTAGTATAGTTTGAAAACAGGGAGTGTGATTCCTCCAGCTTTGTTCTTCCTTCTCAAGACTGCTTTGGTTATTTGGGGTCTTTTGCGGTCCCAGGCAAATTGTAGTATTAGTTGTTCGAGTTCTGTGAAAAATGGCCTTGGTATTTTGATAGGGATTGCATTGAATCCTCAAATTGCTTTGGGTACGATGGACATTTTAAAAATATTAATCCTTCTAATCCATAAGCACAGGTAGATTTTGCCATTGGTGTCTTCACTTTCTTTCATCAGTGTTTTACAGTTTTCAGAGAACAAATCTTTTATGCTTTTGGTTAAATTTATTCCTAGGTATTTATTCTTTATGATGTAATTGTAAATGGGATTATCTTCTTAATTTCTCTTTCTAGTAGTTTGTTATTAATGTACAGAAATGCCACAGATTTCTGTACATTAATTTTGTATCCTGTGACTTACTGAATTCATTTATTAGTTTTTTGATGGAGTTTTTTAGACTTTTCTATATACAGTACCATGTCATCTGCAAATAGTGGGTTGTACTTTTTCCTTTCCATTTGGATGCCTTTTATTTATTTTTCTTGCTTGATTCTGCAGCTAGGTCTTAGAATACTATGTTTAATACAAATGGCATGAGTGGGCATCCTTGTCTTATTCTTAATTTTAGAGAAAAACTTTTCAGCTTTTCCATACTGAGTATAATGTTTCCTATGGGTTTGTTACATATGGCTTTTATTATGTTGAGGTATGTTCCTTCTCTACTCACTTCGTTGAGAGTTTTTATCATAAGTGCATGTTAAATTTTGTTAAGTGCTTTTTTTCACATCTATTGAGATGATCACATGATTTTTACCATTCATTTTATTAATGTGGTGTATCACATTGATTGATTCACAGATATTGAACCATTCTTACATCTCTGGAATAATCCCACTTGATAATGGTGATCCTTTTAATGTACTGGTGAATTTGGGTTGCTAATATTTGTTAAGCATTTCTGTATCTATGTTCATCAGCAATATTGGCCTATAATTTTCTTTTTTTGTGGTGTTCTTTGCCTGCTTTTGGTATCATGGTAATGCTGGCCTCACAGAATGAGTTTAGAAGCATTTCTTTGCCCTCATTGGTTTTTGTTTTTTCGTGTGTTTTTTTGGTAGTAATTTGAGAAAGATAGGTATTAACTCTTCTTTAAGTATTTGGTAGAATGCACTTGTGAAGCCATCTGGTCCTGACTTTTGTTTATTGGGAGTTTTTTTGTTTTTGTTTTTGCTTTTATTATTACTGATTCAATTTCATCACTAGGAATTGGTCTGTTCAGATTTTCTATTTCTTTGTTGTTGGGTCTTGGAAAATTGTTATGTTTCTAAGAATTGACCCAATTTTTACTTAATCAACTGAGCCACCCAGGCGCATTTCTGTAGCATCTGTTGTAACTTCTCTTTCATTTCTAATTATGTTTCTAATTTTCATTTCTATTTGGGCCCTCTGGTTTTGTTTTGTTTTGTTTCATGATGAGTATGGCTACAGGTATATCTATTTCATTTGTCTTTTCAAAGAATCAGTTCCTCATTTCATTGATTTCTCTATTGGATTTTTAGTCTCTATTTCATTTGTTTCCACTCTGAACTTTATTATGTACTTCATTCTACCAACTATGGGCTTTGTCTGTTCTTTTTCTAGTTCCTTTAAGCATAAAGTTAGATTATTTTTTGAACTTTTTCTTATTTCCTGAGGTAGGCCTATATGCTTTAAACTTCCCTCATAGACTTGCTTTTGCTATGTCCCATAGATTTTGGAATGCTGTATCTCCATTTTCATTTGTCTCTAGGAGTTTTTTGATTTCTTCTTTGGTTTCTTCATTGACCCATTGGTTGTTTAGTAGCATATTGTTTAGCTTCTATGTGTTTGTGTTTTTTTCCACTTTTCTTCTTGTAATTGATTTAGAAATCAATTCCATACTGTTCTGGTGGGAAAATATGCTTGATATATTTGCTTCTTACATTTATTGCGGCATATTTTTGGCCTAACATGTGACTCGTCCTTGAGAATATTCCACATGCACCTGAAAACAATGTGTATTCTGCTGTTTTGGTATAGAATGTTCTGTATATATTTAAGTACATCTTGACTAATGTGTCACTTGAAGCCAATGTTTCCTTATTGACTTTCTGTATGGATGTTCTATCCATTTGATGTAAGTGGGTATTAAAATCTTCTACTATTGTAATTTTCTCCCTTTATGTCTGATAATATTTGTTTTATGTATTAAGCTGCCTCTATGTTGGGTGCACAGATATTTACAAGCGTCATACCCTCTTGTTGAAGTGATCCCTTTATCGTTATGCCATGCCTTTCTCTTTCTCTTGTTACAATCTCTGTTTTAAAGTCTATTTTGTGGGGCACCTGGGTGGCTCAGTCGGTTAAGCATCCGACTCTAGGATTTTGGCTCAGGTCATGATCTCAGAGTTGTGACTGAGCCCCATGTCAGGCTCTGCACTCAGGGCAGAGTCTGCTTGTCCCTCTCCATCTTCTCCTTCCCCACTCTCTCTCGAATAAATAAAAAATCTTTTTAAAGAAGTCTACTTTGTTGTGTGTTTTTTTTTTTTGCTTCATTTGCATGGAATATCTTTTTCCATTCTTTCATTTTCAGTCTGTGTATGTCTTTAGATCTCAAGTGAGTCTCTTGTAGGTAATGTGTAGGTGGGTCTTGTTTCTTTATCCATTCAGCCACATTATTTCTTTTGATTGGAGCATTTAGTCTATTTATATTTAATTATTGATAGATATGTACTTACTGACATTTTGTTATTTTCTGGTTGTTTTTGTAGTTCTTCTCTGTTCCTTTTTCTCTTGCTTTCTTTTATGATTTGGTGACTTTCCTTAGTGTTATGTTTTTATTCCTTACTCTTAATTTTTTGTGTATCTATTATAGGTATCTCATTTGTGGTTACCGTAAGGTTCATATACAACATCCTAGGTTTATACCAGTCTATATTAAGTTGATGGTCACTAAAGTTCGAGCACATTCTAAACAATTAGATTTTTACTCCACCACGTTTTGTTTTTCACATCATATTTTACACATATTTTGTGTATCCTTTGACTAATTATTGTAGCTGTAGATGATTTTATTACTTTTGTCTTTTAACCTCCATAATAGTTATATAAGTGGTTGACCCAGTACCTTTACTGTATGTTTACCTATACCAGTGAGATTTTTTTTCTTTAATAATTTTCTTATTGCTAATTATGACCTTTCCTTTTCTATTTAATGAAGTACCTTTAACATTTCTTGTAAGGCCAGTTTAGTGGTGATAAACTCCTTTAGCTTTTGTTTGTTGACGAAACTCCTTCTCTCTCCTTCAATTCTGAATGGTACCCTTTCCAGGTAGAGTATTCTTGGTTTTGTTCTTTTTCCATTCAGCTGTTTGAATATATTGTACCACTCTCTTCTGGCCTATAAAGTTTCTGCTGAAACATCGGCTGATAGTTTTATAGGGGCTCCCTTATATACAACTAGTTTTTTTCTCTTGCTGCTTTTAAGATGATCTCTTTTAACTTTTGACACTTTGATTATAATGTGCCTTGGTGTGGCTGTCTTTGGGTTCATCTTTTTGGGGCTCTCTGTACTTCTGGAGTTGGATGTTTTCTTCCTTCACAGGTTAGGAAAGTTTTTAGGCATTATTTCTTCAAACAGGTTTTCTGTCCCTTTCTCACTCTCTTCTCCTTCTGGGATCCCTAAGTGAGTGTTAATATGCTTGATCTTATGCCTTAAACTATCCTCATTTTTTAAAAAATTCTCTTTCCTTTTTGTTCTGATTTGTTGATTTCCAAACCTCTGTCTTAGAGAAGTTGATCTGTTCTTCTGCATCATTTAATCTGCTGTTGATTCCCTCTAGTGTATTTTTAATTTCGGTTATTGTATTCTTCAATACAATAGGCTCTCTTTGTATTTTCTAACTCTTTGTTGAAGTTGTCATTGTATTCATCCATTCTACTCCCAAGATCAATAAGCATCTTTATGACCATTTCTTTGAACTCTTTATCTGGTAGATTGTTTATCTCCATTTCACTTATTTATTTTCGGCAGTTTTATCTTGTTCTTTCATTTGGAACACATCCTTCTGTCTCTTCATTTTGCCCGATTCTCTGTTTGCTTCTATGGATTAGGTAGATCAGTTATGTCTCCTTGTCTCAAAGGGGTGGCTTTATGTAGAAGGTGTCCTGTGGGACCCTGTAGTGCAAATTCCCCTGGTCACCCATCCCCTCTGGTATGGCAGGGTGGAGAACCACCCACTGGTTGTGGTAGGGTGAGGTTACCTGGGGCAGTACCACTGTCCCTGAGGCCACCCATCAGGTGTGGCGGGGCAGAGCCACTTGGAAGGAGCAAGGCCAGGCTGGGTGGGCTGGGTATGGCAAGTCTGAAGGGAAATGCCAGGGCAGGGCAAGCGGTGCTAGTACTGGAGATGGAGAGTGTCAAAATGGCACCTGCTAGGTAGGGCAGCTACTCAGAGCTGCTAGGTAAAGGGGAGTGAAAAAAAAATGGCATCCATCAGTACTTCTATCTCTGCAGAAAGTTCCAACAGATCCCCAAACTAGTTCCATGCCCTAAATTCAGTCAGTTAAATTAGTCAATGTATCTCATTCACACGTAACACAGGCACTTTTCAAACTGTTGCCTCTGCTCTGGGACTCAAAGCAAGTGAGACTGTGCACATACCCTTGAATTAAGAGCAAAGTCTTGGTTTCCTACTGTCCTCTGGCTCTCCTGGACTTAAGCCCCAGTGGTTTTCAAAGCCAGATGTTATGGGAGCTCATCTTCCCAGTGCAGGTTTCCTGGGTCTCTGGGTCAGAGAGCCCGATATGGAGGCTGGGCCCTTGTCCCTCAGAGGGCCTTTGCAATTGTGATATCCTCCCATTTGTGGGTTGCTATGCTGGGGGGTGTGGGTCCTGAGTAGACAGCATCTCTGCCTCCCCTGGCTGTCTTGATGTGACTTCTTCTTTATATCTTTAGTTCTGTAAAATCTTAGTTCTGCTAGTCTTCAAGTCATTCTCAGAGATAGTTGTTTTATATGTAGTGGTAGTTTTGGTGTGTCTGTGGAAGGCAGTGAGTTCTGGATCTTGATTGCAAATCCAAACATTCTATTTCTTGAAGCATCATTAATGTAGCCAAAACCTAGATGCAATCTTATCCTGCAGGTTGCTGAATTACAGTATAGGATGAAATCACAGACTTGCCACATCTCTTACATGAAAAACTACACATATCCCAGACCATTCATTCTAGAATGTCTCTATATTATATAAGTTCACAATGCCATACACTTTAAAGTTACAGCTTTTTGTTTCTGGCTATAATCATATAATATTGTATAATTATAGTATATATTGTATATAGTCCTTCACTATTCAAGTTCTAAGAGGGTAGAGACTTATTATTTATTGTCATGTGGAGCACCTAATATAATGTCCACATAGAGTAGGAAGCAAATATAAATGTGTAAATGAAAATCTTTTTGTGATCATCAAGCACCTAACTAGTTCTCAATAATATCAAATTTATTTTGGCAAAGAGTTATAATAAATATGTTAACATTAATAATGAACCATGCTGTGTCAGAAACAACAGATATATGCTTTCTTACCCTATACATCAATTATTAATTTTATTTGCTTTAAGAAATTTTAAATTCCTTTCATCTGCACAATAAATATTTCATTACTGTAATTTTTTCAAAATCAGCTTCAGTTTGTCTTAAGTCTCATTAAAATTTGATTCATTCACTTCCAAAAAACTTAGGATGGGAAAGCAGTGACCCAAATCCACTTTTTAGCCACTCTGGCAAGAAGTTGCCTAAAATGGTCAATTCTAGATTACTCCCCTCAAGTAGAGAACTGGTTGTACCTGAAAAACAAAGGTTTCCATATGTTCTTAGGACACATGGGTGTTCTTAGGACACACACTTAGCACACAGATTTTTCACCTATCTGTTCCACTTAAACTAATTTTAAAAAATGAGTGTATACTTCCTTGAAGTGCACATTATTAGAATGGCTCAGGCAAAAAGACATGGAACATGACAGGACACATCAAGATCTTGCTGCTGCTACTACTAGATTTTGAGAACAGATTTTCCTCTCACTGTTACTACTACTAACAATAACTAATACTTCCTGGAGACATATGTACCAGGAACTCCAGTCACCACAACTCTGCGAGGTAAATTCTTTTATTATCCTCTTTTTACGGATAAAGAAACTGAGACACAAAGGAGTCACAGATTTGTCTGAGATCACAGAGCTGGAAGTTGAAGCTGGTTTTTCTCCAGACCCATGAAGATTTCTATATGTCATCAACTAATAAATTATTTCTAGCTTCATAACCATTTTAAGGAATAAAGCAAGCAAAATCTTGTTGAATACTGAAGGAGCTTGGGTTGTATTATTTCATGCTAGAGTGTAGGCTCTCTAAAAGTCCCGATTTTCCAGAATCTACTGATTGATTGATTGATTCAATCATTTAACAAGATATGTAAACCAGGTTCTTGTGAAGCCATCACTAAATGGTAGCTATGATGACGATGATGGTGATAATGATGGCTCAAGAACAGGCTGGTGGTGAAGATACACACATAAATAACTGAAATACAGGGCACCTGGGTGGCTCAGTAGTTAAGCATCTGCCTTCGGCTCAGGTCATGATCCCAGGGTCCTGGGATCGAGCCCCACATCGGGCTCCCTGCTCAGCGGGAAGCCTGCTTCTCCCTCTCCCACTCCCCCTGCTTGTGTTCCCTCTCTCGCTGTGTCTCTCTCTGTCAAATAAATAAATAAGACCCTTAAAAAAAACTGAAATACATAGTTTTTAAAGCGCAATGACACACAAACAATGAATCATGGAACACTACATCAAAAACTAATGATGTAATGTATAGTGATTAACACAACATAATAAAAAAACAAAAAGAATACTAAAAAAAAGTGCAATGACACAACTATGTTAGTTTGCACATGATCCATAACAACACAACAAAAGAAAATGTAAGTAAACGTTTAACTTCTTTTTTTAGTCACTCGTGATGGTTAATTTTTTGTCTCAACTGGACAGCAGGTGCCCAAATTAAACATTATTTCTGGGTATGTCTGTGAAAGTATTTCTGGATGAGATTAGCACTGAGTCAGAGGGCTCAGTAGACTGCCCTCCCCAGTGTGGGTGGGCATTATCCATCCGTTTAGGGCCTGAATAGAACAAAAAATGGAGGAAGGAGGAGTCTGCCCCTTTTGCTTCCTATGGAGTTGGGATATCTCATCTCATCTTCTCAGGCTCTTGGACTTGGATTTCAACCATCAGCTCCTCTGTTCTCAGGCCTTTAGACTCACACTGAATTATACCACTGGTTTTCCTGGGTCTCCAGCCTTGCAGACAACAGACTGCTGGATTTCTCAGCCCCCATTAACAGTGTGAGCCAATTCCTCAGAATAAATCTCTCACCTACTGGTTCTGTTTCTCTGGAGAACCCTGGCGAATATAGTCACATATTTTTCTAAAATCAAGGAGAATCTATCCTGAGCATTATCAGTGCCTTACATAAGACAAATGACAGACTTTTTCATTCAACTATTTCTTATTATGAAGGCTTTTACACAAGTGGAGAGGGTACCTCTTTGTTTACTTAATAGAAAAATAAGACTTTATAGGAAATAAACTTTATAAAGTGTATAGTCTCCTTGAAGCCCAAAAAGCATGTGTCCATGGAAAAATAATACACTTGGGTAAGGTAAATAAAAGAATCATTTAAAAATTATTGAGTTTCTTATTTTTGGTGGATGCCTCACGAAAAAGGTTTATATTTAGTCTGTGGCAAAGTCTCTGGTAACCTCAGAAGAAAATAAAGACATGTGGCTACACGGCTACACAATTTGCTCAATTGTATAATCTTTATACGAAAAAGGTCACACTGTTATCAAAGGCATTCTACCTGCCTTAGGTCTGAAGTATCAAATCTCGAGAGCGAAAATAAGAATTACTAAAACAACTCCTAACAGCCAACTGTTAAGAAAATGCTCCTTACTCAGAAAGTTATTTGTTAAAATAAGTTTGAATAGAAGAGCAGATACTGAACTTGGTCTTCCATAAAATGTCAAATTCTTCCAGTTAGCTTCAGTGTTCTATAAAGGCATTTTGTTACATTACTCCTGATGCTTATTCAATATAAATGTTAGGAGGAAAAGAGATTTCCCTCAATGATCCATTCTTCAGGGAAATTACCTTCAGGGATAAAATTAATATAAAATATCTGGTGAGTTAATTGGTAGCGACAAGGAGGAGAGATGCTCAGTTAGGGGTTTAAGCTCCGCCTATCAGTCCCTGATCCCTATCCCCCACCTAGTGGGGGACCATTTTACACAGAGCAGAGCAGTTTGGTTTCCAGGTCTCTGAATAAAGCCGTTTGACAGCCATCACATTATACTTTACAGAAGCCTAATGTCTCTCTTCCCCACTTTTAACATGCACAGAAAATATGTTCTTAAAGAAAAAAAATCCACACCATTTACAAGCCTGTTAGAATTTATCTTTCTCTAAGAGGGAAGTGAATCCAAACGCATAGGAGAAAGAAATTTACTTAAACAAAGGGAGGTGAATATTCAAAGAACCAAATCTTACAGAGAATAAAGAAGCGAATGAAGCAAAGCAGGACTGGATTAGCATATTTTCTTTAATAACTACATCAACATGTTTTATGATTTTTCCTTCTTTCTCACATTATATAAATGTAATCTTATAAATCTCAATGGCAAAGAGGCACAGAATGTAAAAAATAATGAGCATACAGTTTTCAAAACGATGTAACGATGGCACATGATAATATCAAGACTCTGATAAAATGTATATATGCTTATAAGTAAAACATTCAAGATAAATTTATGACTACAGTTAGGAATAAGTGGTGCAGATCTGGTCAACAACTAGTTAGTATATAAGAAGTTCAAGAATGGTGCCACTATACTTTGGAGCTAAGATTACCATTGGAAGTAATCCACTAGGAAAATCAAAGCAGAAAAGATAAGATTAGCTTGCCAAAGGAAAGCAGGAAGAATCAAAACAGAATCTATTAAGTCTTGCCAATGTGGAAAAGATATACCCCAGTTAACGTTGTAGACACCTATAAAAATGAATGTATCAACTGATGGTGTACAGGAAGTCCAAAGGACCCAGATGGTTTCAGGGTAATTCTAGCACCTGTTTGAGGAAGAAGGAATCTTCCTGAATGCCAGAGGTTACTATAGTTCAGTGACACTGGTTATCGAGATCATAACGCCAACTCTGTTATTATCGGCTCAGAATTTTCCATTTATAATTTGACTTTCCATATACAGATTTTCCCCAAAAGTGAGGGAATGTGATGATCATCTTAATACAAGGAATCGGACCGATACTCTGACACTGACTTTTAGGCGTCAGAGATTTGGGTCAGGGAGGAGCTGTGCCCTTTCCTGCTGTCACCTGTCACGCACACACCTGATCAAGAGAGTTCATGGGACATTTCTGGCTCTGAAAGGTTAAGATCAAGATGAAGTAAGTTCTGTCCTAAGAAATCCTGCCTAAGAAGTCAGCTTCTTCCTCTCTCACTATATTGACGCAGAAAACCTTTCAGGATACAAAAGGGTCTGTTTGCTTTTAGATACATTATGTATGATTGCAAAAACTGCCATAAAGCAGAAGTTCTACGGACTGAACTGAATAAGCACGGACCCCATGGCAAAACTGAGAAGCTTATTTTAAAAAACTAAACTCTAATACATATTTATTTACTATCCCACTAACAAGAGAGGAAAGCAGAAAAGGCGATCAGTCCATCAAATATCCAGTTACTGGAAATAAACATTGATTACTTTCTGATTATCTCAACTAATAATTTTCTAATAACCATGACCAGGCAGCTGGGGTCCATTTATTTTTATGTGATCAACTTGTGACTAATGATCATTAAAAGGTATATGGTAGAATGCTTAGTTTAAGGCCTTATTTCTGCGATACCCAATTCTAAGTCAAGAGAAATTAGATTAAAAACTCCAGTAAAACAAGGGAAAAAAAAAAAGGATTCTGAGTTCCCTGTCAACTTTGTTATACTTCTATTGTAATTAGAGAACTTTTCTGGACACAGGCATAAATATTCATGATCCTGAAGTATATTATTTAATTCAAGAACTAATTTGTAAAAATAAAAGTTAAGAATACATTAGACAGCTTTTCGATTTATTTTAGGTTTTAAATTGAGATAAATCATCAGATACACGACAAAGGCAACAACTCTGGCAGTCGCTAGATAATGCAGACACCTGTGTAGTTGGGGCTGTGAAGGAATTTTTATTAGGTTGCTAGAAAACCAGCATTGCATTCAGTTGCTGAATTTCAACCAGTTTAAATAAAGAACTCGACCTACAAGCTTATAACCCTAAATTTCTCAATGCAGCTGCCAGAGATCTATTTTCCAAATGAAACAACAGATGGTTTTGAACAATACTGCAATATGGCAATTTTCAGTTACTCCAAAGGGTTTTTCTCTTGTTAAAATTATAAAAATAATTGAGAAAATAACCTTCAAATTTTTTCTGAAGGACTGCTATTTTCAAAGTGAAAAGCAAAGTTTAATAACCTAAGTGATTTTTCCAGCATTACCTTTAGACATTGCTCTATTTGCTAGTTTTTATTTATCTAAAACAACACATGGCAGAGTGTAACCTTGCCCTCATTTTAGAACTAATTTAACACTCCTGCAGTGCCTGCAAGCACTTCAAGTTGTATCTTTCTATGTGATAATTTCCAGCTTACAGTATGCTTTTAGTTCAAAACTTCATCATTCTGGGAGGATTAGACAAACAGGCCAATTAAGCCTGATGTGAAAGATATTTAAAACCTATAAATCTTTGTAAATAATTGAAAAACTGCTCATTCCTTCGAATACCATTGTCAACAAAATAAATACAGCCCATATAGCCTCCAAATAAGGCTAACCCCAAAAGAAGAAGTGTAACCTTTCAGGACAAATCACCTCAAGTTCCTTAAACTGCTCTTGGCAAATGACTCCACTTCCTACTCACTGATTTAATTGAGAACGTCTGTAAGTTTTCATCCTTCCTTCCTTTCCAGCTCATTGCCTCTCCAGTGTTGTGCAATGGAGTGTGGGCTCTGGATGTGGGCTGCCTGGATTGAGTACTCGCACAATCACTTACCACCTGGGAGATCCTGAGATCCTCTCAACCTCAAAATCCTCGAATTCCAAATGATATAGGGTACTGACCTCATGGGGCTGCTGTGGACTAAATACACTTAGTTAACACATGCAGAAAACTTCAGAGATGCCAGGTGTATGGTAAGTGCTCAATAAATGAAACCACTATTATTACTATTATTATTTTTTTTAAGTTTTTTAAAGATTTTATTTATTTGTCAGAGAGAGAGAGAGCACAAGCAGGGGGAGCGGCAGGCAGAGGGAAAAGCAGGTTCCCCACTGAGCAGGGAGCCCAATGCGGGGCTCGATCCCAGGACCCTGGGATCATGACCTGAGCCGAAGGCAGACGCTTAACCGACTGAGCCACCCAGGCGCCCCTACTATTATTGTTATGATCCCTTCCCTCTTGTCTCGCTCAATGCCTCGGCTGCTCCAATGTCTAGATCTCTTCCCTGCCTTGTATTCACTCTATCCCCTACCTTCGCCCTCTGTCCAAGAGCATGCTGGTTCCCTAGCTTGTGAGCAACCCCCCCCCCCACAACAACAAAGCAAACCAAAACAAAAAACTTCACACAGTTCAGCCAACACCCTTCATTACTACTTCTCCACTCCCTCTTTTACACAAATCTTATCTTTTGAAACAAGGCTATGATTCATTTTCTCCATTTTGTCACCATTCACTCTAACCTCTGGCAGTTTTACACCTAAAGCTGCTTTCTCAACAATCACGTGATCACAGAGTCTGGCAGTCTTCTCTCAGTCCTATTTCTCAACCTTCCTACCACTGATGGGCCCTCCTTCCTCTCTGAAACTCATCCCTTTGCCTTCTGCGCCACAGCCACATCCTGAATCTTCCTCCCTGCTCACCTACCACTTCTCCACCTCAGCCAGGTTCCTTTCCTACTCCTTCCATCGAAACCCAGATTCCCAAGAGTTCTGCCCTCAGTCTTCCATACCCCTCTCCCAACTGCTCCACTCCCATGGGATCCCCCAAACCCCATGGCGGGACCTCCAAATCACCACCTCTGGTTCAGCCCCTCCCCACGCTAGTCCTGCCTCTGCTGACTGTTGAAGACCTCCATCTGGTGGTTCCACCAGCGCCTCACACTTACCACATTCTCCATCAAACCTACCATTTCCCCTTCTTAACATTTCCACTCTTGTCAGTTAATTGAATTCTTTGAATTCAATTATAAATGAAATTATATAATTTCAAAATTATATAATTATAAATTATAAATGAAATAGCATTCTTTGAATTATGAAGGTCAAAGCGTTTCAATCATCTTTAATCTTCTCTCTCCCTAATGGCTCATAATAGCACAGTGGTCTGTGCGTGAGTGCTGGAACTAGACCATTAAGAGTTTGTACCTGACTTCCCCCACTTTCTGCCAGTGTGACCTTGAGCCAGTCAACTTGGCTTCTCTAGCTTCAGGGTGGCCTTCATAACACAGCTGTGCAGATTACATAAGGAAATGTATGTAAGGCCACAGAAGGTTGGCATGTGGCCAGCTATGCTGATGATGACAATGAAAAAGAATCTCAACCATCTGTTCGCACCCTCCTCATTCTTTACAGACTCTCGTCACATCTCGTGTAGACCTTCTCCATGTTGTCCCAAGTAAGTTTCAACTTAGAAGGCCACTTGCCTTTGTTGTCAATGTGTAAGTGCCTCAAATTTTCATTCATCTCAACCAAGACCTAGAACATTTAACATTCTACTTAAGTATCAGTATGTTTTTTTCTCATAACATACTAAATAAAAAATGTAATGAGAATTCAGGAACTGACCTTATTTGAACCCAGTTTCAAATAACATTCCATAAGCCACATGGTCAGACATTAAAATCACTCTCAATTCCTGGTAAGGCAGAGCGGGTTATCGGCAACAAACTACAAAATCTTTGTTGTCATTACCCTTACCCAGCCACCACCTCATGGTCACCTGTTCACATTTCCCCAGGAACTGAAAGGTAAGTTTAGTTTTGGCCTAAAAAAGATGTAACATTACTGGGAAAAAAAAATCAGAATCATATAATGTATTATAAAGTCAATATGTTATCTTTTGCTTTGTTATCATCAGTGACTTTGTGGCCCTACAAGAAAGTAGAATTGATTAAATATTTTTATGAATGTCCATCTAAATATTTACCACATTTAATTCAATGGGACCACTGCCATTAGAAGCAGTTATCCTAAGAGAACCATGTTTATGTATTAATTAGATGTTGGCACTTAGTCACTTTTACAAAGAAAGGGGAGCATTACCGCTAAGGATTGGAGCTCTCTTGTTTCTTCTTCTGCTGCTGAAGCATGATATGACAGAACCTACAGGGTAAGAAACAAAGGAAAACAGGTTATCCAAGAGAGGACTACCGAATGTAGACTTTGACAGTGTCAAGCTTGAGATTCTGCTAAAACTTCCTGGAGACAGAACTAGACGCCCCAGAATGTCAAATCTTGTTTCCTGCTTTCTTGAACAGAGAGAAAAAAATCCCAGATTTCCATTCAATTGCGTGTTTCAGAAGACAAAATTTATACTCCCTACGTTCAGAGAAAGTCTTGTCACTTTTATTCTGACACCATTGATACAGAGAGCACATTATGTATCAGCCATGCTACTGGCTCAAATTTGGCAGAAAGCTTATTTTGTACTGCTTATTTTTCTTTTTGTACTGCTTTTTAAAAAGTAATAGTGACTTCAGTTATTTTTAACCTGTGTACAGAATTAAGAAAAAAATGTTTGCATACACTGACATTTTAACATTGATATTTGGAAAGAAAGTAGTCTAGAAGAGGCCCTCAGATGAGGCCCATAACCAAGGTAGAATTTCATAAAGAAAAATTGCATGGCTAGAATGTAATGTCATACAGATTCAGGGATTCCTTCCCACTCCTAGGATTCAGGAGCTGAGAAGTGTAGCACTGGCCTATAACCCCCTCTGTTAACATCTGAGAACACCAAGGCACAGGTGTTCTCAAGATTTGGCAGCAAGCTCACAGTGAGAGGACAGGGAGGCCTGGGATCCTGCTTTCAACTCCTAATCTAGTACGCTTTCTGTTACCTGAGTAGAATTAAAAAGACAAGCTTACTATTTTCTTATACCTTAACGTAAGAATCATTAATTCCCAATTTCGGAAGTAATAACTTCAAAGTAATGGGATAATATTTCAGACATTCTTTGAGCCGAGGTAGTGGTCATATTTAAAATGCCTACCATATTAAAAAAATTTTTTTTGAAAATTCATTTTTGACAGACACACATAGATTTACTAAAACCCCCAAAGATTTTAGCATGATTGATACGGAGGTGAGGCATTTTCAGATTTTAAATGGGGACTCGAGTAATTGAGCAGCCTGGGCTAGTTTTCCTTGAACCAGTCTTTAAAATTTTAAGCAATTCAAAATCTAAAATGGCATATATGTCTATCTTGTGATTCAGTGCTACATGAGGATTTGTCTTCGTATTTGAACCATTAAGCACTAGGAAGCCCCAGGAAACTTGGAGCTACTGTCTTCTGTTTACATGAAATTGATGGGTCATTGTGGCTAATTCATTGCTGCTGGGACCACAGAGCTAGTTTGTTGAGGAAAGCGAAGACTGTGGCCATGCACTAGTCTAATATAAATAAATGCAATACAACACAGATGAATGGACATGGGAATAACATGCCATTCTAAATTTAAAAAAAAGAGATGTTGTCTCACTGAAGGTAAAAATAGCACTTTACTCGGGGTCGTAAGGAATAATTTTGCTAATACAGGCACACCTCAGAGATACTGCGAGTTTGTTTCCAGACCACTGCAATAAAGCCATTATCGTAATAGAGTGAGTCAAATGAATTTTTTGGTTTCCCAGTGCACGTAAAAGTTATGTTGACACTATACTGTAGTATATTAAGTGTGCAATAGCATTATGTCTAAAGAAGCAACTTAATACCTTATTTAAAAAATACTTCATTGCTTAAAAAAAAATGGAACCCATCACCTGAGCTTTCAATAGGTCCTAATCACTATCACACAACACCACAACAAATATAATAATAATGAAAAAGCCTGAAATATTGTGAGAATCAACAAAATGCAACACAGAGACACGAAGCGAGCAAATGCTGTTGGCAAAATGACGCCAACAGACTTGTTCAACATAGAGTTGCCAAAGACCGCCAGTGTGTGAAAAATGAAGTATCCGTGATGGCCGATAAAGCAAAGCACCACAAAATAAGGTATGTCTGTACCTGTGAGCATTAGAATACAGAGTAAGCACACTGATAAAGGTTAGCTATTATTATTGTTGTTGTTTTATTGTCATTATAATGATCATGGCTTCCAGGTCAAATTAATTCACCGTCCTAAGAAAACCTGAGGAGTTTGTGTCCCTGGCTTTTATCCAGTGCCTCCTAAGGACAGGAAAATCTTTTTCAAGGTTAAACTTGTAAGCATAGATAGGACTTCTCATAGTGAATTGAAATAAATGTTTATACTAAGTAAAAGCCTAATTACTCACCTATTTATCTAAAGTAAAACTACAGTGTAAAAATAAATCTCAATCAGGAAACTATTCAAAGATTTTGAACTCAATTATATAATATCTGGAATTTGCTTCAAAAATATCAATGGATTAAAGCGGAAAAGAGTGCAGTGAAGTGAGCAAGTGTATGAAGGAATGAGATCAGCTATGGGTCAGTAATTATTAACGATGGCTAATGAGTACATGGTCTCTCACTAAGCTATTCTCTCTACTTCCGTATATGGTTGCAATTTTCCATAGTAAAAAGTTTTACAAAATATAATTTCTAATTGATAACTGGCTTAGATTCACTTCAGTACAAAATCATGGAAACTATAAAAAATTTGATTAAAAATTATATACATATACACACATGAACACGTGTATACATGTATATACATGCGTGAAACTACATGTGCATATATTGTATAAATGTAACTTGAGGTATATGTGTGCATACATACACACATGCGTATATTTGTATGTATATATACACACGTACACGTATTTGAAAAAGATTTCCACTGGCTTATAATCCACAATCTCTTATATGTTACTATGGCAAAACTATTAGTGTTATATATTCATTTTAGAAAATAAAGAATACCATCTTGGTTACTAGTAAGTTTTTACTTATAATGCATATCTTTTGAGCTACTTAGGTTAGGTATTATTTAGACGATTGGAGGAAAAGTTACCATATTCCAAACACTGATACCCAGTGATCTCAATCAACTAAATAAGAGTAGGCATACACTCAAATATATTTCACACCAGTGTGTGAATAGGTAGAGACATTTGCCCGTCTGAAGTCTATTTCCCTTAACTGGTCTCTGATGTAAGAAATTTCTGTGTTATACAAAGTGAACATTTTCAGGCAATTCGTGGAAATCATCTGGAAAGGGCTGGCCCGCTCAGGTAGGATAGTCCTGGGAGGGAGCTTGCCTGAGGGTCAGTGCCCCAAACCAGTGGCTCATTGGCTGCCTGAACATTCAGAATCACTTGGGGGAAGCTCTGGAATAATGTAGATTCCCAGCCTCTATCCAAGACTTAGGAATCAGGATTTTTAGAAGTGGGAACTGTAAATCTGTCATCTGAAAGAGTTTCCCATGCCTCACATCTGATTCTCTGAGTGCTTAGGGTTTCTGTTTTTGTCTTTTAAGATGTGTGACTACAACTGTGCACAAGCAGATAGGGAGGCTCAGGCAACAGGAAAGGGCCAGGCTGCAGTGACAGCAGACGTCTGTGTGACTGGATTCTTAAGGTCGAAGAAGTGAAGGTTAAGGTCAAAGGAGTGAGGGACAACCAGTCTGAGTTCTGGTTTGGTCATATGACCTTTGATAAGTTTCTACAATATTCTGGGTCCCAATTTCCTTAGCTGTTTAAATGAGGAACTAAGAATTCAGTCTGATTCTCTGAGGAGACAGTGACCCCACGAGTGGTTCCGGGGGAAAGGGCAGAAGCTGACTGTGTGGCCACAGAGACAGAGAAGGTCCCGCACGCGCCAGCCCACCTCCAGTGTGACCATTTGCTTGGCCATGGCTCTCTCCACCGCTTCATACATCTGTGTGTTCTGGATCCCCAAGCCACAAAAGATGACAAAAGCCTCCAGAAACTGTTCATCATTTCGGTTGAAAGGCTTAACCTTGCCAGTATTCTCCTCCATCTTATTAACAAGTTGGCAAACCCCTATAACAATCCAAGAAATTTGAGTAAATATTATTATTAATTATTATAGTTTGTATTGCCTTTAATACACACCCCCCAACCCCCGCCAAAGACTGTCTTATACTTTCCTCTTAAGAATGCTTGGCATCTCCAATGAAGCAAACAGATCCTCACAAATATAAGCTAGAAAAGTAAACTGAATTAATTTACATGAGAAATTGTTTCACACAGTCCTAAATGTATGTTGCCTGTGTTCAAAAAAATCCTAGAGTACTATTTTCTTCCAGACTAGGTCACAAATTTTAGATCAGTTGAGTCCCCAAAGACAATTTGTCCTTTGGAGACTAATTGAATTTTTGTACACTTGCCAAGAGAACAATTTTGATGCACATCAGAATTTTGGGTCACACAGACTGCCTTTCCTGACTGAGAAACTAAAAGTTAAAAAACACAATTACATACAAAATAGAATGCAGAAAACAGGCAATTCACATAAATAGTTTCAAATTTCAAATAAGCACCTCTGCATCCAGAGATGCAGAGAATCCTATTTGCAGACACCTTTGGATACTACAAATAAATGCAAATAAAAATGACTATTTGTTTAGAAATAAAAGCAGGACTAATCTTTGAAGAAAATCATAACCTCCTAAATCCTGGCTTCTCTTAGAAGGTAAAAGATATAGTCAATATAAATGGAAAATCACATCAACATTATGGTAAATCTTTACTGAACTAGTTCTATGGGATTCTGACCCTAGTAGGTCGCTCTTTGAAGGGCTTGGGAACCTCCTACCTCTGGGTTTAACAAGTGTTGTTAAATCCTTATTTCTTCTGTCTCTAAATATATAATCACAGAGTTCCACTGTGTGCCCACTGTGGGGCAGGTATTGCACTAAAACCTTCAGGACACAACGTGATTGCTAGGCCTTACGATCTAATGCCGTGAAGTAGGTGTGACCATCCCCATTTTACAGATGAAAAAACTGAGTCTCAGAAAGGTTAAGTCATTTGCTCAAGGCCACTAAGCTGGTATGCTTAGATCTAAAATTCAAACCCAGGGGCGCCTGGGTGGCTCAGTCAGTTAAGCGTCTACCTTCAGCTCAGGTCATGATCCCAGGGTCCTGAGATGGAGCCCCAAGTCAGGCTCCCTGCTCCACAGGCAGCCTGCTTCTCCCTTTCCCACTCCCCTTGCTTATGTTCCCTCTCTCGCTGTCTCTCTCTCTCTCTGTCAAATAAATAAATAAAATCTTCAAAAAAATAAAATAAAATACAATTCAAACCCCAGTTCGGGCCAGTCCCCAAGGCCACTGTTTCCCACACGCTGCTACTCTGTGCCCTTGTACCTCCTTCCAGTCATTGCGGGTAGTCCCCTGACTGCATCTCGCTTGCTCACACCTTGGCCCGTGCTTTTCCACTGGCTTCCACTGCTCCCCACATGCTCTTTGCTGTGCTTCAGGGGACACCTCAATTACCTTCACCATAGCTCCTGGAGGCAGTCCACTTCCCAGGTGAGGTGGGCACTTCTCTTTCCTTTGCCCTTAAGAAAATCACTCGGTATGTGTCTTTCTCCCACCGGCTTATTGCACTAAATTCAACTCCTAAAACCAATGTCAACACTATTTGTGAACTAACTAGAATTTACATAAAAATTTGGAGAGAGGAAAAAAAATGACCACTCGGTATATCATGGAGGATTTCATTCCTGGCTCTCTTTCTAGGCTGTACGTATCTTGGGCCTAGAGATTTTATTTTTTCAGGCCCACTTCCTTAGCTAGCAAAATGCCTGACCTATAGCAGGACTCGAAAATGTTTACTGAGTTAATGAAAGAATGCAGGACTGCGGCTCTGACCCAAACTACTTTCCCATGAAGACTATAGTCTGTTATCTCGTATTTTTCCCAGAGCACAAAAGGATTTCGTAGAGTCCACAGTGATACATGCTTGCACTTTAAGTCCCTTCATCACCATTGATGTGCAATTCATTTTTAACCCTACAAATTAACTGCACTCTCATTTTTGCTCTTTCTTGTTTGTTTGTGGGAGTTTTTCTACGATAGACAGGAAAGACATCCTTATCTATCTGTATTACTACCGTAGGGATTACTTCTCTAACACTTATTCCATTATCAAGAAATACTTTAAATGAAACATAATGACTTTGGACACTGCAAGAAAAACCGTAACTCAACTGGCAATCAGCATGATCTTAAAAGTCCCATGTCCCATGTATATGGTACAGCACGAGGGTTTTGTCCTCCAACCTTTGTGAATCCCCAAATTATACATGTGGAACTGTTTATCTAGGATCTGGCTATCTCCCAAATCACATTTTGAGAGTCACGTGTTTCATGCCTTATCCTCACATCACAACGTTAATTGCCTTTCAATTCTGACTAAAGTTGTCTCCTACTTGATGGTCCCTTCTCATAAACAAGATTTTTTTTTTAACACTTCATAAGAATTATTGTATGTCTGGAAAGGAAAAGACAACAGGAAGGGGTTGAGCCGTGGCTGTCAGCAGGCTCCTGGGCTTCTGACCTAGCTAAGTAAACTCTCCTGCACATCACTGAATGTGCATTAACAAGTATTAGTTAATACCTCTGGGAATTCAAAGGTATCGAAATGAATGTTAAATGTACCAATATCAGGAGCTGGCTGTCAAAACCACAGCTCAGAGTGGAACAGCTAAATTGTGTTTGCATTACAATCCACCAATCTAGATACAGATGTGTAGACAGAGCTAAGCTCAGCACAAGAAAAGGGGTGAAGACAAATTATCCACTTAGGCATATCATTTAATTCTCCTTTGAAAGCTGAATAGACAGTTATATTTAAATAGCATTCATGATCATCCTGCTGATTTCTTTATACCCTTCAGAAAATTTAATTCTATCAAACAAAAATACCCAAGTTAAAAAAAAAAAAAAGCTATGAAGAAGGTTTATAACAAACAAACAGGGTCCCTTTATGGGAGAAAATATAAAGCCCAGACACATTTACAGGTAGGGTTTTCAGAACTTCATTAATGACTGGAAGAGTGGCTAAAGAGTACAATAATGAAATTTAAAACTTGTCACTTGAGATGCCACATCTACCAGCAATCCATATAAGATCAGAATCACTGCTCTATAAAAACCAAGCACTTAATGCAGAACCCAAAATAAAATGAAACCACTCAGCAAAAATCAATTAATATACACAATCATGAAAGAAAACACTCAAAAACATAAGGCGAAAATCAAGAGCTAGCGCAGTTAGTAAAATCTCAGTGGCACTTCGTATTATTAGAGCACACAAAGTACTTGTACTGACGTTGCTTCATTTGGTCATCACAGCAGCTCTGAGAGCTAAGCCGGCACCAAAGTCATCTCCAGCAATTACAGGGAAGGGAGTAGATGGTTTCTAAAATCACACAATTATGTTTCCTTTTCTGTAATTCCAGAGATCAGATGTTGTTACCGACCACAGTTTTTCTCCTGGCTTTTTGGCAGAGCAGGGGGTCAGCTCTTAGATTCTGCTTGTGGTCTCATGTACTCTCTACCATACAGGGTGGACTCCAAAGCCAGCATCCTGTCTTGCTAAGGTGTAAGACCTGTCCTTATCACCAATCTTGCGAATATTTTTTTTGCACTTGTCATTTGTCAATTATCTTCATCTGAGGTTTTCTGCTGTATAGTGTCTTGCTTTTAAGAGAAGCTTCCCCATTTTTTTTTGAAGCTTCCCCACTTTAAGATGATATATGAACCTATATTTTCCCCTGGTACTTTTACAGATTCATTGTATCACATTTAATTTTTTAATTCAACTTAGTTTTTTTCCCCAAATTGCTACTAGATTCTTAAAATATTTGAATAGTTATCCCTTCTCCAATGATTTGAATTGCCACCTTAAATACTAAAGTCATACTTTTTTTAACTACTAGGTACTTTTCTCACATTTTATTATTTTTTTGAAATCAGTGTGCATCCTAATCAACTGCTTGACATAGTTTAATTGAAATCATTTTTTTTCTTTCTTGGAAGTACAGAAAATGAAGTCTTTCAATCCATGGCACCTTAGAAACAATGAGCTATTATATACAGTAACACTAATATACCTATGTACCAGACTTGGGTCTGCATTTAGACTTTCTATTGTATTCCATCAATCTTTCCATCTTTTCTGCTACACATATGATCTTTTTTATTTAAAGATATTATTTATTTGACAGAGAGAGAGAGAATGCACAAGCAGGGGGAGCAGCAGAAGGAGAGGGAGAAGCAGGCTCCCCAGTGAGCAGGGAGCCCGAGGTGGGGTTTGATCCCAGGACCCCGAGATCATGACCTGGGCTGAAGGCAGACACTCAACCGAGTCACCCAGGTGCCTCCACATATGATACTTTTCATTATGATACTTTTACAGCATTATTTTAATTTCTGACAGGCAAATCTCTATCCATCAACTCTGATTCTTTTCATATGTTATTCTTCCAGATGAGTTTTATAAATGTTGGTCAGGAACTCCCCCTTGCCTCTGAAAAAAAAAACTCTTGTGAGGATATGTATTAAAATCGATATAAATCTAATCTGGGGAAAGTTGACCTCTTACAGAATAGGTTCTTATCATCGGGAAATGTTATGTCCCTTCATGTACTAAAGATTTTTAAGTTACTCAGTAGAATATTACCGTTTTCCTCATAAAGATGCTACATATTTCTGGCTACATTTATTCTTTGCTATTATAAATGGAATTTTTTTCTATTATTTTCAAACAGGTTTGTCTTGGCATAAATTAAAGTTATTTCTCTTTAATAATTTGATAACCAGGAACTTTTACAACTCTCTGTAGAGGGGGCACCTGGGTGTCTCAGTCGTTAAGCATCTGCCTTCGGCTCAGGTCATGATCCCAGGGTCCTGGGATCGAGCCCTGCATCGGGCTCTCTGCTCGGTGGGAAGCCTGCTTCTCCCTCTCCCACTCCCCCTGCTTGTGTTCCCTCTTTCACTGTCTCTCTGTCAAATAAATAAATAAAATCTAAAAAAAAAAAAAAAAAGAACTCTTTGTAGAGAAGTATTTTCCCCTGATTCCACTGGGCTTTCCACCTCACCATCTTATCATCTGGAAGTTTTTTAAACTTTGCCTTTTCTTCTTCTGTACCTCACATTGTTTCATCTCCTCCGCTCTGATTGCTTTGGTTAGAATTTCCTTTGGGCATTTTTTAAATTTTTTATATTTGCTTTTTTTTAATGACTTTAAAAATAACTTTCTCAATTACTTCTATGAAATATTTATTTATTTTATTTCTATGAAATATTTAAAACTTGAGTTAGTATTGGTTATTACCAATTTTTATGGAATTTTTCCCTTTCATCAAAATATATTACCTTTTTGGTATACTGTATTACCTAACATCTTTTAAAATTTCTTCCATCTGTATAATTACATTTCCCTTCTCATTCCCACTTGTGTATTTCTCTTATTATCCTCATTATCTGTGTTGCCGGTTTATTATTATTGTATTCCCTCATTATCTCTTTTTTTCACTATCCCTTCCCACTTCATAAATTTATCATCTCAATTGCTGTTCTCTGCTTTTGATTTATTCATTTATTGGGGGACAGTATAGAAGGTGAGAAAGAGAGGTGCTGTTTTTCTAATTTCTTCAGTTGAATGGTTAATTCAAATAATTTTATTATTTCTTAATTCAGAAATGACTGGTTTGTGTTGCATGTGTGTATATCATCAATACTTGTAAGTTTCTGATGGATATTTGACAGGAGTTTGTATTTATAAATTATGAAATATAAACATAAATTTATAGTTGCTAATTAAATCCGCTTCATTTTTTATATTAATTGATTCTAATGTTTCCTTATTTTATCCTGTACTTTAACCCTCTAAGAGATGTGTACCAAAGGCTCCCACTATGACTTCCAGTTTGTCCATTTCTCCCTGTATTTTTAATAGCTTTGGCTTTTATATACAATGATGTTAGTTTATTAGAAGCATTTATGACAATTATACTTTCTTGGTGGATTTTAACTTTAATCAATGCAAAGCATCCCTTTACATTATGTTTTTATCTTAAATTCAACTTTCTCTGATATTAATATTGTCATCACTATTCAAATTTTGCCCATTTTATGTAAAATGTGTTCTTACGAATGGCATATACCTCATATCTTCCAGAAATTCCCTCATTGTTTCTAGTCTAGTAAAGGTAAGTTTCTGTTTTCCAACACTACTGTGAAGTTTTCCTTACTACTTTTTCAATTAATTCTTAATTTTTTTCTTTTCAAAATTTTTTAAAATTTAAACTCAATTAATTAACATATAGTGTAGTATTGGTTTCAGAGGTAGAGGTCAGTGATTCATCAGTCTTATATAATACGCAGTGCTCATTACATCACGTGCCCTCCTTAATGTCCATCACCCAGTTATCCCATCCCCCCTCCCCTCCAGCAACCCTCAGTTTGTTTCCTAGAGTTAAGAGTCTCTTATGGTTTATTTTTATTTTATAGATTTTCACTTTTATAATTTTAATCTTACTTCCTTAGTTTTATTTTTTTTTCTCATTTTCCTCCAGTTATTATTGCCCCTACGGTCTTATTGCCTGGAGCTTATTATAACTAAGCATAATTTACAATTCTCTGGGGAAAAAACCCGGATACTTTAAGCATCATAAGCAATGTGTTTCATGGATGACACAGTTTAATTATACTTGCATTAGGAACATCCTAGCAAATATTTTCATAAACAAATGAGCAGTTAGTGATATTGCTAAATGGCAACATTTAATATGAAAACTAAAGTGAAGTAGTGTCAAATTTAAAAATATAATTTTAGAATATTTATCTATGCCTTAGAATCAAATTGCAACACATAAATGAGCAGAGAATTAGGATAGTAATCAGTTTAGAACATACATTCTAAGAAATACAGTTGACCCGTGAACAACATGGATTAAACAGTGAGGGTTCACTTGTTTGTGGATTTTTTGTTAATATAGTACAGTACTGTAAAATGTAGATTTTTTGGATAAATACAGTACTGTAAATCTATTTTCTTCTCCTTATGATTTTCTTAGTAACATGTTCTTTTCTTACAACAAGCCTACTTGTTGTAAGAAAACAATATATAATATATATGACATAGAAAATATGTGTTAATCAATTGTTTCTGTTACTGGGAAGATTTCTAGTCAACAGTAGGCTACTAGTAGTTAGGTTTTGGGGGATTTAAAAATCATACATGGATTTTAGACTGCATGGGGGGGTGTCAGTGCTCCTAGCCTCCACATTGTTCAAGAGTCCACTGTACATATTTCTCATACTTCACTGTCAAGCGATGTGTGATATATAACACTATAATTTTTGTTATACTTTTTTGTTAACAAAGAGATGAAAATGTAAGTTATTTAAAGTGGAGATGTTCTCAACATTTTTTTTTGGATGGGAATGGGACTAATTTCTTCAAAATCTGTCCTGAAATTGGCATGGAAAATTGGAATAAGAATTTCTGGTAAATATGATTTGGGAAAAAGGCATATTTAGCCTAATAAACAGGGGAAATAATTGGTTAAAACAAATGAATGTTGAATGAGAAAAATATTTCCTTAATAGCATTGGAAGCAAAACTCTGGAAACACTCTGTATTAGCCAGAGCACTAAGAAAACATTTGATATGAAACAATACCTTGGGGAATACAACAGGCCCCATACTGGTCTAATGTCTATAATTTCATCTAAATGTCAGTAATGGAAAAATAGGAGGGGGAAGGAAGATTACAAAAAAACACATGGGCCTGCCTGTCTTTTTGCATGTAACTCTATGGGGATTCTCTATTAGAATTACATAATAGACGAATCTGGCCTGTGCTATGTAAGGAAAATTATCTACAGCCATGACATTTTCTATGCTGCATCTGTGGGCACAAAACACAGGCGAGAACTCAAATTTTCTGTTTTGTCACACTTTTAAAGAGCAGGGAGCACTGGAAATGTTTATTCTTGTACTTGGAATCAACTTGAACGCCCACCGAAACCCCCATTTTTTCCTTTCTTTTTATTAATAGGGAATTTTTCCTCTCCAAAAATAACATTTGCGTACTTTTAGCTCTGTTATCAAGTAGGGTGACATGAAAGGCAGGCCAAGTCTGATGACTTCTAAAAGTATTTTTTTTATTTTTTTGCTCACTTGAAGGAAACATGACAGGATCATAGCATATGAATTTTGAGCAGATCTGAAAGGTTATTTAGTTCAACTCCACAGAGGTGAGTCATTTGCTCATAATGTTTTTAATGGTTAAAGGAAGAGGGGAGCCAAATGGACACTGGAGTCCGCTTCCCACCTGGGGCTGTTTGCACTTCACTGAACCAGCTTGCATTTGTGTCAAGTGATGACAAAGCCTGATATATAACTTCCTCCAGCGACTCCCCATGCCCCATTATTATTCCAAAGAGATGCTGCTGAGGAAAAGCAAAGATGTGACCTGATGTGGCAAGGGGCCACTCAGTCCTCCTTATGAAAACTTATGAGGGAATAATGCATCCCTTCTGGAATTTCATTTCACAGGTCAGAGGCAGCTTTGTAGTAAGTCTTCATGCTTATATCAAAAAGCATTAAAAATATGTATTTCTAATGCATATTTCTTTTTTTTTTTAAAGATTTTATTTATTTACTTGACACCGAGAGAGAGAGACAGCCAGAGAGGGAACACAAGCAGGGGGAGCGGGAGAGGGAGAAGCAGGCTCCTGGCTGAGCAGTGAGCCTGAAGCAGGGCTCGATCCCAGGACTCTGGGATCATGACCTGAGCCAAAGGCAGACGCTTAATGACTGAGCCACCCAGGCACCCCTAATGCACATTTCTAATGTAGTTTTCACCTTGCATTCCCTAGGAAGTAAAATTTTAGAATATAACGTTTCCTTGGGATCATATATTAAGCCACCCTTGTCAGTTTCCTTATTGCTTATGTTAGCGAACTGAGGGGTGATAATCTTGAAAAGAAAACCCCACACTGTGTATTCATCTTTTCTCTTTGAGAGCTGTGAAGAGTGCAAGGGACCAAACAGCCCAGCCGGGAGTTGCCGGCCTGGTTTCCCAGAGACTTTACAAGGCAATTCAGCAGGTCAGGATCTGACTCCTCTCCCTGTAGGCTTAGAAACTAGAAGACCATGGCTGACAGAGCCATCTCTCTGGGGTAGAGTCACAGTCACTAAGTTCACAAGACCGCTATCTAACACCAGAATATTCACAGATAGCACGAAACAGATCTGTCCTGGGGAACAGGAGCACATGCACCTGCTCAACTCCAGCCCACTGCCTCAAGCCCAGCTCACAGATTTCTAAGAAGACACAACTGTCAAAGCAACCAATGTATTTTTGGGTATATGAATAATACAATCTCCTCCTATGAGTTCAGCCACCTTGGGAAAAAATAATCAGAACAAGGGAAGTCAGACTAGTGGGATGCTCAATGGCACACGCTGGTGAATGCATCTCACACCAGCAAAGGGACTGGTGTCATCGACCGCGACAACCTGCTACACCCACTGCCCCCTAAGCGATGGCCTCACCACGTGGTCAGAAAACTCTACCCACACTGATACAACTTACTGCATCTGTCTCCACTTGGGGGGGGGCAAAGGTTTCCTGACTCCTGGATGGAACCTCAATAGGTATTTTAATATTTGCCTTTTTTCCCCTATTTTCCTTAATAATACCTCCCTCCACTGCCCTTCTGACTGATAGCTTCCTTCAATAAAATTATAGTTAAGTCTTGCAACCTGGAAACTACTCAGACTTTTTAAGGTAAATTTATAGTCTTGCAACCTGGAAACTACTCAGACTTTTTAAGGTAAATTTATATTTTTAAGCCTCCCTTCATTCGGGTTTATTTTTTTAAAAAGATTTAGTTATTTATTTGACAGAGAGAAACACAGCGAGAGAGGGAACACAAGCAGAGGGAGTGGGAGAGGGAGAAGCAGGCTTCCTGCTGAGCAGGGAGCCTGATGCGGGGTTCGATCCCAGGACCCTGGGACCATGACCTGAGCCGAACTAACAACTGAGCCACCCAGGCACCCCTTCATTAGGGTTTCTATTTAAAAGTTTAGCCTTTAGAAGGTCCTCATATTTCCTTTATCTCCAAGTTCTCAAGACAACGTTAACAGTTCAGACTACTTTCACATGTCAATCATGCATGATTGGCATATAAAACCTACTTTCTGTACTACTCTTAATATAGACAAGAAACAAATATGTCAATAATAGGTAACATCATTCCATATTTTCCTGAGGCTGCATTCTTCCAATATTCCTGAAATAGACATTTTTCTATTACCTTAATATAAGAATGTAAGCTCCCTGAGGGTGAGGATTTCCACTTTGCTCACCAATTTATTACAGATCACCAGAACACTGGAGTGCTTTTGAACGAATGAATACAATCTAAAATGTAAACCCCACGTTAAAAAAAAATCAGAAGCAAGAAATGAGACTCTCTAAAACAATATACATTATCAACTTGATGTCTCTCAGTCTACAACCTTTCAACACATCATTCTTCAACAAAAATTCCATTGAAAAGCATTATAATAATTACTAAAAGACATTATAGTTAAGATATTTAACAATGTCTATTAACATTTATCAATATAAAATTATTTCAAAATTCTCTTACTCCAATTTTTATCTTTTTTTCACACATTTTATTTCTCAGAATTACACTTGAAGGAAAGAAGTTTCTTGGAATACATTTTTTTCTTTAATAAGTGCAGATTAGTAAAAGGCTTTACCTATCACTTTATTCTTCTTTCCATTTTTTATAGGCGTACAAAGCAAACTTCTAATGCATTGCTGGTTTACATTTCCTGTGTTTTCATTCTAAACAAAAACAAAAATAAAACAAAGCAGGTGCAAATTATGAAGAGACTGATTTTCTCACTAGGTGCTATATAAACTAGATCAGACATCTGAAACCACTAACGAATTCATTCGTCTTTTATTAGCAGGTGATAACATCAGAGTGCAGAAAATGTACAAATTATAATGAAGTTCACGTAAATGCAATATGCAGCAATTAGTCTTTACATTATTAAGAGTAAGAAATATCCTATATTTCTTTTTTTTTTTTCATTCTAAACTTTCCAAGTAGCTTTTGGTAATATTAAGGAAAATCTTTATGCAATTATTTACTATACTGGTGTAGTAGATATCTCAACAACTTCACAAGACCAGCAGAATCCAAAAAGCACTATGTTACCTCAGATACTCCATGCTACAAACTTGTCTTTCTTTAGGACTGCCACTGTTTCTATTGCCCATATCGCTAAAGTTCTAAAGAGGTCTTCTAGATACCCAAATAACAAAATCAAGGCAGCGGCTCAAAGTGCAACACTTTTCCAGAGATGAGAGAAAACACTAGAATTCCAAGTTTTCAATGCCTGAGAAAGTGATTTGTACCTTTGCTGTCAAAGAAAACATACTCAGTTCTCCATAGAGCTACTCACGGTAGTAGATTACCAGTTACGTCAGTTCGAGCCATACGGCACTTAGTTTTTAAGGATAAACTCAAGAACTCTAGCAACACTATGTAAGGAATGTCTTTGACATTAAGTAGGTAATAGTCAAATTGCCCCATAAATTAGTTTATGATCATTCATTATTACACATTACAAAGCTGAAAAGTACAGGGAAAAATACTTGAGTACAGCTGACCACCCCTCAACAGATGTCATGAGCTGTTGTATTTTCCTTCATCAGATCAGGGAAAGCACCGTTCACTCTGAAATACAGCCAGTTATTGGGCCAGGGCTTCAGCTGAAGAGTCCCTAGAAGTACAGATCTGATGGGAAAACAGTGTTCGAGCTCCAAGTTCAAAACTGGTTTACTTACTGTCCAGGGAAATCTTTTGTCCTTACTGACATCTGGGATATTAAGTGGTTCCATAGTATTTTTGACATACTGAGCATACATGTAATTGATTCTGTTTGCATCACGTTCCCTGTGGAAAAAACAGATACGAGTTATTTCTGTGCACTGAAGAAACATGGGCAAAATGAAGTTAATTAAATGATAATAAGAGAAACACACCCGTCTTAAATTATAGGGTAAAGTGTGTATCTTCATGGGAAAATGCACTTTAAATGTGATGATTTGCAACTTTGTAGTTACTATAATTTAAATGTTTTGAAAAGACAAAGACCCACAGTTTTTCAGCTGTCTAAAACAAATTTTAAAATGCCATTAAGTAATGCTACCACTACTGTTAATGGGCATGTTGATTTTTGTGCCGTTCATGTAAAATCCGTATGAGTTTTCTTTTCATGTCCTCTTTTTTCATCAGATTATAGAATGACTGAGGTCTAGTGCCTGTTTCACTTCCTCAATTATTTGCTTTACCCACCACAATAATCATTTACACATTTCAAACCAAGGGAAAATCAAGCATGCCTGGGAGAATTTTGTTAAGGTTTTCTCCCTTCTTTTTTTCTGCTTTGAGATACTTTATGATACTTTTTTAAATGAAAAATTTATCTTCTTCAAAAAACTTTCTTGAGCTTAACAATATTTTCCCCAGTTTTTTCCCATTTCTTACTTAATAGGCTGAATATTAAAGATTAATCGGATGTCAGAGGGTACATAAGCACAATGCCAGGGCTGCAGCCAGGAAAACAAGAGAGAACATGTTTTTACATCAGGAAACTTTATATGTTCCCAGCGATGGGGATGAATTGGGCAAAGAGTATCAGGTTGTGGAAATTTACTCAAACTATAAGGATATGCCTATTATAATTATAATATCGCTAACTGAAGAAATAGGAGAGTCTAATAGTGAGAGATAGTTCAAAATAAAATACATGACTCTCGAAGTTCCAATATTTTCCCTATCTTCCATCCTTCCCCCACCCCCCTGCCCAGCCGGCCCAACCTGACCAAACTGCCTCTTGGGATGGCACTCTTGAGCGCTACTGACTTAGTGATTTCACCAAGACTCCTGAAGTCTGCGGCCTCATTCCTGGCCACGATATTTTAGCCTTTCCTTTCTTTGCTGTCCATTTTAACTTGGGTGTAACTTGGTCAAAAATGGGTGAAATTTGACCCTGTGTCCTATACTGTATATAAGTGAAAAAGAATAAAGAGCAAATGACAATGGTCACAGAGTAGATAAATTCCAGAATGGACATTTACTGAGACGACACTGATCATCTGTGAAGGCACACGGATTGTCCAACAAATCAGACCTGGGACCTGGCTCCACTTTCATGTGTATTATCTGGGTGGAATCCCACCCAAGGAAAGGACATGAGATAAGTGCAGGATTTTGGTTAATAAAATTAATTTTTTAAAAAACTATTCATAGTTTTTTAGTCTGAAGTCTCAGGAAAAGATAATAAGAAGGTTTAATAAAGATAAGAAAAATGGAATGGAGGTTATGGGGAGAAAGAAGTACATTGGAGAAGATACTCTTGTCCAAATCTTTTCTAAAATAACAACACTACTAATGACTTTTATTATTCTTATCACCATCATTATGTTCACAGTGGGAGCCAGATGAAACCCAAAATAGTTAAGGGACTTGCCAGAGACCCTAAGATCAGACCTACAGGCATTAACATAGAGAAGAAGTAATTTAAATTACTTTTAAATCAATAGAAATCAAATTCTTTTTTCTTTTTAATTTCCTGAAAATTTTCAGTTTCCCTAACGGTGACCTTCATGAAAGATAAGTATGAAGATTTATTAAGGTATGGGATACCATTTTGTTTCTTACTCTCTAAGAAACAAGCTGGTGAATTCTCAGTTCCCGCACTCAGTAAACACAGACTGAGCACCTGCTCCACGAGAGGCACCCCTAGTGCCCCATGGAAGATGAGCTCATGCAGGTCAGTAGCGGTCACAAGGAGCTTACAATCTAGCAGAGGCCAGGACACAGCACGGAGAATCCATCCAGCTGCATGTCCTGTTTGGGTCGAGTCCAGTGCAGAGGCTTCCAGCTGTCCCCTCCATAACTCTCCTCTGTTCGTCTTGATCTGGACACATGGTCACCCAGAACAAACCCTACGCTGCCCAGCCACCCTAGTGGTTTGGTGTCATCATGTAAGTTCTAGTCAATAGCTGTAAGAAGAAATATGGCTGCTTCTAGAAACCTCATGTACGAGAAAGCTGGTGCATGCTCTCTGCCTTTTCTTTTACTGGACACCCCCTGCCCCCTGCCCCCCTTTAAAATATGGGTATGA
Organism: Callorhinus ursinus; assembly: GCF_003265705.2. Classification (NCBI taxonomy): domain Eukaryota; kingdom Metazoa; phylum Chordata; class Mammalia; order Carnivora; family Otariidae; genus Callorhinus; species Callorhinus ursinus. The sequence goes on from NW_027397066.1 coordinate 98,854,910, forward strand.
TGAGAGGAGCTGCATCCCTGACACTGAAGGCAAGGGCCACACCCTAGAGAATCGGAGTAGAAAGCTCCGAGGTGCCCGGGGCCCTGAGGCCTTTGTGGAGAACAGCTGCAGCACCTGAGCTGCCAACCTCTGGGCTTTTATAGGAGAGAGTAATTATACTGCATTCTGGTTTAAGCTATTTTTGGGGGGTTATGATTTGCAGTCAAGCCTAATCCTCACTAATGCAATTGGTAAAATGCAAGCACCACACATGTGGGGAAGATCGACAGGTAACACCTACATGGAGTGGGTTAGGGAAGAGGTAGCATTAGAAAAATGTGTAAAAGGCTGGATAAGATTTAAGGATGGGGAGAAACACATCAGGGATGAAAGGGAGGGTGTTCCAGCCAGGAAAAAAAAAAAAAAAGCCCTCAGCATAAAACACGTCTCTGAAATATAAGAATTCTATCTATGGGTATTTGGGAAACATAGATTGTTAGGAATAAAATGATGGTTTCAGGCTGAAGATGTGAGGCTAGGGCAGATAGTGTATTATTCTGAAAGAGCAATGAAAAGAATATGGATCTCATTCTTTAAATAGCAGGAGTATCACGGTGGCCTTAAACTGTGCCTCTCGGAGCTCCAACTGCAGGGAGCATCACTGGCAGGTGTCTCTAGCTGCGGTGTTCTAGATCCCGGGACCACCCCTGCCCCCCGCCCCCTTAGGCACCGAGGCCACGCCTCCGGCGGCTGCTTCTAGATGAAGACTGAGCCCAGAGGGATAGGAAGGCAGGCCCATTTCTGGGAGATCTGGGATTCTTCTGACAGGAGACCGGCTAGAGGACTCCCCAGAAGTCTTGCCCCCTCACAACTGCCCAGCTGGCCAGGACACGTCTGCAAAACACTCCTTCCTTCTTCACCCACCTGCACACACTCTCACTCTTCACTGAAGTACAGTTGACACACAATGTTAACATTAGTTTCAGGTGTACAACATAGGTCAGCAACTCTGTGTTCCGCTGTGCTCACCACAAGCGTAGCTACCATCTGTCACCATACATCGCTGTTACAGTACCACTGACTGTATTTCCTATGCTGGACCTTTCATCCCCATGACTTATTCATTCCATAACTGCAAGCCTGTGTCTCCCACTTCCCTTCACCCCTTTTGCCCATCCCTCCACTCCCCTTCTTTTCCCTCTTTTTTCACTCTAGGTCAGACTTGTGTGGGGGGTCCACGGCTCTCTTAGCTCTGTCCCCTTTTATCCTTACAGGGGATTTCCCCTAATAAGTTTCTTACACATTTAATCCAGTCTTGGCATTTGCCTCTTGGAGGACTTGGGCTAATTCCAACACCTAAAGCATTTTGCACAGCAGCTATCAGTGGAATGTACATGAGTATATCCTTGGGAAGACAGGGACATGGAGCTGGGGCTCACAGAGAAATTTTTGTGCTTAGCACTAAATGGGAATCATTGCAGGCTATGTAAACCAAAGACAGAAAAACACATCAGAGACATGGAAATAACAGGCAACACTGACTTAGTACTTAGTATGTGCCAGAAATTTTCTGAAGCATTTTGTGTGGATCATCTCATTTAGACCTTACTACAATCCTGCTATCAGTATCTCCATTTTACAGATGAAGAAATTGAGGCTTTGAGAGGTTAATTCATTTACAAAACACCCCACAGCTAGTAAGTGGCGGAACTTAAATTTCAGTCAGTCTGACTTTAGACTCTACACTCTTCCTACTAAGTATGCACAGTTCTTTTTTAAAGTAGTAAAAACCTTTTTACTACTTTTTACAGCGTCACTAGTATATATATTCCAAGAAAGTGAGCTTAAAGAATTAATTCTATGCATTTGTCATTTTATAATAAAAACATGCTTTTATAAATTAACATCAAGTTAACTGACATGGAATTACAGCACTGAAATATCATTTTTCCCTTCTCATTGGGTGGCTCTTATGAACTGAAGCACAGAAACTCCAAGACCTCCCACCATCTGGAAATGAGCTAGCTTTCCTTCTGAAATTCGTAGGCAACCCAAGTCCCAAATGTCTTCCTGTGCTTTATTTCACTGACGATATGATTCTGATGATTATGTATAATGTTCACCCTGAATATTTATTTTTTAGTTTTACACTTAACATTGCAAATCTGTCTTCAATGTGTTATTTTAATTTATAAAGGATAATTAGTGGGTTGGTTGGACAAATACCAAATGAGCAATGCTTTTCAACTGAAATGACTGGTCTAAAAGAATGATTTGTTTACTGCTGACATCGTAAAATTGCCTAGCCTTTCATCTCATGGGAGATGTTTGGATTGGCAAAGTGTTTAAGGATGAGCTTCGAAGAGTCTTGAATTCTATCAATAACCAATTTCACCAATGGAATAAAGAGTCTGCTGGTGAAGTGTCAATATCAGTTTAGTCCTTTGTCAAAATGCTAAAGTCACTACGCATCATTTTTAATTCAGAGGTTTGGCAAATTAGGCCTAATATCTAATGTTTATTAAAATAATAAAAAATATTTACACCACTTAAAGACCTTTTATTGTGTCTTTAGTATAAAGGCTAACTTTAAAATGTTTAGCTGAAGGGCGCCTGGGTGGCTCAGTCAGTTAAGCGTCTGCCTTCGGCTCAGGGCACGATCCCATGGTCCTGGGATCGAGTCCCACATTGGGCTCCCTGCTCCGCAGGGAGCCTGCTTCTCCCTCTGCCCCTGCTTGTGCTCTCTCTCTCTCAAGTTAATAAATAATAAAATCTTAGAAAAATTTTTTTAGATACATAAAATGTTTAGCTGATATAAGGCATTAGTGAATGCTTTTAAATACTGTAAAATTAATGAAGCAGTTACCATGATCCATTAAATTACTCTCTTTTAAGGTAATCAACCTGCCCTATCTATCCTTTATAAAAATATCTTTATACTAAAACTATTTTGGAATGACTACAAAAATAAATGGAAAAATACCTTCCATTTTGTCTACCGAAAGGGAACATAGTATTCATCAGAAACACATCAGACTATACTTTCTTTTAATGCATATTTACCAGTAGAGGTCACTATCACACCAAATAGGCTTGTTCGGCTACCATCAGAAATTAGAGGACCAGGCTGAATTTGTAATAAAATCAAAATGCCAATACGTAAAATGTAATTATATAAGACTTATGCTCCTATACAAATATTCAAAGGTAAATGTAGATAACTCATCATTTTAAACTTTTTCTTGATCTTACTTTTTTAATTCAAGTATAATATATGGTGTTACATCAGTTACAGGTGCACGATACAATGATTCAAAAAATTCCATATGCTTCTCAGGGCTTATCAAGGTAAGTGCACTCCTAATCCCCTTCATCTATTTCACCCATCCCCTTACCCACCTCCCCTCTGACAAACACCAATTTATTCTCCGTATTTAAGATTCTGTTTTGTGGTTTGTCTCTTTTTTATTTTGTTTGTTCATTTGCTTCTTAAATTCCATATATGGTCATTTTATATCATTTATATTATATATGTTATTTTCATATCATTTGTATCATATCATTCCATCATTTTATACTTTTAATATACAGTATCATAGCTATGGCCGTATGTAAAAACATTAAATATGTCTATATTTATATATGTAGCAATTCATTACGCAATCTGAAAAGTAAAAGAATCAAATATTTACATGTGTCTTATCTAGAAGCTTTCTAAAACATTATAAAAAGCAACAAAAATGTTATGGCATCATAAAATCAAAATTATATTGATGTTCTTCCTAGGAATAAGAAACTTCATTACTGGGCGCCTGGGTGGCTCAGTCGGTTAAGCGTCTGCCTTCGGCTCAGGTCATGGTCCCGGGGTCCTGGGATCGAGTCCCGCATCGGGCTCCCTGCTCAGCGGGAAGCCTGCTTCTCCCTCTGCCTCTCTCTCTCTCTCTCTCTGTCTCTCATGAATAAATAAATAAAAAAAAAATCTTTAAAAAAGAAAAAAAAGAAACTTCATTACTGATTTAGGCAGGAGACACCAGCATTTAAAAGGGATATACACATAATCACCAAGACATGGGCTTATTATCATATATTCAAAAAGGACTCAATACTAACTAAATGTCCAATATGCCAGAAAATACAGTGGCACACAGAGGGGCTTGGGAAGACTACACGTGGAAATGGGACAGATACTTGTCATGACCAGCAGTGACAAGAGGGAAGCAGGGGTAGGCTACTCAATTTAACCTTGTGAACAAAAAACCCCAGGTAGCAGAAAAATCTCTAGCAATAACATGGTTTATCTACTTTTACCTACGCAACCCCAGGCCCAAGTCAGCAGAAAAGGCCTGAGTCAGGTGTAGCAGGAGGCAAATGAATTCCCCAGCTGCCCCCAAGTTACATCTGCCCCTTTGCTAAGTCCTCAAATTCTTTTAATCAGAGAAAACGTATTTCATTGTATCAGACTGTTAAAATAATAGTCTAGAAATAATGAGTCTTGACTTACATAGAATCACTTAAACAACTAAACTTTAGGTCACTCTGGTCAACGGTATCTCCCTCTTGCTGAGGAAAGACATGAGAGAGAGGATGAGGGAAGAGGAAGATGATGGAAGACAGGTCTGCAGGCCTCATGCTGATCCCGGGGCTCAGTCTTAAGAGGGTTTGAACAAAACCAGGCTGTCCACTGAAATATTCTGTTCTTGAAGAGAGTTGTAAACTCAGGCAATTGTCCTTTGCAATTCTGCTTTACATGATCTACAGAGATGATTTTTGTTTTGTTTCTAAATTTTTATTACAACAATTTTCTTCCAATTTTTATTAACATTTTGAAATATACAAAAAAGTTGGGGCACCTGGGTGGCTCGGTCGTTAAGCGTCTGCCTTAGGCTCAGGTCATGATCCCGGGGTCCTGGGATCGAGCCCCACATCGGGCTCCCTGCTTATTGAGGCTGCTTCTCCCTCTACCCCTCCCCCTGCCTGTGTTCCCTCTCTCGCTGTGTCTCTCTGTCAAATAAATAAAATCTTAAAAAAAAAAAAAGAAATATACAAAAAAGTTGAAAGTAATATCCTACTCTAGATTCAACAATTTTTAATGTTTTACCGATTTGTTTTATCAACATATGTTTGTGTGAATATACTTATTTGTTTAAATATATGAAATTTAAATATATTTACTTATTTATCTTTGGCTGAACCATTTTAAAGTAAGGTGCAGACATTCTAATATTTCATCCTTAAATACACCAGGATGAAATTCCTAAAAATAAAAAGTTTCCTACTAACCACAGTATCTTCTTATTTCCAAAGAAAAGTAACAGTAACTCCCCATCAACCATCTACTATCCAGTCCGTATTCACATTTCCAATTGTTCTCAAAAGCTGTTCATTGATAGTTGTTTTAATGAGAACCCAGCCAAGATTTATGCATTGCATTTGGCTATTATGTCCAAGATAGTCCTTCCCTCCATTTTGTTCAAGGACACCGATTTTTTTAAAAGACCAGGCCAGTTATCTTATAGAATGTTCTACAGTTTAGATTTGTCAGAGGTTATTTTTAAAGCACCACCACCAAAGAGCTTGGTTACTGAGGACTGTGCTAATTGTAACACCACCCACTAAATGAAATAATGCTCCAATAGGTCAACTGTAGTAAAAAAAATATGAAACTTTAATATCAAATAGGCAAGTTAGGACAATGTTCTATTTCCATGATCATATGAAGCTTTTAGATATAACATCAATAATTAGGGATAAAATAATTTGAGACAAATGATTGTAGGAAGTGAAATAATTTGAAACAGTTGAACAATGAAAATTATTTATTTTTGCTAAGGGTGAAAAAGAGAATCTGAAAGAGAACATTTGGTAGCTTACTCTAAATCCTTTCTAAGTTCTTCAAAAAGCACAAATAAAATTGGGGAAATGATATCTCTAACCTCAATCATATCAATACTTTGTATTATCCATGTGATAATTAACAAAAAATTAATACAAATTTTTAAATTACAAAAAACATAACAAAGAAATGAACTGCAATAGAGATCTGGTTTGATTCTAGCCATCGGGTATATGTATTGGTGTGATTGGGTTCATAGGCTTCCTTTTAATTATTAATTAAATCCCCGTGGCTGATTCCAAATCACAGCAGACTCAAAGAGAAGTCTGTTCAGAAGCCTATCAAATTTCCAGTGAGGGTCCAATATGCAGTGAAACATATAACTGCAATACAGACTTATAGATTTTAAATGAGCCAGTTCACAAAAATACCATACCCAGGCCTATACTAATTTGGACACCATTCACTATATTAGCAATTCTCTTATAGGTCTACTGTAGGGGGAAAAAGTCCTGGAACTCTGTCATCAAATAGTAAAGTATTTTTTTACAAATAAAATTATTGATGGTCAGAGGGAAGCAGCCTGTAGCTTCTATGTCTTAAACTAAACAGGTCATACAGTAAACAGTTTAGCCAGCATTACATATACTGGCTTAAACAATGTGGGGGTTATGGGGTGTCAACACCCCACATAGTCCAAAATTTGCATATAACTTTTGTCTCCCCCAAAACTTAACCAATAGCCCACTGCTGACCAGAAGACTTACCGATAACATATATAGTCGATTGACATATATTTTGTATGTTATATGAATTATATACTGTATTCTTACAATAAAGTAGGCTAGAGAAAAGAAAATGTTACTAAGAAAATCATTTAAGGAAGAGAAAATACATCTATAGTAGTGTACTATATTTATAAAAAAAAATCCATCTCTCAGTGGACCCACATAGTTCCAATCGTGCTGTTCAAGGGTCAGCTTACTTGTGAAAAAGACAGAGAATGAGTTATTTTACCTTGTTAAAGTATCTGATGATTTTTCTAATTCCTCACACTCCATGTGAAACACACTAGAAAAGGAATCCTGAAAACAGAGCGACAACACAGACTGAGAAGTAAGTCTGACAATGTAATGAAATCTATCTAGATATACACACGCAAGTCAGTGGAATTGACGGAAGACACCAATACTTGTGATATTTTTTGAACTTATTCTCAGACTAAACTGACACAAGTACTCACTGCCTGACAGCCTCAAGTCTGCTTCCCACGTTCTTATTGTTTCTGAGACTCACCTGCAAAAATGCTCATATGCGTATTACTTGGTTTTTGTTTTTCTAGCAGGTGCTAATGAATATCTTAGCTTCAAATTTTCTCCACATTTATTCAAAATCCTCGTGTTTTAGCTTTTATGCATACATTGATTGCTGTTGTTAGATCTTTTTAAAAGACATGCAATTCAGTAATATTTTATGAATACTTAATGAAAATAATTGCGAAGATTTTAGCAACATAGAGAAGTACTTTGAAATTACATTAAAAAACAGAATGCATATTCATACCCGTGCTGTATTTACAACTGAATAAAGAATTGGAGGGAAACACAGAAATAAAACAATGATATTAGTTTAATTTGGGGAGGGAAGAACTGAGTACTGTATTTTTCTTGCTTACATTTGGATTTTTGCTCATGTTGCTGAAATAATTTTAATCAAAAAGCTATAATATAAATGAACATCAGGTCACTTGACTCCTAAAATTAAGTTAAAAAGTGAGCAGAATATATAAACGGCATATAACTGAGCTATATATACTTCAAAGCACCAGTGATCCAAGTCGGTTGCTGTCATGATAGATGGTAACTGGTAAAAGCATGAGCTGAATGTTAATTAAAGTGATATTTAAGTTGTCTAAAAAAGGAGTGCCATACATATAACTTTCAAAAATTAAATGCTAAAGAACAGGTCACAGAGCACAAATTGTAAATTGACTTACTGCATTAATGAATTCTGACCTGAACTTTATAAGGATAGCTACTTGTAATCATCTCCATATTAAAGACTTTATAACTGATTGAAAATATGAAATAATATCTATGAGAATACTGATTACCTTATAGCACAGTAAATTCTCATTTGATAGCCAGTTAATGAGAATTAGACACGCATGCACACACACACAAAATGATTGAGATAATGAGTCATATAGTACAGTCTTACTATCTAAACCAATTTTTAAAATCTTAATATAAGTATTACATATCTTTTATTATTCTACTTTCCAAAAACCCATCAATTCAGATATCATACATGGATTACAACTGACCACACAGTGGTGGGTGATCCCCACTCTCTTTCCTAACCCACCAATGAAGAGCCTTTTCTCAGGGTCTAAAGGAAAAAGAAAATAAACAACGACATCAAAAAGAAATATCCCGGGAACAGTGGTTCATAGGTTAAAAAGGGAAAAAAACTACATAAAGGAAAACTGCCCTAGGCCAGGAGCTCTGATTCTAACCACAACTTCAACTGGCCTGTCTAGAAGTAACCAGCACTCAATGAGAACACTCCATCTTTCCACACACATCTGTTTCTTTATGTTACACAGCAATGGATTGAAATCTACCAATTAGAACAGTTAGTGGTTTTCCATTGTTGGTAAAGGATTTAGGACTAATAGGCACCTTTAATAATACTGCCTCTATTGGGCCATGCCTTTTGGTTTCTAAACAATTTCTGATAAAAAGAAAATTTTTCCCCAACCCATTCAGAATGGAGGTCTACTTGCTCAGAGCAACCAGGGCACCACTATTCCTGACCACAAAAGGTGTGCATACTGTAATGACAATGTATTTCTCCATCAAGGAAGTGTAGCCATTGACAAAAACAGCACACAGACATTCCCAAGGTAACCACTCAGTGGAGGGACACAAAGGTGAAAGGGTGCTTTGAAGGCATCCTCCAACCTCACCTCTACCCCCTTTCAACTAGAACAGCTCATACTCTGATTGGCTTTGCATACACAACCATATACAGTTGGGGTTCAGAGAGATCTGAGGCTAACATGAGGTTTAAAAGCAGCACTTTAAGGAATATAATTTCTGTCTTTCTAAAAATAAAAAAGTCATACTCTGTACTCACGGAGCAATCTTCATCCACTATGAAAATGGTGCATTTCTGCACCTGCATGAAAGAGATAATAGTGGCAGCTATTTTCTTTAGAATTACTTCTAATGATTGTTGTTCTTCAAAAATTAAGCTAGCAAGATCAAGCAGCACCTAGACAGGAAAATTTAGAGCTTATTACTTAATAATTATCTGCAATTATTAAAGCAATACAATGACTTATATAGTTTATAAGTTATTTATTTATAATCTAACAAGTTACAACCAAGTTTGCATTCAAGTATTAAATATATAAGTCTCTGTTTACCAAGAGAGCTTCCGTATTGACTGTTAGTACAACGGTTACAATCAGACTCTAAAACCAGAGTCATCAGTTTTGAATCCTGCCTTCCCTTCCTGCGAGCTTTGTGATGTAGGGCCAGTTCCTTAAAAATGGGGATAACAGTAAAAGTAATGCCAAATCACAGTACTATTGCGAGGACTAAATAAGCAAACATTTATAAAGCATTTTGAACAGCATCTGATACATAAAACACACTGACGTTGCTGTTGTTCCCAACTTCTGAGATCAACATTTATCAGCATTTTCACATAGCACAGTAAATATTGTCCAAAACAGACAAAGTTTTAAGAGCTTCTTTTGTGTTTTTCCTGGTAATTTCACTTTCCTTTGAATTCCACAGGATTTCTTCTAATCTCACAAAAATATTTGTGTGATGAGGAGGAAGAAAGGGTATCACAGAAAATTGACTGGAGGAGATACTATCTTAGCTGAGGCCTGAGAGATAAGCAGGAATCGTTCAGGTAAAGTGCAAAAGGGAAATATTTCAGTCAAAAACAACTGAATTGAGAGATGGTAGCAGACTGCATGTTTTGATCAAGTTTTAAGAATCTAGAGTGTAAAGAGGAGAGCTGGGGAGATGAGATGGCAGAGTCAAGTGGAGAAAGAACCTCAAAAGCCCTGTGTGTCTTTAGAGGCAGCTTGGGCTGTGATGGACTGCAGGAAGAAAGTGGTAGGCTTGCAGCTATGTTTATAAAAACGGGGACTGGATTAATGGGTGGCAAGAATGGAGTAGGGAGAACAGTTAGGAAGATACTGCAGTCAAAGGCAATGGAAGATCCAATATCTTATTAACACAAGTTCTAGAAAGAGAAAATGGGAGGACGGGAGAGAGGGATTATCAAAGAAATAATGAAAAAGAATTATATAAAATGGAAGAGCTTAAGTCTCCAGATGGAAAGGGATGACCAGTTACCAGCATGATGAATGAAAAAAAAGAGTCATCCTATAAAATTAAGTTATAAAAGCAGAGAAACTATCTGAAAAGCTTATAAGCAAAAACAAAAAAAACAAAAGAAAACATCTACACAGAGCCAAGAATCAGAACAACATGGATGCTAGTCAGAAGATAAAGCACCGCTTTAAATTCTGAGAAACTGATTTTTCAATTTGGAATTTTATACCCAGTCAAAGTGGTAGGATGGTACAGTAGGCATTTTCATGCTATGCAAGGACTCAGAAAGTTTACCTGATCAATATTCTTTTTCAAGTAATTATTTGAGAATGTGCTGCAGTAAAATAAGGGCATAAACTGAGAAAGAAGGAGTTATGGGATCCAGTGGATAACCAATGGAGTCCTTCTGAGAAAGCAGTGAAGGAAAATTCTATGATGACATCTATGCAGCAGGCATGGGGAGAAACAGCTTAGCTTGGAAGAGAAACAACAGAGAACCTCAATTTGGAGGTCTCCAAGAAAAAGAACTCAACAGAATGCCTAAATAATGGGGAGTCTGGGGGAAAAACCAACAGTATAAGGCTACACTAGAGCAAACAGTTCAAGGGGAAAAAAAAGAATGGAATTCAGAAACATCAGGAAAAACTAGAAGTCGTATAACAAATGTAATATGAACAACATTTACATAGTCATGGTTCTTATAAACACTTTATTTTAAATGACAACTCTAGAATTAAACTAGACAAAGCTTACTAAAAGCTAACCATGGTTGTAGAACAATATATATGTTATTGTCGTGGGCAACAGAAAAGTCCAGATGGGAAAAGCAAGGGTAAGGAGTAGCAGTTGGGAAGGAAAGATCCTCATTTTACAAAGCATGGAGTTATGAGATGATGTCTCTAGTTGACAGAGCAAGAACTGAAAGCCTTATTTAACAGGATGAACGCAGTCCATTCAGTAACTTAAAACAGACATAATTATATTGGTAGGAAAAGGATAATGGCAAGTAAAGAGTGGTATAAATCAAATAACTCCACATCTGTTAAGTTAATAAATGATACATTTATTATCATGATACATATATACATGATACAGCAACAGAGCATGGAAAATAGGAAATGGAAATAATTATTAAAAGATACAGCTAAAATATTAACTGGATTTTTTAATCATACACATATATTACTTGGATAAAAATTTAACAACTAAAGGAACAATTTCTATACTCTCTCTTTAATAATCAGACTTGCCTGATTTCTCTTGTTCTCCAGCAGTGAAGTCTCATAGAGTTGAGCATTATGAAGAACAATACCACAAAATGCCAAATAAGCAGCAAAGTCCTAGAAAAGGGGTAAGATAACAGCCAGATTAAGAGCTGTCTACAAAAGGGTCTTATAGTGCCTGAAACAACGAAAGGCACTCAGAAGTGTTTACAGTTGAAACAAATATTAGAAAGCCAAAGGGGACATGTTAATTCTGCAGGAAATTAAGAATGAATGCAAAGCAAGTGTTAGCAAGTAGCACAACAAATAGATGACAAGTATGAACAGTCTCCTTCAGTCATACCTTAGTTACAAATTAACAAGGAGACTAGGGAAGGAAGTAGGACACAGATCTCTTTATATCATTTGAAATTGAAATTCACCCTATGCAAAATTTGGTGTAGTCTCTGAATGATCTTAGCAGTTGGATCTGTGCTGAAACTACATAAATAGCTTGTGACTCATTACTGGGGCAAGCGAAAGCTAACACACTTGAGAATACTGGCAATAGTCTCACATAAAGTTGTATAAAATATTAGCTTAAATATGTTTTAACATGGATCTGTCATCCTCATTATACTATTCTAAGGTGATATGCTCACGGTTATATTAATTATTGATTAAAGTAAGTCTTTCCATGGCAAACTTTATTCACAATCATAGATTTATTTTGCCAAGAGATGATACAGCCTAAGAACGCAAATCTTTTGAGAGGGGTTTACATTAATGGACTATAAACAAATGATGGACTATAAAGCCAATCTAGAACCATGTTCCCCACCAAATATTCTCAGGTGTCATGAACAGAATAGGAGACTAGATGTCTAGAACACTGATTCAAAAAGGTACTTGCTAAGTTCTGAAGCAGTTAAGACATGGAGACCCACACAAGTGCCAATACAGCCTACACCATGGAGACCAAAAATAACTCTGTCCTGTTTGAATGTCTTTCAAAAGCTCCTACTAATTTTCAGGGGAGTGACTTAAATAGCAACAGGCTTGAATAAGAAGAATTCATTGGGTTCCATGATATACATATAGTTACACATTCAAGAAGAGAAATAATAAGACCTACTGACAGAATGAATTTATAAACAGGTTTAGGGGCTTCTGTCCTTACACAGAAAGCATGTTGATGTGGTGTATGTGATGTATTCCTTCAGCGTTGGTTGAGAAGAGTAATAAAATAATGCTGACTGCTGCTCTTTCTGAAGCTAAATTAACATTACCCGGCTTGAATTCACACCCTGGTGACCCACCATCTGAGTGCAAAGCTTATAAAACATTCTGAAATTTGCTTCACCAGGAGGCAACTCCAATTTTTAGCCAACCTGGAGTGCAGAACTTGGAGCAGTGCTTCAAGGGTTTTTACTCAGGGTTGAATTTCTTTATAGCAGTGATGAAAGGTAAATGGGATAGTTAAAATACCGTGTCACCCTCGGGATGGCCCCAACATGCACACAGCCCTGGGGGAGGCTTGGCAGCACAGTGAGGAGGGAGTTGGGGGGCTTCTACCACTAGTACTCCAAAGTCAGCACTGTACTTCACGATAGGAAAAAGACACTTTTGAACATTTCAGATAATTTTAAAGCATAATGGTTTTTGCAATCAACAATTTCAGGAACAGCTAATTCTAGAGGTCTATACACTATAAGGAAAACATATCTTCCTAAATTGAGGTCACATCAGATGTAAGTTTTGGTACCTTTTCATCTTTTTCAGTAAATGTCCCACCATTTCCCGATTTCTTGTTGATGGCCTGGGCTACACCAACAACCTGGGATAGGAGAAAAATGTGGTAGCTTCATTGGCTGTCATTATTTCACCAAAATATGTTTATAAAGGAATTTCTATGTGTGCTTAAAAATAACAATAAGCTGTGAAACCAAAACAAAACCGCTCAGCATCTGAACTAGTTCTCTAGCATACATCCTTTTTTGCTCCTAAGAATTCGAATGTTGTCAACTTCTTGGGTTCCACGATTTTTGGTTCTGTGATTTCACCCTGCATTGTGAGAAAAGTTATTGGCAATCACATGGTAAGTGAATATTTCTCAGGGTTTTTGGATACAAAATAAACCATCAATTTCTATCACGTTCAAATTAAATCTATGATAAACATTTTACAGTGGCTTTAAATTTATTATTTCAAATGGGCTAAAATGATGCTCTTTTACTAAAAATGAAACAGGACCCAGTGCCCAGTTAGAGTGGAAAATGATTCCTAATGTAGTGGGGGTAGTCCAGTGTCTTTTGAAACCTCTGACGTTAAAAATTATTTTACCTTCTGGAGCACTGGGTGTTATACGCAATGAATCATAGAACACTACATCAAAAACTAATGATGTACTGTATGGTGACTAACATAACATAATAAAATAAAATTTAAAAAATTAATTAAATTATTTTACCTTCAATAGATTTGATTTTGGAAAAGAAGTTTTTCTTGAAAAACCAAAACAGGAATTAGCAGGCTGAGTCTTACTTCAAATAGTTCAGAAGACTGAACTAAAACTCTGGCAATAGGTTTTAAATTTCCTCAAAAGGTTTAGCAACACTGTTAAGAACTTTCTCATCTTTCTGTATGTTACTTACCTGTTTAGTTCCAATTTCAGTTGGAATTTGGTTTGATTTGGATTGAAATTCCAATTTCAGTGTTTTAAAGACCTTCAAAACTTACCTTTTTCCCCTCTTTCCTCTTATAAATTCTACTCTCTCCCTCTTTCTGTGATTTAACATCAGTGGAATAAGCTATTATCCCCTAACTGGTTACACTTTAGGAATATAAAGTCCTTCGTTTTGTGTGTATGGCTCATCCCTTTTTTCTTAGCTCCTTCTAAGTTCCCTGGCTCTAAAAATAGGGTATAAAATTCCCTCCTAGGATAGCAGAAAAGGAAGGGGAGGGAAATGGATTCTTGCCTGATGTAGTTTTCTGGTCTTCTTAACACCTTTCCTCCATGCCCCATGGAGAGTAAAGAGATGTTTAAAAAAAAAAAAAAGCGAAATCTCCAATTATCCTGTACCTTTATAATTGTCCTTAGTTCAGCATTCCCTTATTTTTGTACACTCTTTAGCTCTTGAAAATGGCTAACAGATTTCTAGATGCTCCAATCTCACAGACTAAATGCATACAAAAACTTTTGTCTAAGTTAAAAAATGTCTGGATTGCAGATAACCATGTTCACTTGAGTATAACTGAAAGGAGGCACCTGAGGGTCACTGGGGTCTGATATACAGTGGTACCAGCATAACTTGGTTATTTCAAGTGTTCATTCATTCACCCAACAGATACTGAGGTGCCTATATGTACTGAGGAGTGATAAAAACTGGGAGACAGACTACTCTGAAGGAGCTCAGAGTCAAGAACAGGTGATACCTAAACATACACTTAAAGCCCATGGGATGATCAGTTTGATGGTTCAGATGCCCACAAACTGCTAAGAGTACAGAAGGGGGCACATAATATGGGTCAAAGAGGCAACTTCTCAGAAATGATAACATTTGAGTTTCTATTTGTCTTTAATAAATGGTTTTATAAAAGAAAGACTTAAATTTTAAATCTTCAATTTAAGGAAGATAAGTTTACAAACAGATAAAAAGACACTGATGCAAACCTTCTCAGATAATTACACAGTATAAAGAAGTATGTATCGATGTGCTCTCGTACATGGAGCCAAGTGAGGCAAGTGTTGGGCAAGAAAGTGAAGAGAAAGTTCCAGGTCATTCAAAAATATAGACACAAAAAGCTAGCTGTTTATTAAATGGTAACCAATCAAACTGTATTAGCATTTTAGTCTATCCTGACATCACCATAAATTGACAGTGGGATGACAGTTAATTTCGAAGTCTTAAAAGAAAAGAGGAGAATCACTGCATTATGTATTTCCTGAAATCAAGACTAGTAAAAGTGGTAACGATGGTCAGTTTGGATCACCAGAGTCCCTTGAGAATGAGGGCTGAGCCGGTGTGGGCCCAACAGCGCACCGTGGTCCCAAGGCTGCAGGCTACAGATGCCCTGATATTCGGACTGCTAGGGGTGGGAGGGGAGAGCTGGGAGAAGGGGGGGAAATGTTTTAGAGGTGGGTCAGTAAGCAGAACCAAAGCATGGCCTGTTCCCAGGGGGTCGGCAGCTACTTCATTTAAGAAGAGCACTTCAAACAAGGCTTCTTCGGTACACTGGGATGATCCCTTCAGCTCTCCCTTTATTAAAACTTGCATGCCAATTTCAACTTCGGTTTCAATCTGCGTGTTTGACACTCAAGACCATTTATATGGTAGGCATTTTTCTAACTATGGGCTGAAAAGTTTTCTTTCTGGTTAAAAGAACAATGTCCTTGAAACCATACTAAATATCAGCCATTATTCACAATTTTCAACGAACCCAACAGTGTTCACACAGTTCAATAACAATTTTCCATTCTGGAATTTCTTTCTTTTTTTCTTTTAAGATTTTATTTATTTATTAGAGGGAGAGAGATTGAGAGCACGAGTGGGAAGAGGGGCAGAGGGAAAAGCAGACTCCCTGTGGAGCAGGGAGCCCGATGCAGGACTCGATCCCAGGACACTGGGATCATGACCTGAGCTGAAGGCAGACGCTTAACCAACTGGGCCCGATGCAGGACTCAATCCCAGGACCCTGGGATCATGAACTGAGCTGAAGGCAGACGTTTAACCAACTGGGCCCGATGCAGGACTCAATCCCAGGACCCTGGGATCATGACCTGAGCTGAAGGCAGACACTTAACCAACTGGGCCACCCAGGCCCATGGAATTTCTATCAGATTCATTTTTCAAACCTGCCTATTCCTCCTTCTCCTCCTTCTTTTTCTGTTTTTAGAGAGAGAGAGTGTGTGAGCTGGGGGGTAGGAGGGGAAGGGCAGAGGAAGAGAGAGAATCTTAAGCAGACTCCATGCTGAGTCCAGAGAATAAGGCAGGGCTCAATCTTACCACCCTGAGATCATAACCTGAGCCGACATCAAGAGTCAGAGGCTCAAATGACTGAGCCACCCAGGCACCCTCCTCCTTTTCCTATAAATACTAGTACCTGATGTCCTTCATCTCTTTGAACATACTTAATTTTGCCTGTAAGTTCATCTTTAGCAGGGACTGTTTTCTACGGGAGTCCCATGTTCCCTGAGTCATGAAGTGTCTGTGTGCAGTGACTTCCTGTTTGTCTTGGCACTGTCCTGGGGGTGTGAATTTGAACCCCATACCTACGTATGGCACAGTCTTGTGCTCTTAAAGTTCACAGGTATCTCCTCTTTCTCTCACAACAGTAGTCAGGAGGCAAGCTTCCTTGAGGCTTCTCCTGGCTGCTGGTGCAGTTTGCTAGGCCCAGTTTCATGAATGAAACCATCATTCATCTAGGCTTCACCTCCCTGCCTCCCCCCTCCCCCCCACCAGAGTGGATGCATCCTCTAGTCTGCAGATGCTATCCCCAGACATTCATCTCCCTCCTGAATCTCAGACCTCCGTGAGCCCCTCTGGCCAGTACTCCATGCTCACGTCTCTTATCTCGGGTTCCCCTCTGTTTCTGATACCTGGCGTTTTTCCCTTTCTTGAGCTCATCTGCAATTTGTAAAATTGTTTTTGCTGAAATTTTATCTTCTACTTTTTTGCAGAATTGTGGAGGGGGATTCTTCTGCATCTGTACAGTCTGGCAAACTGACAAGAAGTCTTAAACAAGACTTTAAAACAAGGCTTTAAAACCTACTTTGTACCTCATGAACATCAGATCTTTACTATATTTGAATTTTTTCCTCCTAACATTAGAGCAAGATATTTACTTTTATTTATTTATTTTAATGTTTTATTTATTTAATCACGAGAGTCAGAGAGAGAGAGAGAGAGATAGAGAGAGAGAGAGACAGAGGCATAGGGAGAAGCAGGCTCCCCGCCTAGCAGGGAGCCCGATGCGGGACTCGATCCCAGGACCCTGGGATCATGACCTGCGCCGAAGGCAGACGCTTAACCATCTGAGCCACCCAGGTGCCCAAGATATTTACTTTTAGGCAATGTCATGGAATGAGGATTTCCAATGATGGCTTTTTCATCCTTTCTGGTAACCAATTACTTCTCTAACAATCTTACAGATTTCAGATATTAAAGGTTAATTTGTTTAAGAGATGATTAATTAAATATAATTGGTATTTAAAAAAATAGGCAAGTTCTTCTGAGAAAGTTATTAGACCAAGAAAATATATCTAATACGTACACGTGCCTCTATCCCCAGATGGGTGACATTTTAAAAACAGCACTGAGAAAAACAACAGGTAAAAACAGGACAGAAGGCATAGTGTCTGTCCAAGGTCACACAATTCAGTAAAAGACCAAAAAGAGTTTAATTCTCTGAATGTCAAGGATCCTGAGCAAAACTAGCACCCTCTGCCCTCCTTGCCTTGATTTCCTTCCTCTGCCTATTGTTCCTTTAAACAAATTAGCTCTTTGTCTTCAAAGTAACGGCTAACCCTAGGTTTTTTTAAACGTTAGTTTTGAAAGGCAGCTTTGATGGCAAGTGTATGTCAGACTTCATATCTGAGAGGCAAAGCACCTGCAAGTATTAGCTTCCACATGAGAAAGCCCAATCGTGCGACCTACCTGCTAGCTACCTGGACCCTCAAACGCCTCTACTCCATGCTATTTTCTTAAGCACAAAGAAGCTTCAGTTTTCTATTTTACTGGCACTTTCCACAGCATAAATAGATATTATGTCCTCACAGGGTCAAGTGTTCTTTTAGGAATGCAAAGGGCAAGACTTGACTCTCACTGACTGAACAGTGTGGAATGTGACAGCTGGTCAATTCAGGGGCAACTGATCATTGCCACAGCGAGCAATTTCTTCTTCAATTAGCAGCTGCCCCAGACGCTTACTGAGGCCATACATCAATCTCAATACACTTCCTCATTCCCGATTCCAGGGGATACTCAGCATGGAGGCTAAAAGCAAGGGAGGACAGGAACGGACTCTACAAGTCTCAGCTACCCCTCTCTCCCATCCGAGGACTGTCTCGATCTATAACTGAGCCGAAATCTTACCTCACCAAGAAAATGAGAATTTAATATATACAGGAGCCGGTGGAGAAGTTTCCCCAGTGCTCTTTTCAAACTTTCCCGCGACTCGGTCATTTATTCAACAAAAAATGTGTTATCATGTATCATTGTTCTAAGCAATGAAGACCCACAGTGAACAAGACAGTTGGAAATCCATGTCCTCATGGCCTGACATTCTAGTCAGAGTGTTAGGCCTGGAAGAGAACCCCACCCCTACACCACCTTCTCCTCCCATTTCACAAGTAAGCAAACTGTAAGTGACAGGGTTGGTATGACCAATCAGGGCTTTCTCACCTCTCTTCCAAATCCTAGGCAATTATCAAAGTATGGCCATAGTCCATGTAGCAGGTGAAATAGTGTCCCGGCAAAGATGTCCTCATCCTAATCACTGGAACCTGTGAGGATGTTACCTTAAATGGCAAAAGGGAACTTTCTAGATGCAATTAACTTAAGGGTCTGGAGATGGGGAGATTATCCCGAACCATCTGGGTGGGTCCAACTGTAATCCTAAGAATCCTTATAAGGGAAAGCAAGAGGAGGCAACAGAGTCAGAGATTTGAAGATGCTTTGCTGCAGGTTTTGAAAGAGAAAGGGCCAGGCCAACGGATGTGGGCAGCCTCTAGAAGCTGGAAAAGGCAAGAGAACAGATTCTTCCCTTGAGACGCCACATAGGAACACAGCCCTGCTGACACCTTGATTTTAGCCCAGTGAGAACTATTTTAGACTCTGGCATCCAAAACTATAAGATAATACATCTGTGTTGTTTTAAGCCACTACACTTCTGGTAGTTTTTTCCAGAGGCAATAAGAAACATACATTCCGTTAGAATCATCCTCCATTCCCTTTTCACTTTTCCTCACCCCATACTGTATCTTGTGTTTCACCATCTAAATCTTCACTTTCTTTGAAAGCCCTGACATCTCATTGCTAACTGTTTCTCTGCCTTCCGTTGACCTTTGACACTTAACGCCAAATTTATCTTCTTGGGACACTGCTTTGCACATACAAATTACTTCTTTACTCAAAACATTTTAATGTTCCATCCATCTACAGGATAAAAATTGATGACCGATTCCACATCCCCAACTTGAACTAAGATCACTTCAATGGGTCTCTAAATTAGAATGCTACAATGACCTTGTTCACATCATTCCTTGAAATATTACCTTCCCCTTTGTCTCTTGAGGCTGAGTCTAGAAAAAGCTTCCTTTCAAACCCCCTGAAATTCTGTGTAGCAGTTGGGTGTGCCATGCATTTCACAATGAGGTATTCTCATTTTTAACCTCATTTCCTCTACTCTCATCCTGGCTCTCCAGCTAGATTGTCTTCTAAGGACATGATTTATATCTATGCCTTATTGTAGCATCAGTACTTTGCTTTGTCCTGAATGCACTCAATGCTTGATAGATATTTGCTGTCAACGATAATGGGAGAAGAGAGAAGGATCAAATATTTTTTAGGGTGATGTACTCACCCGACAATTCACATTGGAATAATAGTTAATTATATCTGCCCATTTTCTTTCTCTGCCATTTGCTGGATATTAAGTGGTCTCTCCACATCTGGTAACTTTATGTGGCAGTAAGAAGTTTATGCTCTTAATAAGCCTTTGGTTATGGAGCTGTAACTTAAGAGTCTAGAAGGACTTTGGGACAGTGGGAAAGAAAAGCTTAAGATTGATTGTTTTAACATTTTAAAAATAAGGAAAATCACAGAGAATAAGATAGTAAACATCAGTATCTCTGTCATCTAGAACAGTGGCAGTGTGCTAACAAGTCTGCCATTTAAAAAAGGGAGAAGGAAGGGCTTGTTGTATGACAGGTGCTTTGTATCTGTTAATTCATTTAGCCTTTGGCACAACCCTTTCAGATAGATATTACAATTCTTATTTCATCACAGAGGCAGCGGACGTCCAGAAAAGTTAAATAGTCCATGAATGCGCAGACACAGATGCTCTGCAGGTCTGATCCCAAACCTATGTTCTTTCTACTACTCCCCCCTAGGGGGAAAGTGACACCTTCACTAGTATAAAATACAGATTTTTAAGCACTTATTCTTTAAAGGAATCATGAAGACCAAGGATTTTCCAGTTTTGCCAAAGGCTGTATTCGAATCCCATACATACGCCTATCTTGTTAATTCATATTTTTATCAAAAAGAATGGAACAATTTCAAAATTATAACTTTTAAGAAACAGAGACAAATCCAAAATGGCAGCTAACAGTTGTTTTTACTTCCATTATAAATCTCATGACACGTCTTTATATCCAAGAATCTCTTATGCAACAAAAAAAGATCCTATGTTTCAGGGATTTATAATACACTCTCAAAAATAAGTAGAATTAAAAAAAACAGAATTAATCTATGGCAACAGAAATCAGAACAGTGTCACCTAAATTTTGTGGGATACCTTAATTGGGGTATTAGTTACACAGATGTATATACATTTGTCAAAACTCTTCAAATTGGACATTCTGATCCATGTACTTCACTGCATACAAAGTTTAACTCAGTTTTCAAAAAGTATATTCAAAAGTCTTAAAAGTAAACTTATAATTGCTGATGGTATATGCAAGTGATGGTCCACATACCGAGTTCCCAGCTGTCCTGGTAATGGTGAAGCAGGCAGAGGTTCTGACCATTTGCTCTGTGCTATTAGGCAGGATGGATGGTCCCCAGATAGGGCCAGGACAAATCCAGCCTCTGGAGGTCAGTAGCAGTCCTGCCCGAGGAACATCCAGGGGGAGTGGTGCCAACCCGAGACGGGGTTCCTTCCAGACAAGGGGATGCTGGGCATAATTCTTGATCCTGATGTTTATTCTCATCCCTTCGCACACAAAAAAATTCCTCTTCCCTGCCAAATACTAAACTCTCTGCCTCACTAGCTTTTAAGCAATGAGGTGAAGGTCCTAAATCTGGAACCATAGGAACCTTTTGCCTTCTTGTGAGACCTCTCTGTCCCTCGGGATAGAGAGATTCAGTCCTGAGACAGCAGTACGGGGCCATTGTGCAAAGTCGTCTTCCATGCCCTTTAAAAACATGCCAGAGACACAAAGGTTACATAGCAGAAAAGAGCCTGCTGTCTTTCCCACGGCAGGGTACGCTGAGCATTTACTGTCATTTAACTTTTCCATTCCTCCATGTGTCTGGCCTCGCAGCACTCTATAAAGGGAGGAAACAGACATTTTTTTGAACCTTCACTAGGTGAAGAGCTCTGTGGTGGGCACTGTCACATTCTTTGCCTCACTAGGACCTTTAAAACAACCCTGTGTGTTTGCCTTTCATGTTGAAACTTTACAGATGAGTCACCTACAGCACAGAGAGGTGAAGAAACTTGCTCAAGGAATCGTAAGCAAGCACGCAAGACTAAGTCATTTTTGCTACAAATTCAGAGCTCTCTCTTTCAAACGGCCTTTGCTTAATTGGGACTAAGTCCAAAAGGGAAAAAAAAATTATATACTCAATATATATTATATAATTGTACTTTGTATCAGAATAAACCTACCACTGTTTGTGCCCACCTTTACACATGACGTTGCCAAAAATGACTTCAGAGCCTTGGATCTATTTAATAACTAAGATTTATTTTCAGGGCGGTGTTCTGCATTCTGCCAGGTGCTGGCCTGCAAAGCTCAGGCTTACCCCTGGATGGTGTTGTTGGATTTGGACTCTGTTAAACCAGGATCGAGTCTGTTCCAGCACTGCCTGCGCTTATAACAGGTCCCTGTCTCTACAGCTTGGTAAGATGCTGGGCTCATAAAGCTTCCTGATAATTACGGGCTAAAGTGGCGTATGCATAATGTGCACTAAATACAAACAGAAGGTAAATAACTCAGCAGAAGTGGCAAAAGGCAAGTTTCGTGCATCAAAACACTAAGTAGGCTGAATCTCACTTACAAACTAGAGCTGGCATCAAAGATTTTGAGAGAACACCTTCATCAGAGCCGAACTGAGTGTTCAGGGCAGTGCTCCCACCTGTACCGGTCCAGCAAAGCACCTCAAGTCCATGAGAAGCTAGATATCCATATCATGAGAAGCTCAAGAGGGGCGAAAAAAGTGTATGTGCATATTTATCGTCTTTTTTTTTTTTTTACATCCGGCAAATCCTTCACATAGAGAATACAGTCTATTATGTCATCATAGCCAGAACATAATTTTATCTCTAAGTGTTTTCTTCTTCAAATGGAAGATGTGCCCGAGAAGGTAATCATATATGAAAGCTCAGATGCAGACATCTGTCTCACTAGCAAAACTCCGAACTGCAGGTGTTACCTGCAATAAAGACATGTCCTCCTCCACACAGCTGTGCCAGATAATACAGGAAGAAATTGATAGTATTTGGAATCATTGTTTGCAACTCTGTATTTTATTATTATATTATTCCAGTCCATAATTGGCATTTTAAAAACTAAAATAGTAAAAGAGTTGGTTGGTAGCTTTTCAGGTACAACCATTAATAAAGATGAAAGAAGGTAATTACTTCATGGTAAGAAAAATGCAGTCTGAGAACAAAGACGATGTGGGTCTAAATACCAGCTCTGCCACTTAGAAGATAATACAATATTGGGAAATTTCCTGTACTTGACCAAGTCCATATTTCCTCATCTTAAATGGGGATGAGAGGCCAGGTGGCTCAGTCGTTAAGCGTCTGCCTTCGGCTCAGGTCATGATCCCAGGGTCCTGGGACGGAGTCCCGCAGCGGGCTCCCTGCTCAGCGGGGAGCCTGCTTCTCCTTCTCGCTCTGCCTCCCACCTGCCCCCCACTTGTGCATTCTCTCTCAAATAAATAAAATCTTTAAAAATAAAATAAAATGGGGATGATAATATCAACAAAAAGTATTATTACTGATATCTAAGAATGTTAGCATGACGCTCCCAGCCCTACTGCTATTTAACATACAGCCTTGATTAAATTTCTACTCGAGATCCCTTAACTTGTCAATCTATTTTGGATACCATGCTTCAAGATGGCAAAGACAAACTAGTGCAAAAGAAGTTCTTGGGTACACTAGATTATTGCATACCATAAATGCAATTTAACCGTCACCAGCTCTGTGAAGCATTCTTGTCTCACCTTGCTCTCATGGAGGGTACAGTCTAGTGAGGAGAAAGAGAAATACTCCAGTAAGTTAATATGTAGTGTGCCAGATGGTGATTAAGAGCTTACATGTTATGGAGAAAACGGAGCAGGGATGGAAGTAATGGCTGAAATTCAATAAGGATGGCTTAAGAAGAGTCTCGCTGAGATGTCATTTGAGTAAAAGCCCAAGGGAGATGAGAGAGTAAACCATGTGAACAACTAGGGTGGGCGGGGATGGGGCGGAGGGAGAGACACTTCTAGACAGAGTGAACAGCAAGTACAAAGGCTCTGGGGCTGGAGCTTACCTGAAGTACTGAGAAACGGCAAGACTGCCAGTGTGCCGGAGAGCACAGCGGTGGAATAATAGGAGGTGAGATCAGTGGGGAACCAGGAACCAGACCGTGTGGCACCTTTCTTATGGGATGAAGTGGTAGGAGAGGGCTCTGAACAGGGGCGTAATGAGATCTAACGAGTTTTATAACATTTGTGTTCAGAATAGACTATAGGGAGTTAAAGGCTTGAAGCAGGGACACTAGCTAGGGGGTTACTATATAGTAACTCCGGTGCTACATCCCAGTGGCTTGAACCACAGTGGTGGCAGTACAGGGAGAGCAGTGACTGAAGGGAAAGCCAACAGTATTTACTGATGAATTAGAGATCTCCTGTGCGAGAAAGAAATAAGGTGGAGATGGCTTCACGGAATTTAGTGTGAAGAGCTGGAATGAGAGAAGTTGCTAAGTGTGGTGGGGATGAACACGGAGCAGGTCTGGTGGGAGGGAAGATCAGGAGCTTGGTGTCCGATATGTTAAGTGCAAGAGGCCCGTTAGACATACAGAGGTAGAGAAGTAAGCAGCTGAACAGAAGAGTTTAAATTGAAGAAACGGTTCAGTTGCAATCTAAGTCTGGTTGGCATCTAAATGGTACTTAAAGCCATGAAGGTAGATAAAATCACGAAAAGTGTGCATTTAGTTAGAGACAACGGTGCAGGGCTGAGCCGCGTAGCACCGCTGTGTTGAGTGGGCACCAGCCAATGGGGCAGAGAGGCAGACAGAAGCAGGAGGAAAACTGGGGAGACCGAGGCCCTGGAAACTGGTGAAAACACTCTGTCCTGGAGGAAGGACTTATCACCAACAATGTCACAGGCTGCTGACAGGCCTGGCAAGGTGAGGACTAAGGAATGATTGCTGGCTGCCTGTGGAAGTGACGGGACACTGCCAAGAGCGGTTTCCACAGAGTGGGAAGAGCAAGGCTTGGATGGAGTACGTTCAGGGGAGAATGGCAGGAAACGGAAAAAGGGACAACTCTTTTCAAGGAATCGCTCTGATGGTGATCAGAGGAATGAGGTGGTCCAGTGGGTGTTTTGCTTTTAAGATGGGAGAAATAACAGCATATTTGTATGCTGATGAACCTGTGTGGTAGAGAGGGAAATTTTGGTGATCCTGCACATGGCGAGTGGGAGGGGACCTGCTGAGATGTGGCTTTGAGCAGCTGACGTGGAAAGAGAGCCGGTGCACAAGTACAAGACTGACCTTTGCCATTGCATGGACAGTCTGATCCTAGAAGTACAAGGGAGACCAGAGTATATGGACTCAGATGCAGGGGCAGGGAAGGGAGACAGAATAAGTTCTCTTGCAGAAGTATGCTTCTAATTGCTTTCTTTACTGACACCGTTAAGCAAGGCCATCAGCTGAAAGTGGGGTGGGGAGGCAGCACTGAGATTCGAGGAGAGAGGAGAAAGTATTCAACAGTAAAATAACATAGCCAAAAAAGAGAGATAACTGTTTTGATCCCCACAAACCAATACTTTCTGTTGTATGTTTTACTTTAGGGAACATCACAACGCTCCTCTGTTAGATCAATCTAAAAAGCCCAGAACGTATTCTAGATTCTTCCTTCTGCTGATTTTTCCATTATATCAATCCCTCCACCTCCTCAACAGAAGTGTAACAAATCCACTTCTTGTCTCCTCTGCCTCAGCCTGGGTCCACTTCTAGCCTGGGTTACTGCAAATTCCTTACCAACTCCTTGCTTCTGGATACAGTACTTTCTCCATGTCTGAACAAATATGGAAATTATTTACTTAGCAAAATCTATCAAGTATCAAATTATGTGACTTTGAGTTATATATTAAACAAAGAAAACTGTTCATCCTCAATGCTGTGGCCATACAAACCTTTCAATAATAGCAAGTATTTCCTGAATTGAAAAAAAAAAATTCCACACCCCCTCTGCCTGGCACTGGAGGGCTCTTCATGATCTCGCCTCCGCCTGCCTGCACAGCCTCGCGTCCAGGCTCTTCCTTCCTTCCAGCTTATACTCAACACTGTGCCAAAGGACTACACACATTCCCTCTGCTTTTGATCCACGAATGGACGTAGAAAACACTGGAGCAGAGAGATAATAAGAATAAGCCAGTGAGCGTTTCCTGTGGATATTATGGAGCAAAACATTTAAGTTACATGCAAACAGTGATCTCATGTAGACTTAGCATTTGTGACATAACATTTCAGAAGCCTCTTAATGCCTTAATCATTTGCCACAGCCGAAGAAGCAGACATTTTCCTCATTTCTCCTCAGTCTTCTTCCTTTTTTTAAAATTTTCTGCTTCCTTCCTTCTCTTTAACTTACACCAACTGGGCACAGTGTACATACCAACCCTCCACCTTTCTTTAAACACAGCCTATGTCACTTCTGGTAATTCGTGTCATTTTTTAGTACATGAAAGGGTGAGAAATAATCATTTTAATTAACAAGCAGAATTTCTCTTTTATCCTCTGGCCAGTTTTAAGGAAAGAGAATAAAGCCTCAAAGAACATCTGGTACTGCTGGTGGTTTCAAAATATCTCCTCAAATTCTTTGATACTTCTCTCTTCAAGAGGCGGAACCTAACTAACCCTCCCCCCCGCCGTCCCCTCTTTGAGTTGGGGCTGGCCTCCATGCCTGGCTTCTAGAGAACAGAATACCATGAAGTGAAGTTGAGCAACTCTAGAGGTTTGGTCAGATAGGCTCTGGGTGCTTCCTCCTTGCTCACTCTCTGCCACACGGTGAGGAAATGGAGAGCCCCGTGGAGAAGCCCATTCGGCAAGGAACTGAGGCCTCCTGCCAACAACCACATGAGGGAGCCCCCTTGGAAGCTGGGAAGCGGGTACTCAAGCAAGGGTCAACCCCCCCTGCCTAGATCCCAAGTGCTGCCCCCTGCAGGGAAGCTGGGCCAGACCCACTCAGCCGGCCAAGTCGCTCTAGAATTCTTGAGCCACAACAAACTGTGAGAGAACATATATCTGGTGTTCAAAATCACTAAGCTTGGACAGTTTGTCATGTTGAAAAAGACCACTAATACAATACTGATGATCATGAAATAATATGTAATAATCAAATAGATCTGGAGTTCTAAATCCAGGTTACTTTCACTTTATTTCACTATGAAGTGATGCAAAAGAGAAAAATAGGATTCAAAAATTTTATAAGATCATCTCTCGCTCTTTTTTTTTTTAATTTTATTTATTTGAGAGAGAGAGAACAAGCGTATGAGTTTGGGATGGGGGAAGAGAGAGAAGCAGGCTGCCCCCTGAGCAGGGAGTCAGACACTGTCTTAATCCCAGGGTCCCAGGATCATGACCTGAGCTGAAGGCAGGAGCTTAACGGACTGAGCCACCCAGGCACCCCTCTTTAAATCTTCTTAAATATTAAAAAAAATTAAAAATTGAAAAAAAAAATTTCTTAAGCCTGGAATATTCATTTCCACTCTCTGGCAGAAGAGAAATAAGTAGAGATTTTTAGATGTGGATATAAGAAGGAGTACAGAGTACTTTAAAAGTTTACATAAAGCATTTTATATGTAATCTTAGCTCTTAATAAGTGAACACAGATGTTTGCACCTGTATCTATTGAGAGTAGCAATATCATTGACAACTACCTTAATTCTTCAAGAATACATGAAAAAAATGAAAATTATTTAATTAAAGTTCCATCCAAAGACTAAATTATGTAGTTCTGGGTTAGATATCTTACAAAGAAATTGTTTATGATTATCTGCAACTTGTTCCAGACCTCTAATATTCATTATTCGGGGCCTATATAAAACTTCTCAAAATTAAATTTATAAATGATTACATTAA
Organism: Callorhinus ursinus; assembly: GCF_003265705.2. NCBI lineage: Eukaryota > Metazoa > Chordata > Mammalia > Carnivora > Otariidae > Callorhinus > Callorhinus ursinus. The sequence goes on from NW_027397066.1 coordinate 98,882,591, forward strand.
AATGTAATGCATTCCAACAAGGGCTGGAATAGTTATCCTGAAAGTATCAATGAAGATAAACCTCATATTGAATAAAACATAACCTTCAGTCTGATCTAAATTTTCTAAGCATTAAAAATAAGATTTGGGGAAATACAGCCTCTGGTGAATGTAATCCTCAGCCTCAAGCTGTCATTCACCCTTTCTTCTCCTGGACCAGCAGCGTGGCCTCAGGGATTTAACCTATTAGCACTGTGTTTTTCATCTGCTGCTCTTAACAAATGTTTTTTCCTTAGGAAATTGGTTACCATCTTCTTTGTAAAATACACCTGCTTATTAATTAAAGGGCAATGAGGAAAAGCAAAGAGGAGAGATCCTTAATATCATGACATCAAGTCCAGAACAAACGGAAACTTTGCGGAGCACTTTTGTTTTGTTTCTAAAAACAAAGCTACGAGAAAGAGTCTCACAGGGGAATAAGTGTAATGAACACTTCATAAGTTTTTTTTTTTTTAAGGTTATTTATTTATTTTGAGAGAGTGAGAATGAGAGAGAGAGAGAGAGAGAGAGAGAGAGAGAGAACATGAGAGGGGGGAGGGCCAGAGGGAGAAGCAGGCTCCTCGCTGAGCAGGGAGCCCGATGCGGGACTCGATTCCGGGACTCCAGGATCATGACCTGAGCCGAAGGCAGTCAGTCGTTTAACCAACTGAGCCACCCAGGTGCCCACTTTATAAGTTTTTTAAAAAACCACGTAAGTATCCAATTCTTTAAGATTAAAATAGATCTAAATCAACTGACAGTCTGCAATTAAACTCTGTTTCTTTTTGTAGCTGTATTTTCATCTAGCCTGACTTAGAATCGAAGGATTCATAAAGCCATAATGTTTATCTGTTTTAAGCTTACTTGTCAAATTTAAGCACGAGATCACTGGCAAGCATCTATCCTGCCTCTGCCCGCTCATGTAAAGCATGTATGTGCCTCCCTTAAGGCTGTGGGATAAATAGCAAGAATCTGCCAAATGAGACATCTTCCCTCTGTAATTTCTGTAGGTCTCAAAATCCAGTCCACTTTTCATCCCTGTGCCTTTATTTTATAACTGGAAGTTTGTACCTCCTAATCCCCATCACCTGTTTCCACCTTCCTTCCCCTCTGGCAACTACCATTTTGTTCTCTGTATTTATTTCTGATTTTTTGTTTGCTTATTTTGTTTTCTAGATTCCACATATAAGTGAATCAGATGGTATTTGTCTTTTTCTGTCTGACATCTTTCACTTAAATGTTGCCTAGATCTGAATCTCAGCTTTGCCAGTTTTTAGTTAGGTGACTTTGGGTGAGTTCTCTGAATGTTCCATGTCTGTTTCCTCATCTGTTAAGCAGGAACAAATAATGACTACTTCATATGGCTGCTAGGAAGATTAAATGAATTAATATATGCCAGGTCCTTAGAATAGTTTCCATGGGACAGCAGTTATTTCCAAGGTCCTACCCCACCATCTTCAAAGCACTCTAATATACAGCCTGGGCCAGCTCTCTTCTCTCCCTTGACCCTTCCTCTTCTTGTCTTCATTTATTTTTCTCTAGCCAACAGCTCTTTGACCTTTCCAAAATAAATTATTTTAGCCCCCTCAAGCTTCTCCAGTTTTTTTCCCCCACTTTGCCCATTAACCCCATTCTCTCAGAAGGGAGCAGGAGAGGGAAAGATTATAAAACCTTACCCACTACGATTCTTTTCAAAAATTTCTGTCACAGAAGTTTAACAATATCTATGATTCTCATTCCTAAAAAGGCACTGCTATCTCTTACACTTAAGATTACAACATTAATGAAAAGAACTCCTGAAAATGTTTAATTAGTCAGAATATTTCACAGGAAGAAGAGGCAAATGAGGAGATTATATATTTCACTGAATCTTAAAGATTTTCTTCAATTTCCTGGGCTATGTTATAGTTCAGACTTTAGCATTCAATATTCAGCTTCTCCATTCAAGCAGCTTTCCAGAGTCAGTGCCTATGTCTTAAGGGGTCATTAAAAAGTCCGAGGACATTTTGTAAACAATCAATAAAATAAACTGTTTACCGACTATTCATAAGATCACACTTCATTTTAGGTTCCCTGGTAATTAGTTGGAATCGGTATTGGCTTACTCAGTACAGTTGGCATAACACAAAGGGAAGGCACCAAATTCATTTTGCTTCATTTATGCAAAAAGCATTTTTCTTTTTAAGCTGAAAGTTAGAGGGTCACAGATTAGTTAAGTCAGGGACTGCACTGGTTATCATTTGAGCCTAGTTGGCTGGTTATCCTATAGTGCTGATGACCTCTTCATATAATTTTATTATTCCTTATTTCTCATAAAAGCTCTGTCAGTTCTATGTCTCCTTATAAAAAAATAACATATATTGGGGCGCCTGGGTGGCTCAGTTGGTTAAGCGACTGCCTTCGGCTCAGGTCGTGATCCCAGGGTCCTGGGATCGAGCCCCGCATCGGGCTCCTTGCTCCTCGGGGAGCCTGCTTCTCCCTCTGCCTCTGCCTGCCACTCCCCCTGCTTGTGCTCTCTCTCTCTCTCTCTTTCTCTCTGTCAAATAAACAAATAAAATCTTAAAAAAAAAAAAAAATAAATAAAAAAAAATAAAAAAATAACATATATTGATCATCTTTAAGCATGCCGGGAACTATGGTAAAACCTCAGCATACATGAATGCCTCTGTCCTTCACAACAAGGTAGGTCCTTTTATAACACCCAGTTTGCAGATGAGGAAACTGAAAACCAAAGGGATTAACCAATCCCATCCTGACTACTCACCAAGTAAGTGTTAAAGATGGAATACAAGCCCAGAGGAAGCAGTCTTAGCAACTGCTCCCAAAAGCCTTACTTATGCCTCTTCATCTTAATTTCAAAAATTTTGTGAGAAAAGGAGTACTTCTGTATGTAATCTTTACTTATAAAAGTAAACACTGCCCTGGGTTTGTCTACATAGCTATAAATTTAAAAATAATTCTGAAAGTCGTATTTGCACCTTCTTAGTGGCCTTGGTTCTTCATCAGCCAAATAACTTTTTCCTTTTTTCCCCCCCCCACAGCTGAGTATGTCCATGCTTCTGTTTCTCTTCATTCCTTTTCTCTGAAGAAAATACTCACAGGAAAGAATTTTGAACTGAGTGGTGCCAATGTTGGGGGAGGAGAGAGCAGGTGGGAGAAGGTAGAGAATGGGGAGAGTCAGGGAGACCTTTAAAAAGCGGTGTTTAGAAACCCTCCCTTCAGTGATGTGACTAAGTGTCCAGTGAAGTTGCTGAAGGCTTCTTTGTCCCATGAAATGCTTGGTGTGAGAGAACTTCTGGGGAGACCAGTAAAGACCCCTGGCTTCCCATCCAGTCATTAGAGGGTAAAGCAGAGATAGCAGGAGAGGATGCGGGAACATGGAGGCAGGCCGACCAAGGATGTTCAGGAACCCAGCAGGAATCTTAGGGGGAGCTCTGGACAATCACAATCTGGGGCCTGCAGCTGGACCCACTTGAATCAGATCTGGAAATGAGCAGACAGCCCTTGGCTGAGAGTGGGGTTATATATTCACGTAATAAGTTCAAATTATCCTAGGGGCACCTGGGTGGTTCAGTCGATTAAGCATCTGCCTTCGGCTCAGGTCATGATCCCCGGTTCCTGGGATCGAGTCCCGCATCGGGCTCCCTGCTTGGCGGGGAGTCTGCTTGTCCCTCTCCCTCTGCCCCTCACCCCTGCTCGTGCTCTCTCTCTCTAATAAAAAAACAACAACAAAAACAAAACAAAACAAAAAAATGAATTCAAATCATCCCCACTAAAACACCTAAAAGTTTTAAAAACTGATAATACCACATGTTGCCAAGGATGTGAAGCAACTGGAACTCATACGTTGCTGGTAAGAACGCATATGGTACAGCCACTTTGGGAAAGTCTTTGAAGTTTCTTATAAAATTAAACACCTACCATATGACCTAGCAATTCCCTTCCTATATATTTACCCAAGAGAAATGAAAGCCTTATGTCCACACAAAGCCCTGTATGCAAACACTGACAGTGGCTTCTTTCGTAATAGTGGGTTGCTTCACAAAACTGGAAGCAACTCAAGTGTCCATCAACTGATGAATGAATGAATAGTCAAACTGGTATATTCCCACCATGGAATAAATCACTCGCCAATGAGAAGGAACAAATTACTGACACATGCAACAACATGGGCAAACCTCACAAATGTTGTACTAAGTGAAAGAAGCCATACACAAGACTACATACAGTAGGATTCTATTTACATGACATTCTAGAAAAGGCAAAAACAACAGAGACAAAAACAGACTGGCGATTGTTAGGGGTCCGGGGTTGAGGGAGGGTGAGGACATCGATTGCTAGGGGTACAGGGAAATATCTGAGGCAAACGAAATGTTCTGTATCTTGATTACAGCAGTGGTTACATGACTGTGTGCACATTTGCCAAAATTCATCACACTGTACACTTAAAATGGGTGGACTTTTATCGTGTTAAATTATACTTCAATACAGCTGGGGTTGTTGTTGCCTGTTGAATTTAAACCATCCTCACAGGTCGTCATAAAGAGACCAACACATATGTCCTGCAGTTGCTCTCTTACAGAAGGGCAGCCCCACACCCTTTGCCTTGGTGATTTTGTTGCACCATTCTCATGGGTGCCCCCAGTCCCCAGAGCTGGTGAGACTGTTTGCACTATTTAGAAAGAGAAGTTTAATCAGAGTGTGATTCAGGCTGGCTCTCTTGGCCAGTACAAGGCTGATTTTTAGGCCACAATTTTAACCGTATACTTAACTAACTGGATGCTGAACACTGTCTTCTCAAGTGCACAGAATCACAGCCTCTGGTTTATAACTAGGGCTATCAGATAAAATACAGGAAGCTAGTCAAATTTAATTTCACATGAGCAACAAATAATTTTTAGCGTAACTATGTCCCAAATATCGCATGGGACATGCTTTTTATTTGTCATATCTGGCAGCCTCGTCGTTAATCCATGTATGGCCTTTTCTATTTTATTTATTCATCCACATAATTAACTAACCAATTAATTTGCCAATTAATAATTGAGTAATTAATTAATCTCATAATCATGTTTTAACTGCAGGTATTTTTAGTGACTTTGACTCTAACTTTCCCCTTAAAAACCCACGTAGCAACTCTAAGGCACTGAGAGTTTATTTTAGACTACTGACACTACTGACTCATTTAGGATCCTGTTAGTCAAATTATGATCCACAGACTCGGGGTGTCAGCATCAACTTGGTGCTTGTTACAAAAGAATCTCAGGTCCCACCTGGACCTACAGAATTCAGAAACTGCATTTTAACAAAATCCCCATGGGATTCATGTGCACATTAATATCTTAGGCGCACTGATTTAGAAAGCTGTGTTTTAGGAAAATTCCCAGGGCAAATAGCAGGCTGGATTGGAGGGAAACTGGCTGCAAGTATAGAAGCCTCTTAAGAAAATATTTTAAAAGTTCAAGCATTACTACAATATCTGAATTATGACAGTAGGTAAGAAAGGAAAGGAACGGAAGTGAGAAAAACTCCAATGGAAAAAAATCAATGGGACTTGGTAAAGGACCGGATGGAAGAGAGAAAGGAAAGATGTCAGAATGTGAAAATAAGTCAAGTAGAATCATCAGAGTGCTTCTAGTATCTTTGGCAGTGGTTCGGTGGTTCTCGAACCTAGCTGCATGTTGTCATAACCTGGGAGCTTTAAAATACTGATGCCTGGGTCCCAACCCCAGAGACTCTCATTTAAAGTGAAGCCTGGGCATTAAAATTTCTAAATACTTCCTAGGTGATTCTAATGTACAGCCAAGGTTAAGATTCCCGAGTACAGGCATCTTGTTTTCAGTCTATTTGTTTTCACTTAGGGTAGTGATTTTCAACCCTGGCTACACTTCAGAATTATTTGGAGAGCTTTAAAAATATATCAGTGTCTACACCCTGCTCTTAGAGATTCCGATTTAATTGGTTATATTTTAGAAGTTCCTCAGTTGATTGTAATGTGCAGCCAGAGTTGAGAACATTTAACTGAAACATACAATTTGATTGATAATTTATTAACTTTTTTTTTTTTCAAATAAGTATGAATGAAGAGGGAAGTCAGTGCTAACAGAATCCAAACTTCTAGTTAGGTGAAATACAAACCCAAACATTTCAGTTGCTTGTTATAATTTCACAATGAAATTTACCTGGAATTAGCTATAATTTTCATGTTTTCGAAACCTCATTTTAAATCCCCCCACAAAATCAGCTGGTAACCATTACAATTGAATAACCATTATGAAATGAGCATTATTCATATACTTCCAATATAACATAAAGTAGATTCCAACCACACCACAATTATGTATCTTGGGATAAAATAAGGTCCTGCGGTGGTGATAGGGGGTGAGGTAAGGAAATAAAATGTCTGAAATCTATTTCTAAGTCAAAGTAAAGTCTCTATCAAGATTCAGCCCTATCTAAAGTCTAAATAATAAAAAAAAGAAAAAACAAGCAGAACATTTACGCACTTTGTAGTTAACTTGTCACTATAGTATTATTTCATAAGTATGCAAAGGAAAACTTCTTTTTCCGAAAGAAAATGTTTCAAATGACCTTTATAAAATGGAAAATTGGCTTACCTCTTCCCTATGATTCTTAATTGGCATACAAAGAATACTCTGTGTCCTGTAGCCTGTAATTTGGTCAACTTCTGCATTGAACCGAGGATCCTAAGTAAGGAAAAAGAAATTCAATTTAATGACTGACCTGTTCAGAGATTGATTTGATTTTTCCGATTTATAAGATTAGAAAAATCTAACCTTCGACTTACCTTATTGCTCTGAATGACAATTTTATCAGTGGAAAGACATCAAATCATGTGAGTACATATCATCTTTGACAAAGATATATTTATGTTTTTTAGTAACTAGTGTTCGTGAGAAACAAAAAAAAATACAGATTCAAATGTTCAGAAATAAAGGAAATTCAAAATATTAACCAATTTAGACAGCATTCCTTACACTCATGGAAAAGTGGCAACTCTTCACCTCTGTAATACAGTTTGCCTGTTCCCATATCTCACTATCTGATCCTTCTGTGCCATCCAAAGGAAAGCATCTCTGCTCTGAAACTTTTCCTCTAAAACCTACCAACTCCAAAACGACCTGCCTAATACTGACTTTATTTCCCTCGTAATGGTTGTTTATATACTAACTTAGTATTCTGTTCTTCTATGCCAGGTGTTCATAAGAATTTTAAATATTCTTAAATGTTCTTAAATTTTAAATTTTAAATATCCCAGGGTTCATAAGAATTTTAAATATCCTCATGTGTATGTGTGCATAAAAAAAGCTGCACAGCCTCAATCAGACTGTAAACAACTCCTTAATCTTTGTATTTCTTTTCCCTTTTACAAAGTACATCATGCACATCCAATAATCACAAAGGACTTCTGAGAGTTGTAAAGGTTCTAAATGTGGTTAAAGAAAGAAAGGTATAGGCCATTATCCTTTGAACTTTAGATTGGGAGTGCCTGGGTGGCTCAGTCGTTAAGCGTCTGCCTTCGGCTCAGGTCACGATCCCAGGGTCCTGGGATCAAGCCCCACATTGGGCTCCCTGCTCGGCAGGAAGCCTGCTTCTCCCTCTCCCATTTCCCCTGCTTGTGTTCCCTCTCTCTGTCAAAATAAATAAATAAAATCTTTAACAACAACAACAACAAAAATGGATTCGGAAGATTCAAGTTAGGCTGAAAACTCTAGGAGGGGCTTTTTTTTTTTTTTTTTTGGTCCTTCACTGTATTCCCAATACTAGCACAAAAACTCAAAAGCATTTGTTAAATAAATGAAGGAATTTATTAACAAATGATATCACAGTTATCAGATGTGATCATTTTTAGCTTATTATAGTTTAAAACAAACACTGTAGGTAAGAAGGAAAACATACTACAAGAAATGGACAGATACTACTATATGAGATAAGATTAGAATGGGGCACCTGCGTGGCTCAGTTGGTTGGGCGACTGCCTTCGGCTCAGGTCATGATCCTGGAGTCCCGGGATCAAGTCCCACATCGGGGTCCCTGCTCGGCGGGGAGTCTGCTTCCCCCTCTGACCCTCCCCCTGTCTCATGCTCTATCTCATTCTCTCTCTCAAATAAATGAATAAAATCTTAAAAAAAAAATAGAATGGAAACAAACATACCAGAGCATAAACATCTGAAGGAGTGTTGTTCCCCTCAAAGCAAAGCCTTGGGAAGTTACATGCTCAACCTAATAGCAACACTGCTCTAAAAACTCTGCTTTTGGAATTCCCTTCAGAGAATATGGAATAGACACACTGGAAAACCTTCATCTTTGAAAGTCATTTATTTATTTTTTTAATTAGTCCGAAGTCATGCAAAGCCAAAGCTGTGAATGAAGTAAATGATTACAGTAGATTCCATCAACTGGGGTCAGAAACGAGGCCAATTTTCCCAGGAGAGACCAAACTTGGCGTTAAAGACAATTTCAAAAGAAAAGTTATAAAATCAGTATAAATATTTTATATTATAAATAAATACTACTGCATTTTTGCTTTTTTTTAAACATGCTCAAAGTTATATTGAGACACAGAGAAAATGTTGGCTGAATATATTTTTAAAAAATTATTCTTAAATATCATACTAAAAAGGCAGGACACTGATACTGATGAATTAAAGAAGTAAAAAATTATTAACTTATATAGTGGATTATTCTACAAGCTAAAAATCAAAATATGAATAAAAATGCATCCTCAGAAACTATTTTGTTAATGAATATTTGAATTACAAGAACAATTTATAAAGAAAAAACTTAACTATCTAATCAAAGCAGTAGAGTTTAACAAACTGAAATTAATAGGGTTCTCGGAGCATTGGGGGCATACTAGGAATTTAAAATCAACAGCAGCCTTGGATCCCACTTCATTGAAGGAGGTGGGAGTAATGTATGCCTCAAATTCACTTTAGGTGAATTCTGGCATCTCAAAGAATTTTCCTAACAATGCACTCAGTGCAAAGGCAATATACATAGAGAACCTTTAACCCCTTTAGGTCCAGGAAACACCAAAGAAAACATGGAGCAGTACTATTACTGGGATTATTCCTTTCACTGTTTATGAGAACATGACAGTGTAAAAAAAAAAAACTTAAGCCTTGGACATCCACTTGCTAAAATAAAGCAACTGGTACCAGACTTGCCCTCCTACCGAAAACTGTAAGACTAGACCAAATATATGAGACAACTAAACCAGAGACCATGAAAAAGGGAAAGACACAGGACAACCACTCTGGCTCTCTTCCTGGGAGCATTTTCCTGCTGGCAAGAAGGCAGATGGTACCCAAGTGTAGCCACTGTTCCAAATGGAACTAAAAGGAATTCAGGGCTTCTAAAGTGGCTAAAATTTGCAAGGCAAAGTACCTAATAAGAGAGCTACATCGGGGGATTATGGGGAGAGCTAAAAGGAGTGGCAGAAGACTGAGTGGCTATGCATTTCAAACATGTATAGGGTAAGACTCTAAGACAACCAGCTAAAAATTATGTGTTGGAGGCTGAAAGCAGAATGGTGATACCAATTAGGGAAAAGTTTGGAGACACTGGAGTTCCAGCTCAACCATTCCACCTCAGGCATTCAGCTGAGACACAGAAAACCACTCCTTAGGAGTAAGGACCATTCCCTAAGACCGAATTCAATCCACCCTAACAATAACACCAAGCCTGACAGGGCCAAAAAGATCTTTCAGTAATTGAACTGCCTGGAAGAACAAATGTCAGCCCTATTTTAAAGAAAGACAATATGATCCAATGCCCTGCAAGAAAACATGTAAAATGTCCAGCATACAATCAAAACTCACACCTATGTGAAGAGAACAGGAAATTGCAACCCATTGTGAGGAGAAAAAGTAGTCAATTGAAAATGACCCCGAGATGACTCAGATGTTGGAATTAACAGACAAGGACTTTAAAGCAGCTATGATGAATGTACTTAAGGACTTAAAGGAAAATGTGCTAATAATAAACAGATGGGAAACTGTAAAAAAAACAAAACAAAACTATTTTTAAAAACTCAAATGGAAACTCTAGAGCTGAAAAGTACAATGTCTAAAATGAAAAGTTCCTTAGGCGCCTGGGTGGCTCAGTCAGTTAAGTGTCTGCCTTCGGCTCAGGTCATGATTTGGGTCCTGGGACAGAGAGTCCCACATCGGGCTCCCTGCTCCACGGGGAGCCTGCTTCTCCCCCTGCCCCTCCCCCAGCTTGTGCTCACGTGTTCTCTCTCAAAAATAAATAAATTTAAAAAATTAAAATAAAAAAATAGTGCTTCCTTGAGTTCTGTGAGTCATTCTAGCAAATTACTGAACCCGAGTGGGGAAATCAACTAATCTGTAGGTGGACATAAATGTGGGGACCCTGTTTGCGGCTGGTATCTGAACAGGGGACAACCTAGTGGGACTGAGTCTTTAGACTGTGGAGTCTGTGCTAACTGGTGGCAGTATAGCACCAGAAGTTAGTTACTAGATGCTACTAATAGTTAGCATCAGAATTGAACTGGGTTGTAGGACACCCAGCTGGTGTAAAAGTGAAGAACTGATGGTTGTTTGGAAAACCAAACAAGGTCTCAACATTGACATGTGTGGTATTTCTGCCCAAAGTACCTAACTTGAATCTCCTCAAAATGCATTCTACAAAATAATTAGGCTGTACTCTCAAAATATATGTCAAGAAAGAGAAAGAAACACTGAGAAACTATTCCAGATTTAAAAGAGACTAAAGAGACATGACAAGCATATGCATTATGTAATTCAGGATTAGATCCTTGACCAGAGGAAAAAATAACTATAAAGAACATAATGGGACAATAGACTAAATTTGACTATGGACTATTAGGTAATAGCACTGTATCATAAAATTTCCTGATTTTGAAAAATGTATTATAATTGTATAAAAGAATATTGTTAGAAAATATTCATTGAAATATTTAGTAAAAATGTTTCCAACTTATTAAGTGGTTCAGAAAAGCATTATGTATAGGGGTGCCTGGGTGGCTCAGTCGGTTGAGCAACTGACTCTTGATTTTGGCTCAGGTCATGATCTCAGGGTCATGAGACTGAGCCCCTCGTCAGTCTCCACACTGAGCATGGAGTCTGCTTGAGATTCTCTCTCCCTCTGCCCCTTCCTCTGCTCATGCTCTCTCTCTAAAATAAATAAATAAAATCTTAAAAAAGAAAGAAAAATAGTATGCATATATTACTGACACACATTGTATGTAGAAAAAGAAAATGATAAAGCAAATGGGGCAACACATAAATAACTAGAGATTCTGGGTAAAGTGTGTATGGAAGTTTTTTATACCAATCTTACAACTTTTCCTTAAGTTTGAGATTATATAAAAATAACAGTAACAGAAAACAACATAGTAGTCTTGCCGATTTATAAGCTAGTTTTCTTCCACAGAGTAGCATTTTTAAGACAACCCCTAAAGATTTTTAGACCACTGAACAAAGACAGATATAGCAGTTCCCAAACTATGTTCCATGGGGCACAATTAGATCATGACAGATTAGTAGATTCATCAAGATTAAAACAATCGCTGGTGCTACTTCTTTCTCCTAAAATTCATTTTAGAAATCATTTTATTCATAGAAAATTCATTTGAGAGAGCTCTTATTTCTTAAGAAAAACATCTTGACTAAGTGAGACGTGCAAAATGAGAGATGAGACTGATTTATCTAGACAAGGAATACAAAAGGAGTAATAAAGTCATCAGGGTGGGAAGAATAGTAGCTACATAGTGGAGGCCACATGAATTGTAATGAGACCCTTCCCTAAAACCCTCCAAGTCTTCTCCCTAGAAATCGTGGTATACGTGGAGTGGATGTCCTATGGAAACAGAACAGGAGCCTGTTTTGCATTCCAATTGACTTGGGAGAAAAGAGGAGTGTTTTGACAATATAAATCCTTTGACAGGAAATCTTGGAGAATCTTAAGGCTTCTGTAGGACATGAAACTAGGTGTTCAAAGCAATCTGTGATGGTCAATTTTAAGTGTCAACTTGACTAAGATAAGGAATGCCCAAATAGCTGGTAAAACATTATTTCTAGGTATGTGTGTAAGGATGTCTCCAGAAAAGATTAGCATTTGAATCAATAAACTGAGCAAAGATCTTCACCAATGCAGGTTGGCATCATCCAAATCACTGAGGGTCTGAACAGAACAAAAAGGCAAAGGAAGGACAAATTCACTCTCTCTGCTTAAGTTGAAACATCTACCTTCTTCTGCTCACCTGACCTCCACTGAAGTTCCTGGTTCTCAGGCTTTTGGACTCAGACCCACAACTTACACCATTGGCTGCCCAACTCTCAGACCTTCAGACTCTGAATTATACCACCAGCTTTCCTGGTTGTCCAGCTTGCAGGCAGCAGGCAGACTGTAGAAGTTCTATGCCTCCATAATTGAGTGAGCTAATTTCTGTAATAATCCTCTTCATATAAATATATATGTATTGAAGAACCCTAATACACAATCCATTCTAGATACTGGGTAGTATCTAGTTTTCACATAGAAGGAGAACACCAAACATTTATACAGTTGTTCTGATTACTATGTGTCAATATCTTATTATAAATAAATGCTGTGCCACATTCAAGAAAGTTACATGAATGATGGGCTGATGCAGGAGGAGTTGCTGTGTGATTGAACATCTATATATAGCCAGCAAATACCCTCTCATTGGTATTTGTGGTCTGATTGAGAATCACTGGTTTAAGTTGTGGATCTTGTTTTATACTTTAAATATACGAATGTGCTATCTTATTAGTAATAAAACAGCTGAATTCTCAAATTTATATCATTCTGTCACAAAGTTTTAAAAAAATGAATCAAATGTTGACTTCTTACAATTGACTTATCTATGAGACTATTATTTATTTTTAGCTTCAATCTGAGCATGATTATATTTCACAGCCACCTTGTGGTTTTCCATTGCTACACTGCAACTTTTCAAGGGTCCTGTGGTCAAACAGGCTTTAAGAAATGGGAGATGAACCATGAGAGACAATGGACTCTGAGAAACAAACTGAGGGTTCTAGAGGGGAGGGGGTGGGGGATGGGTTAGCCTGGTGATGGGTATTAAAGAGGGCACATACTGCATGGAACACTGGGTGTTATACGCAAACAATGAATCATGGAACACTACATCAAAAATTAATGATGTAATGTATGGTGATTAACATAACATAATAAAGAAAAACGTACTAAGAAAAAAAAAGAAATACTGCTATAAGGTGTCATTTTTACAGATACATGTTTAAAGAGGTAGGACTCAGAAAACAGAATGCATTTTCCTATTCTGACTCCTTTCACAAGAAGCTATGAGACAGGATTGTGATTATTCAAATTACGGGTGGGGCTGAATAATGAATTATCCATTAGCCAACTGACTTCCACTGTCAACACCAAAACAGATCAACTCCACACCTTCAGAATGAAATTCCTGGGACACGAATAACTTCTGCTAAGGCCACTGTAAACAGAGATCAGGGTGCCAAGGGTGAAGCAGCAACATGAAGAATCCGCAGGGTAAGAGGCTTCACCCTGGAAGTACCGCAAATCAAGGACATGAGCCTCTTTCAGACAGTAGTACTAGAATTAAATTATTACTGACTGAAACAAAAATTACACTGTCAAAACTTTGAAAATGGCAAGCATATTAAACAAAACTGCACATAAATGAAGCAATTCTCAGAGCTGCAGAAACTTAGAACCACACAGACAAATGAAGGCTTTCTCAGCAAAGCTGAAGCATATTTATGGTCCTACTGTACTTGGGACTCTGGTGCTATTGAAAAGCGGAAACCAAGCTGTCACCTAGGACAGGAAGGGAATTCTGCAAACTTGGCAGCAATGCTTCAGCTGTGTCCTTAATACCCCTCTTGTAGTGAGCTACGGTGTGACGTTACTACAGAGCTCATGGAAGTCACGGAGATAACTCCATGAAGAATCACAACGGAATAAACCACTGTATAGAGTGAATTCTGAAAAATATCTCATGATTTCACCCACCTGAACTATCATATCTCAGTATTCCTCACTAGTAACCATATCTATTCACCAAATTTCAAACCCTCAGTCAACCTCAACTCCTCCTTCCCCCTCACTTCCATCTCCTAGTAGCTGCCAACTCTGGCAGAGTCCACTTCTTCACTGGAAATCCATTCCCTTCTTTTGCTCGTTAAGGCCAGCGCCTGGTTCAGGTCCTCACTTCCTCACACTACTAAGTAATTTATCCTCCCAGTTTCTAGTATGTTTCATTTAATGACCACTGCACAATCCATCCTGCTAAATCAGTCTGAATCATACCAACCCCCATTTCAAACCATCTTCAATTATTCCTCATGGCTCTGGACCACATACATCCCCCCAGCCTGGCATTCAAGACTCCAGGAATCTCCAGGCTCTGCCCTCATAGCTCCTCAACGTCTACACTGACTGTTGCCCACACATGTCCATACAAACACCACATGGTGCACCTGCCCTGTTGCTTCTTTCAACTTCTCTTTACATCTGTTTCTCACCATGCACACAAACCAATCTATTCGAATCTTATCTATTTTCCAGGGTCCATATCAAGCATTGCTTCCTCGGAGAAATATTTCTCTGCTCTCCAAGTAATGTCATCTCCTGCTTCCCTGAACCTACCACATTTTCCCTGGCATCTGTTATGATCTGCTTTCTATGCTACTTATCTATCCTATCTACTATATAATTTTCATTCAATCAATATTTATTAAGACTTGACTATGTGCCAAGCATTGTATTAGGCATCGGGAATACAGGAATGAATAAAACAGCAGTGACTGCTCAAATTACATAGAGGAGTTGCAGGCCGGGATTACCACGGAACATTTAGAGTGTACCACATAACAGGTAGCTAGAACAATTGTTCTATCAAGGTGCTAGAAAAACCTGGTAAACAAAGTGTCATTCTGTTAAGATGCCTTGGTTAAAAAAACATAATTCTATTAATAAAAAAGATCATTTAAAATGGGAAATTTGAAAAATCATATAGTGTAATCTTTAAGCCCGTAATTAGAGACCTATATATAATTACAGCAAAAGTGGAAGAATACCAAATATTTCTGCTGAAATATTTTACAGCAACGATTTCCATTCTTTGAAGACATAAATTTATTTAACAAAACAAATGAAAGAAAGGATGAAAAGAAAGAAAATCAGATTTTCGTGTCAATGGGACTTCAAATAAATGAATATAATTAATTTGAATGAATGAACAAATGGATGGAAAAAGACTACTGGTTTGGTTTTTTGACAGTTTTCAGACCTAGCATTTTAGAATCTCAGTAAAATCCTCAGAAGTTCACGTGGCAATAACAGATAAGGATATCTATAGTCAGCAGGTAAAGAGAAGAGAATACAACTGTGACATGAGCTATGCGAAATTATCATGAAGGAGAAAAACAAGACAAGATTTCTCTATGGCACATATCCTTGACTCAAGCTCCAGTAAAGAAACTCATTTAAAAGATGGAAAAGTTCTGGGACGTCTGGGTGGTTCAGTCGGTTAAGGGTCCGACTCTTGGTTTGGGCTCAGGTCATGATCTCAGGGTTGTGGTACTGAACCCTGAGTGGAGCTCTGTGCTCAGCACGGAGTCAGCTTGAGATTCTTGCCCCCTCCCTCTCCTTCTCCCTACTCACACTCTCTCTCTCAAATAAGTAAATAAAATCTTTTTAAAAATAAATAAGAGATGGGAGAGTTCTTACCACACATACCAGTTTGAAGTATGCAAATTACTACATCTCAGTGATCCTATTACATCTCAGTTTGAAATACCCACCCCCCCATTCACAGCAGGTGTCCAATGTTCCACCCGTGTTCCACACCCTCTCCTCCTCACCCCGCTCCCCTGTCTCAATGATTCCCTATTTACCTCATACGCATCTTTGATGTTCAAGGGCTCACCAAGTGCTGCCACATGTCCCACAATGCCTTTGTTCCATTCTAAGCGGATACAGTTATTTGAAGCTTCTTCCAGCGTTGAACCTTCTGCAACATCAAACAGGCGGCTGATAAGAAACTTGTCATTGGAGCTGTCCTCACAGACCAGAAACAGCGAATAGCGATCGGCGGAGATAAGTCCATGAATATGCAAGAAAATTTTGTGACATAAGGCTGTGACATCCAAATGACTAGAAATATCTTTCACTAATTCCAAGAGTCTTGAGCACTGGTCCCCTTCATCATTATCAAACCTTCGGGGGGTTAGAGGCATCTGTTCCCTCTTTTCTGAGTCAGCGAGGAAGCTCACAGTGCCCTCAGAATCCTTGACAACAATGGGTCTAAGAGGCCGGTCAAATTCGGAGGCAGAGATTTTCCTGGTTGGTGTTCCAGGTGCACTGCTATCTGCACGAGGACTCTGCTGCGAGGGGCAAGAGCAAGATTCTGTGTGGCCTCTGATGCCTTCCTTGCACACAGGGATGGTGTGGACTCTCTCAGCGAACCAGGCATTGACCATTTCTCTGCAGGACAGAATGCAGACATAGTACACATTTAAGAAAGAAAGGGGCAATCCCTGAGAGCTTTTAAAAACTCTCTCACAGCAAACTGACTAGATAATTATTCAATTTTTCATAGAAAATAAAAACAAGGTGGTTTATTTAAGAGTTTTATTTTGAAAACCTGTAAAGAACAATCGCTTCAATGAACATTTTAATCAAGTCTGATGCCTATACACATAGATTTTCAGATATCTGATTTGCAATGCATAAAGCATCAAGTCTGCTTCTTTCAAAAGCAGTTTGCATTAGCATAACAGACACTAGATTTGACAACAGTCTGAGGAAAACATAAATATAAAAATTAACTCGCTGTCTAAAACATACAACTTGTTCTGAAGTTAAATATTTGAAAATTTAAAACAAATATTTATCTAAATTTGGCTAGCTAATAATATGCTTAATTTTAGATAATCTTATCTATATTGCTATATACAGATTAGATTTAGAAGGGGGAAATACAAACAATTTGATCTGGTATGTAGAAAGATTACAGACTTCTGTAAATATTATCCTAATAATGCTTGTTCAATAATGGTAAAAATTATCTCTTCTTCTAGATTATCTAACTCCTGGTATAAAGGAAGAAAATTAAAAAGTAAGCAATACCTAATTTTAAAAATTTAGTCCAAGATAATTTAAATTATTTGTTTTTAATGTACCTCTCTGTTAAAGAAATCCACTTGAGTTAAAGGCTTCATGGTGGGTGATTTTTTTTAAACAAACATCAGATCATACACATCAGAAGGACTGTTCAATTCAAATGATTCCCCTTGCAAGATTGTAATCTTATACCAATTGATAGTACCACGATTCCAGACACTTTTGGAGCTCTTCTTTTGAAACTAATTTCTAAGAAAATTCATAAGGTAAATAAGGATATTCGTTTTCTCTCAAAGTTAGATCTTGTTTTTCACTTAGCCTTCCTCTCAAAACTAACAAATAAAACCCAAACCAAACCAGACCAAAACAAAAAACCCACAAAAACATAAAAAAAACCCTAGAGTAACAGTTAACCTAATCTCATATGCCTAAGATTTGACTTTTCCCAAAACTCAAATTCACCTTAAAAGACAAAAACTTGCTATCATTGAAGATATTTAAAAGAATTTGCCCATAATAAAAGCAATACAATCCCCACTCTACAATGACATATTGATTATTTTCACTAAAAGGCCAGGACAAAAAAAGTTTGACAATGCACTATTTTGGAGAGTGTTGGTATACTACTCTTCAATCTTCTTGGCTGTAGTAAAAATTGTTACCACCTCGTTGGAGGTAAACAGGCAATATCTAACAAATTTTAAAATGCATTTATCCTTTGTTCCAGAGATTCTACACATGTGGCAAAAGAAGTGCCAGCAGCATATTTACTGTAGCACTATTTGTTATAGCAAAGGTAACAAATTACCTGTACCACCACTGGAAGGCTGGTTAAATACATAATGATACATTTATACAATGGAATAGTAGGGCAGTCCTTGAGAAATGGTTGTTTGTACCGCTGTGAATAATTTCCATAATTTATTAAGTGAAAAAAGAAGAATACAGAGGGAAAAAGAAAAGGCTGACTTACTTCTGAATCTCTACTAAAAGTTTTCCATTTTTGAAATATTCCCTTGGTTATTTTGTTTTGAACAACAATGTATTATTTGGTAAATATCTAGTACTCTGAAATAGTACCAGTCTAGAATGGAATGGGTAAAAAAAAAAATAATAACAGATATTCTCAGGATGACCTCAGAATTTCAAGTGTTGGATACAGTTATAAAAAGCCTTTCAAAGATCCTTTAAGAAGAAACACTTACATAACTCGCCAAAATTGCAGTAGCGGTGCCAAAGACATTGATTTCAAAAATGCATGTGAAGCTGTCAAAAATGTACAAGAAGTTTCCAAATAAAATTGTTTTGTAAAATGTAGATAGGAAGAAAGCACTATGTCTAAATTAACGTATTTTATGTGATTTAAAGATATGTACATGTAACTTAAATTGTTAAATCAATATAAAAATAAGCATTTGAATTATTTCAGCTACCATTCTAAAATTTAGTCCAATTTATTTCTTATCTTCTTATTGTAAAGTGGTGATCAACTGTTTTTTAATCAAAATATCTACCTGACAAATCCATGAGGATATCTAAACAACTTAAGGCAACTTAAAATGGTTAAAACAGAATTCCTAATGCCCTACCCATCATCTTATTCCAATTTCACTCCCTGCCAGTTTTCCTCATATTAATAAAGAGCACCATCACCTCCCTAGTTACTCAAATCAACATCTAGGAATTACTCTAAATTTCTGTTACTTTCAAATCTCACATCTAAGCCAAGTCCTGTCGATGTGACTCCCCAAACCTTATATCCCAATCTGTTCATTTCTATCTCTTGCATTACATCCTGGTCCAAGTCTACTATGGCCACAGCGCCCTACTGGTCTCTCTGTATTACACTTGCCCCCCCCCCTTCAATCCATTCTCCCCACAGCAGCCAGAGAAATCTTTAAACAAAGTATATCTTCACATCGTTAATTATCCTACTTGGCTTCTCAGTGAGTAGAGAACAAAACCCCAAACTCTTTTAATCCCCTACCACAGTTCCACTTGCCCAGGCTGGCCTCCCTGGGGCTCCTCAAGCACCCCAAGCTCTACCTGCCCCAAGTCTGGAATGTTCTCACCTCACCTATGTCTGGCTGATCACAGCTTCTACATCCTCCACTCAGACAGGTCCTCTCTGGTCATGCCACCTAGAGGGGCCTCTGATACATGAGGTTCTCACCTCCCAGCACCTAAATTCTTATTACTGGATATTTTTCTTGTTTGTTAATCTGTTGTTTTATTGTCTGTCTCCTCCAACCAGATGTAAATTTCATCAGAGCTACTTGTCTGTCTTGGAAAATGTCTGTCTCATAGTCTGTCTACAATAAATAGTTCTTGAGTGAAGTGAATGGATCAAGAAGTAAGGCTCCTAAATTACGTCAAAAGGGACAATAGTCTTTGAATATCTGAATGCTGGTATATTTGTTACGGAAAATCAACACTGTGGTTTAACTATTAGTATTTTTCACCTCTTGGATGAAAGCCTCCTACCTGACTATGGTTAATTTATCCTCACATAACCTGCAGGGCCTACTATATATCTTAAATAGAGCCAGTGCTTAAAAATTCTTTGTTATATGTTTTTTATTACTATATTTGCCTCACAAGTGTTTTGTTTCTAGTTATTTTCTTGGTGAGATGAACTTAATGTTAAATTACACAGGAAAAGCAGATCTTGTACGTTCACTCATTCAATCAACAATTTTTATTAACCACCAGTCATGGGGGAAGGGGTTTCTCATGACCGCATTATTGATTATCTGAGTCCCTATAGTTATACGTTTATGCAGGAAAACATACGTTATCATAATATCAACCCCAAAATAAAATTAAATCATTTCTTACACTTCTCTCTCTTCACACATCCCTTGAAATTTTGCAGTGTATGACCTAGGTGGTTATATGAAGTGGGCTTTCCTCTTAAGACTATCAATCCTCTCCCAATAATCTTTTAATATTTCAGTCTCTATACAAATATATAACCTGCAAATCAAAATTCAAATTGTTATATAAGATACAGAATTTCTAGAAGTAGAGCAAAATAATGTTGGAGAACCATTACAATACTATTTTTTTACAACTATATTACATTATATGACAATTACATTACAATATTACACAATGCCACTGACAATTAAGGGCTACGCCCAGTTAAAGACCAGCTAACAAATCAAGAAAGAATCAACAAGGAAAACGACATGACAGATACTTGAAAAGAGAATTTTATTTAAATAATTATATTCAAGACTAAGAAATGTCCTTGAAAAAACTGATGAAACATTCAAAATATTAATTTGAAAAACTATTTTTTGAAGAAAAAAAAAGAAGACTCTCTAACCCTGTTGTAAAAGTCAAACATAGAGAAGTTAATTGACTATGTTTTGTTAAAAACTGTTTATTCTAAAATTTAGCATGGAATTTTCATCATAATATAAATTTTATTAAATCTAGGACAAGATTAATCTACTTTCATAATTTGTGGTTCCATTTTCAAGATATAGTTCCAATCAAATCCTTTCCCCTGATTTTTTTTTCCATTTTAATTGGATTCATGCTTAAATATCCTTTTTTTTTATAGAATGAATTATTCTCCTAAGGCAAAGATGTGAGTGTATCAGGCACTATGCTGGGCACCAGACAGAGAGTACTGAGCTCCCCAGGCAAACCATTCAGTGACCACTCCTCCGAAATTGAAGTGTACGTTGTGTTCAGGAGTTAACTTATATACATATTGGATTTTGCCATCATAAGAAGTTAAATGCAAATGCACACAAATGAATAAAGATGGAAAAGATGACTGTGGACATGTCAGCTATAAGGGTAAAAAGTACCAGATGGGATTCAAGAAACCTAGATGGTAATTCTGACTGGACAAATCACGCCTATGGCTAGGATAGGATCTCTATTTTCACTTCTTTTCCTTGATTTTGTGGGATTTTTAAAAGTACTTATATGAATGATACTGGGAAAAAAGGGGGAGCACCATTTTATTTAAACCTGGTAAGGCAGGCATTAACAATCCTGCTTTCTAAATTATGAAGCTAAATTAAAATGGCTGAACCAAAGACATTCTATTTGGTAGCAATATCAGGAGTCAAATCCAGGTCTCCTTTTCCAAGTCTTATGGCCTGTAAGAATACAAACGTTCCCAGAACGTCAGTGCTTACCACGAAGGAGGCACTCTGTAAACTTCTAGCTGCATATGAAAAGAGTCAAACTCATATTCAAGCATCCAAGCACAGAGAGAATAAGATCACTTAACAGTAACACATTCTCTAACTTAATTTTTTGCACTCAGATCATAAAAAGATGGCACATTAAGCCACTGAGGTAAAAACAGTCTCAAAGGACTCGGAGGATAAAGATTCTTAAGGATAGTGTCCTGAAAAAAAGCTGACTGAATCCCATGTCTTTTTCTCTGAAACCAGGTCGTGTTTCATAAAAAAAAAAAAAAAAAAATGCACTGAAAAAAAATGTATCATGAATGTATTCAAGAAGAGTCGTTCTTAGGGTTGCTAGATTTAGCAAATAAAAATACAGAACACCCATGGGCGCCTGGGTGGCTTAGTTGGTTAAGCGACTGCCTTCAGCTCAGGTCACAATCCTGGAGTCCCTGGATCGAGTCCCGCATCGGGCTCCCTGCTTGGCAGGGAGTATGCTTCTCTCTCTGACCCTCCCCCCTCTCATGTGCTCTCTTTCATTCTCTCTCTCTCAAATAAATAAATAAAATCTTTAAAAAAAATACAGAACACCCAGGTAAAATCAAATTTCAGATAAACAATGAATAATTTTTCAGTCTAAGTGGTATCTGAAATTCAAATTTAACTGGGTATCCTGTATTTCCTCTGACCACACCACTCATTCTATATTCTTTTCCCCAACTGAAATTGTTGGCAGACAGACAACAAAGAAAAGGTGGGTTCTATACAGCATACTAATGAGTTCCAGGCTATCAAAGCACTAACACAAATTTTATCATCAAAAGAGCACAAAGGACTATCACATTGTGATCCTGTGTATAATAACTGAACCTTTAGAAAGCGAACAGATTAATAATTTATAGTATAAAATTCCTCTGTAAACCAAGTTCTTTGATTTTACTCTCAAGACCACACCACGCATTTAATAGAGAATAAACAAATTATAGTTGACTCATAAAAGAGAAGCTGACTAACTGCTAAAAATCCTTGGGACTACAAAGCATCAAGGGGCTACATTTTGGGGAGTCCTCAATTCTAATCTAATCTAAGCATTCGCTACCAATGAATTGTATGACCAGTAGCAAACAATTTTCTTCCTCTGAGTTTTGACTTCATCTTCTATAAAACAGGGAAAATGCCACCTGTTCTGACTTCCTGATGAAGTGCAAGGTGCTGTCTTCAGCAGGGTATAAAGTCAAGAATACCAAACAGGCCATCAGAAGGTAATGCTAGTGCCAGCTATAGGACTACACAGATGTGAGGCTGAACCACTTAAAATTTCTCTGGATTTCCAGTCTTCCAGTTGTAAAAACAGGCAGCTGTATTAACAGGCCACGAAGACCAACCCCCCTGCCGCCCCGCGCGGACACACAAAGGCTGACTTTCTCAACAGGCCATCGGTGATCATTAGGTCAGTCAACTCAATGTCCTTTCCCCCTCTGCTTCCTCTTTTTTAAGTGGGAGAAGGACCTCCTTACTCCTTCACTCACCGCTCAGGGCAGATACAGGAGTCAAATTAGAAAATGCTTGTAAAACCATTTCAAAGTCTCCTCCATATTTTGAAGATTTCGCTATCTCCTGTACCCTTAGCACTCATCCCAATGGAGATGCAGGGCTGGGGTAGGAAGCGGTGGCTGTTCATTTCTTCATAAAGTTCTAAGAATCAGAGAAAGGATGAGGAGGAATAGGTGTTCCTGGTGTACAAACCCACAGGCTGAGTGGGCTCACAGGGTCTGGAAACAGGCTGGCTACAGGCATCCTGATGACTCAAAGCCCTTGGCCAAAGCAGATACTACAGAATGCCATTCTTGATAGAATCCCATGAAGTTTTCCCTCCTCCAAAAAGATGAGTTCTATCATAACTCTAGACAAGTTGCAGCCTAACCATCTGAGCAAAAAGAAGGAAAGAGACACAAGTTCTGCAAGGTATTTGACCCTGTGTTACAAGCACTAATAACTTAGGGACTCTGCTTTCGTGGATAAGCATGTCCTTGCTAACTGCCCAGCAAAGCTGGGAGCAATCAAAACCAGGGCGGCCCTC
The DNA here is from genome assembly GCF_003265705.2 of Callorhinus ursinus. Classification (NCBI taxonomy): domain Eukaryota; kingdom Metazoa; phylum Chordata; class Mammalia; order Carnivora; family Otariidae; genus Callorhinus; species Callorhinus ursinus. Next base: position 98,906,006 of record NW_027397066.1, read on the forward strand.
TTGAAGTTTTTCTGTTGACTTCATTTTACAAGGCTGTTAACAAAAGCTAACAGGCCCTAGACACTTGAAATCAAGCCACGACCAAGGAAAATGCAGTGAAAATTGATGCCAAGAATTTATATTCGATGACAAGATCCTGATGTTTAACAACCCATCCAAATCATTCCTTCTCTCCTTACCAAAATCTGTTTTATGATCCTCCTAGTCACTTATATCCTTCCTTATTTTATGACACAAAGAATTTCTTACCTCATAAATGAGTTGTATTATATGTTTTTTTTAAATGGGTAAATTAAATATCGTTTTGTGTTTGTTTGTTTTTAACTTTTACAATATGTCTTAAAATAACTAGAGAAACCCTGGAGAGTACCAACATCAATGCTGGGAGTTATTCGTCTCAGGTAACACAATGTGAATATCATCTGTGCTTTCAAACTTGTATATACCTTAGATTCTGCTCAGGCTCACAATGGGACTCTTTCCAACACTGAGCAAGTAAAGAGCCCAAAAGACTGATATTAATTAGATGACAGGAAATAAAGCCAAATGGCAGTTGTCAAAAACTTGCCCTGAGTTGTCATAAATGTGACCTGAATTTTAAATTTCAAATCTTTTTAAATATTAATGAATCCTATCAGAAGTTTATTATCTTAATATTCTACTTTAGGGAAGACTCTTGCAGCCCAAATTGCTCATGCAATGGCAATTTGATGTAAAAGTCAGCGTCATGAAGAATAATGTTTAACACATTTTGATTTCACTGAGGTTCTTTATAACACCACCAGCACTGTACCCTTCAAAATGGTGTCACAAAGTAGGTGGAGTGCCCTACAAAATTAAATGAGTTCATGCACCCCAAAGGCCAGGAAGCCAGGTTTTAGCAGCTGCTGCAGGAAAAGGCTGAGCTGGATATTTCTAGTTGGACATTTTTGCATCTTTAGGAATACACAGAGGGATGACCAAGTTCATTCATTTGTGAATGATAAAAAAGATCAAAAAAATTCGGGGTGGGGAGAAAACTTAGAAGGTGAATTGTCTTTTTTTACAACGGTTGTAACAGAGTTTATTTCCTCAAAATTATAAACATGGCAGAGCCCTGTGTACTTATATTTTTTAAGTAGATGAAAAGTGTATCATTCTTAAAATGATAGAGTCAACTAACTTGATTTAAATTAATGGTTCAAACCTAGTAATATCTTTTTTATGGATGTTTAAATAGGTTTAAGTTTGTACAATGGGTACACTTCATCTTCTTTCTAAAAATATTATTAAGCTGATCAGTAATCCTCATTGAAAAAATGAAAGGTAACTGTAAGGCACATACTCTGTTAAGAATCAAAACTTTTCCTCCTTTTCCAATTTCTCATTTTCACTCAAGATTACTAGAGACCTATCACAGGAAAGAAAACTACAATTTATAGTTTGTGTTCTAGAAATTTTCCACTAATCTAGACATGTCACAGCTTCCTCCAAATGCCTTCTATCTAAAAATATTAAATAGGAAATGCACAACTTATTGATAGGACAGAGGGATGTAAACTCTTGCATAGTATTTCAAATATGGTTAGGAGAAGACACACAGACACACACAGACATTTGGGTCCATAACGACTCCATGCAGCAATAACTTTACTTTCTACCAAAGTTGAAGTGCTCATTCATCCTACGAAATGAATCTTGAAAAAGACAGACCTGCCTTAAAACATGTATTTAATATTCCAGATGTCTTGAAAGGGAAAAATGATTAGAACACTTTGTCTAGGTTTTATACAATATTTCTTGGCATCTAGAAAACTAAGGAAAAAAGAGAAAAATTTACAAGGCAAAGTAAAATTGTGATATAAACACAGTAACTCTCATAAGTTAAAAATACAATTAGATGAAACCTAATTGTGGAGCAACTAAGTTTAATGTGTTTTGTACTCTTGCCTAAAATGATGTATCAAAGGATAAAAATTATTTGAAAATAAAATGTACTTAGGGTATTTGTGTTCTAATACTAAAAATATAATTGTGATGGCCCAGTACCTAAATATTCAGCCATTCTATTTTAAAATGTCATTTGAGAGTTCCCACTTTTTATACTCTAAAATTATATATGGAAACTAAACCCACTTGGGCAAAGTCTCTAGGCACATTGTTTAGTAATGCGCATGCACGTTAAATGGCCCTAGGAGAAACCTGAAAATTTTGCTGAGTTAAGAGTCCACATGACATTAAATCTATGAGCTTTTGCTTTGCTTCCTTTACCGCTGACACTAAACTTCAGTAGAGCCTAGATGGTAAGGGCCCTAGGTGGGATAGACAGGCTTCAACCCCAGAGCTACTTTCCTTCTAACAGTAAAACCTTAGGTACATTATTCACTCTCTCCATAAAATGGAGATAATGACAAACCCTCCTCGGGTTCTTAGAAAATTAAAAGAGGGGCTCCTGGGTGGCTCAGTTGGTTAAGCAGCTGACTCTTGATTTTGGCTCAGGTCATGATCTTAGGGATCGATTGAGCCCTGTGTTGGACTCCATGCTCAGCCAGGAATTTGTTGGAGGATTCTCTCTGTCTCTCTCCCCCTCTCCTTCTGCCCCTTCCCCTGCCCGTGCACACACACACACATACTCTCTCTAATAAATAAATAAATAAATAAATAAATAAATAAATAAATAAATAAATCTTTTAAAAAAATTAAAGGAAATAATGCATATAAATTGACAGCATAGAGTCTGGGACACACACACTCTATGTCTAATATAATGTTTAATACATGATAGTTATTATTTTTGAGATAATCAAACATTATTAAATCGAGCGTATCTTGAAAAGTGATTCTTTTTAATTTTTTTAAAAAGATTTTTATTTATTTATTTAACAGAGACAGAGAGCACAAGTAGGCAGAGCTGCAGGCAGAGGGAGAGGGAGAAGCAGGCTCTCCGCCAAGCAGGGAGCCCAATGTGCGGCTCGATCCCAGGACCCCGAGATCATGACCTACCAAAGGCAGACGCTTAACCGAATGAGTCATCCAGGTGCCCCCAAAAGCGATTTTTTGTAAAAATAAAAATAATTTATTCAGTGGGCTTGTACAGAATAACTAGATGTTAGCACTGTTTCTTCTTAAAGCTCCTAGTTTAAAAGCAGTAATGTATGTCTCTACAGAAACACTTATATGAAAAAAATAGTTGGTTTAATGTTAGTATTTCCTCAAATTTGAACTGAAAAAACATTAAGACTCCCTAGACTAATAACTACACTTACATGATATAATTTTCTGAAAAATATATAAAAATAAAGAGCTGAACATTTAGTTGAGAAAAATAAATGCAAGAATGTAACTTGTTTTTCCATTACTACTTAAAAATTAATTTTTTTACAAAAATAAATTAGAGATTTGGGGATGATTTTTTTTCAAAACATCAAAGATGAAATAAAATTGACAACAAATGTGAGAAAATACATAACTAATTACCTATAATGAAAACCACAGCAATATTTCATAATAATCATAATTCTAAACCGGAGTATGGTTTTAATACTAGACAAAATAATACTTTAACACTGCTACAGATTTGGGGACTAAAGTGGTCTGTTTTAGTTCCTACCCTAAGGGGCTCAATTGAGGAAATTCTCTAAGTAGGCTGAAGCCTGGGCTTCCTGGAGGGCTATGCAGCAAGTCCTTGAGTAGCAACATTTGGGGAGATCAGCAGGGTGCCTCAGATAAAATAAAGTAAAAAGTTGCAGGCCCTGAGTAATGAACAAAACACAATGCATTCCCATGTTTTTATATTTACTATTAAAACTGTCATCCTTTTTTCTTTCTCCCCAGTGCTTTTTTTCCTAAGTCCCGTGAATTAATCACTTTCAAACCAGAATTAGGAAAAGTGTACTAATTTCCTGTCTGAAAAGGGATGGTTAAAAACTCATATGGAAATCTGCTAAAATTATCAGTAGGAAAAACACAAAAATAACTCACAAAGAATAAATAAAATGTTAGATATTTTTCCTGCTCTTAGGTCCTTGTTTTATAGTTTTAGTTACACTGTTTGCATAATTTGACCTGGATCCACTACTCATATCTGGAAAGTAGTTAAAGAAAGAAACTTCAATCCGAGAATCTGTTCTCCTTGTGAGAATCAAGAATGTTTAGAGCTGGGGTGCCCGGGTGGCTCAGTCAGTTAAACAGCTGCCTTCCGCTGAGGCTGAGGTCAAGATCCTGGGGGTCTGGGATCGGCTCAGTGTTGGGGTCCCTACTCAGCGGGGAGTCAGCTTCTCCCTCTCCCTCTGCAGCTCCCCCTGCTTATGCTCTCTCTCTCTCTCAAATAAATTAAAAAAAAAAAAAAGAATGCTTAGAGTTGAGAGAGTTTTAAACTCACTAATGAATTTCTCTGCCTTCTCCCACTTTTAAAGCCCAGGGTTATTAATTTGGGCCAATCCCAAAGCTGGGGACAACACAGGGAGGTCTGGGCTCCCGTTCCAATTCCCTTTCAAGTACCTCACACAATCCTCAAATGGTTCTATTCAAATCATTAATTTTCATGTAAAAAATACAGTCTCTTAAAATCTATATAATCACTGTTCATTTGTTCTAATTCCCACTTACCAGATTAAAAGAATGACTATCAAAATCTGTGATTATATTTAAGCCGCTGATGAGTCTCAAGGTAAAATAGTAAACTACTGAAATTCACTCTAAAAAAAGAGAAGGAAATATGCATTATCTCCTTTAAATTTCCTAAGAACCCTATGAAGTAAATGCTATCTCCATTTTACAGAGAAGGCAGATAAAGCACCTAAGGTCATACTCTTTTTTTTGTTTTGTTTTTTAAAGATTTTTTTATTTGACAGAGAGAGACACAGTGAGAGAGGGAACACAAGCAGGGGGAGTGGGGGAGGGAGAAGCAGGCCCCCTGCTGAGCAGGGAGCCCTATGTGGGGATGTATCCCAGGACCCTGGGACCATGACCTGAGATGAAGGCAGACGCTTAACGACTGAGCCACCCAGGTGCCCCAGGTCATACTCTTTTAAAGAGATAGTTCTAGGGATGAAGCTAAGATTTTTCCTACCTAGGGTCCTTAACCACCATCAGTAGAAATCGATATTAAACAGATTATTATGAAATATAAAACTATTAAATAGTTCAAAATACTGTATTTTTAGTATTAGAACACAAGCAGTATGTATGTAGTAATATGCCCTTGGGGGCACTTGGAAATGAGGGGCATAATGATGGGGGTGCTCTGGCATTTAATGTCCAGGGCCCAGGGACGTTAAACATCCTGCAATGTGTTGAACAGCCTCTCACAACAACATAAAAAGGTTACCACCGAATGCTAATAGCATCCCCCCCTTTTCTTTTTGGGGGGAGAGAGAGAGGAGGGGGAGGGGCAGAGGGAGAGGGAGAGAGAAAATCTTTTTTTTTCAAGATTTTTTTTTTAATTTATTTGACAGAGAGAGACACAGCTAGAGAGGGAACACAATCAGGGGGAGTGGGAGAGGGAGAAGCAGGCTTCCCACGGAGCAGGGAGCCCGATGCGGGGCTCGATCTCAGGACCCTGGGATCATGACCTGAGCCAAAGGCAGACTCTTAACGACTGAGCCACCCAGGCGCCCCGGAGAGAGAGAATCTTAAGCAGGCTCCATGCCCAGAATTGAGGCTGACGTGGGGCTCGATCTCACCACCCTGAGATCAGGACCTGAGCCGAATTCAAGAGCTGGACACTTAACCAACTGGGCCACCCAGGCACCCCAATAGCATCCCTTTTGAGAAGCACTGGTTTAGATGAAGAAAAGATGACTATACTATAATAGGCTATTAAGTGAAACTGGGGAGATTTGGAGCACCTCCAAGTGATAGCCTCGAATAATCTCTACTCAGAGGTTACAGTGATTACTTCTCCTGGATCTGGCATGGAAAGGAAATGAATGCTCTGCCTAAAGTTATTTACTATTTCCAAGTCTTCTCCAGCTATGAAAACATCTGAGAAGTTAACTGGGACAAAACATAAATAAAATACAGAATTGCTTCATATCGTTTAACGTTCAAATTTGACTGAAAGTTGAAAGAGACATGTTCTGTTATTTTCCATGCATTCACAATCACATGTGTGAAAAATGTTCCTTAAAGGAAAACATACTTATATCTGAAAGAAAACATAATAACTGACATCTATGCTGTAAATACGTAAACTGATTTGTTTTGTAGCTGAGATATGGGAAGACTGCACTAGACTGGCATTTTTCAATCTGAGGTATGAGAAGTCTCATCTGAGACTCCCAAACAAGTACGTTTTGAAGATCTGTAATTTTTCTATGAAAATGTCTTAACTGCGTTTTCACACTGACGATGATTAAAACAAAACAAAACAAAAAGGTGAAAGAATAAAAGACTGGATGACCACGTTAAAACCAAGCACTGTCCTGCAATTTTAGCAGGTTTATATTTGTGTTTACAATCACACTACAGCTCAGTGGTTCTAGGATAAAGAGAAAATAAAAGAGACAAATTTAATATGCAAATATCCTTTCAAACCAACTACAAACTAAAAGTTGGTATGCTGTGCTATAGGAATAAAAGCTTGGTGACTGAGCAGACCCAGTGGGAGAAGTGAATCATCATTAGGGCAACTGTAGCAAAGGTGAGCTGACCTCACCAGACCCTTTATTGGGCAGTCAGGGCCATATTCACTCTGCAAAGGTGATTTAATAAATGCTGTCAAATTGCATCTGGCTGGAGATGTATCATTCTTATTCAGAATTAACTAACAAATTTATTTTGGTATTACAATTGGAAAAATGCTGTAATTATGATTAAATTATACCTACTCTTAAGAATTCCACATTTAACTAACATTAAATAAAAGGAAGTCCAACACTAGGTATAGTAGATATCTGGAACTTGTGGGTGTGTCTATCATTTTCTTTTGGGAATTCCCTCTCCCCCAAAGGCATTTCACATTATGGGTTACCTGCCCCAACAAAGTACTTGGAGAACCTTATTCTTCTGGACACAGTGATTGGTCCAGAGCAGACACATAACCCAAGCAAAGCCAGCGTAATTTTGCGAGGACTGACACAAATAACAAGGTATTTCTCTAACATCAGAATTTTGAGACTCACAGAAAGTTGCCCTGAAGAACCTGCCAGGGACGCCTGGGTGGCTCAGTCGTTAAGCGTCTGCCTTCAGCTCAGGTCATGATCCCTGGGTCCTGGGATCAAGCCCTACATCAGGTTCCCTGCTCCACGGGAAGCCTGCTTCTCCCTTTCCCACTCCCTCTGCTTGTGTTCCCTCTCTCACTGTTGCTTTCTCTGTCAAATAAATAAATAAAATCTTAAAAAAAAAAGTTTCCATCACATAAAGAAAGCGTACAGAATAAAACCAACACAGCACAGGGCCCAAAAATGGATGGGTGGATGGATGAATGGATGGAAGGAAGGAAAGAAGGAAGGAAGAACGGATGGATGGATGGACTGAAGGAAGGCCAGATTAAAAAGATATACAGACAAGCAGAATCTTGACAATATTTGATCAGCTGAATTTCAAAACCAAACAATCTCTTGTAAGTCAATTTTGTATGAATTCAAGTAGGGTTTATGTTACTTATGACCAAACACTTTCCAACTAATATACTAGAGATGAATAAGAATGTCTTCCTTTAACAGGGGAACATTACTTAAGTCTGAGAAACACTGGATTACATGATCCCCTCTAACTCTAAATTCAAAAATCCTCTGTGTGTGTGTGTGTGTTTTAATTATTTCATCCGCATACAAGATCAGGATCGTTTCTTACAACCTCAGCATATGTATTCAACAGAGAGAAGAAATAATGATTGCTATTTTTTACAGTTATCACTAGGGATATGATACTAGAGGGGGGATCTTTTTTCTCCCAAGTTTAGATTTAATAAAATTATTCAGAGAAGATAATTTGCAAAAGGTTGGTTTTAAAATTCACAGTTAAGGGAAAAGTCTTGAAGAATACAGAAGCTAACAATGGCACATAATACTTTAAAAAGCATGTTCACCTCACACCAGTCAGAATGGCTAAAATTAACAAGTCAAGAAACTACAGATGTTGGCGGGGATGCGGAGAAAGGGGAACCCTCCTACACTGTTGGTGGGAATGCAAGCTGGTGCAACCACTCTGGAAAACAGTATGGAGGTTCCTCAAAAAGTTGAAAATAGAGCTACCCTATGATCCAGCAATTGCACTACTGGGTATTTACCCCAAAGATACAAATGTAGGGATCCAGAGGGGTACATGCACCCCGATGTTTCTAGCAGCAATGTCCACAATAGCCAAACTGTGGAAAGAGCCCAGATGTCCATCAACAGATGAATAGATAAAGAAGATGTGGTATATATACACCATGGAATATTATGCAGCCATCAAAAGGAATGAGATCTTGCCATTTGCAACAACGTGGATGGAACTGGAGGGTGTTATGCTGAGTGACATAAGTCAATCAGAGAAAGACATGTATCATATGACCTCACTGATATGAGGAATTCTTAATCTCAGGAAACAAACTGAAGGTTGCTGGAGTGGTGGGGGGTGGGAGGGATGGGGTGGCTGGGTGATAGACATTGGGGAGGGTATGTGCTATGGTGAGCGCTGTGAATTGTGCAAGACTGTTGAATCACAGATCTGTACCTCTGAAACAAATAATGCAATATATGTTAAGAAATAAAAAGAAGATAGCAGGAGGTGAAGAATGAAGGGGGGGAAATCGGAGGAGGAGACAAACCATGAGAGACGATGGACTCTGAAAAATAAACTGAGGGTTCTAGAGGGGACGGGGTTGGGTTAACCTGGTGATGGGTATTAAAGAGGGCACGTTCTGCATGGAGCACTGGGTGTTATGCACAAACAATGAATCATGGAACACTACATCAAAAACTAATGATGTAATGTATGGTGATTAACATAACAATAAAAAAATTTAAAGGAAAAAATAAAAAGCATGTTCAGTACAAACTACAAACCAGAGAAATAATAGATATCCTTAAGAGCTGTTTAAAAATTTTTTAGAATACATATCAAAATTAAATACTTTATTTATTTGAAAGAAAGCAAAAGAGCGCACTCAAGGGGCAGAGGGAGAAGCAGGCTCCCCACAGAGCAGGGAGCCAGATGCAGGGCTCGAACCCAGGACCCTGAGATCATGACCTGAGCTGGAGGCAGACGCTTAACCATCTCAGCCACGCAAGCACCCCCTATCAAAATGATTCTTAAGAACTTAACACTCAGTTTACTTTACCTGCCTTCAACATTTGGTTAGCAGTAAGTATAAATTCCTACCTATTAAAGAAAATGAATAAAGCACTTACATCATGAAAAAAATATAATAATTCAAATTAAATAGGAATACCAAGTCAGTAAATAGATTACAGAGCTAAATATCAAATGAATGACTCATGTTGGAAAGACTTTCTTCAATTTCTATTCCTAGGTATGTAGCTCACAGGCACTTTTTACTGAGAACCTAATATAACAGATATCTCCAAGACCACATCAATCAGCTGTAAACACTGGTCAACTGGATCTACATCTGCCCAGCTAAACTAATTTCATAGGAAGTCCTGCAAAGTCAGTAGCTAGCCTGCATCCTAAATTCAGAAATTAGTTATTTTTCAACCCTCCACGATCAATCAACTCAGTGATTTATTTAATTGCCCTACAGTCCTTACCAAAGGCTTTCATCCTAGGAAGAGGTTGTCATCCTACAACCAGCTCTGAGAACAAAGATCAAATCTCACTCAACATAACAGGTACAGGTTTAATAAATTATTAGGTTGAAAAATGTTTGGGGGATAAACTAATAAACACCAAACTGTTCTGTGTAGCCTTTTCAATTAGGGAAGAAATCTTTCCTGAGCATTATTAAAATGCATTAGGAAGTTCAAACAAAGTTCTAAGTTAATTTGTGTTTCAAATCTAAAGGAAGGGGAGTATCTTAGAAAGACATTCTCTGTAATCAGATAAGGATGAAGGTACAGACTTTACCTATAAAACTTAAAAGCCAGTTTCAGATATTTTAAATATTTAAATATTTAGGTGGAACTACTTTAAAAGAAAATTTTGTTGCACACCATATCCAAAATGCTAAAAATTGTACACCTTGAGGTGTTGAAAACATGATCTTATGAAAATATTGGCTATTTCCACAGATCTGAAAAAAAGCTACTGAATTGTACTATATGCCTACTTAAGTTTTTGTTAGCTAAGCAAATAGATTTATTTTGAGATATCCATCTATGAATAATTGCCACTGCATTAATTCTACCACATTTTTAGGAATCATGACCTTGCATTGCAGACTCTAAAATGGATCTGAATTTGAAACCTTGGAAACACTAGCGATAGAAGGGTAACGAGAAACATCATCATAGGGGCTTCTACAGCTTCTTTTAGGAGGAAAGAATCTGATACACATGAGTAGTTTCAGGGCACTAAAAAGCAGCTTAAAGCTGACCATATGAACCCTGTGTATAAACAATACAAAAAGAAAAGGTCATTACTGCATCAGAATTACCATCATAAAAAATATTATAAATAATATTAAAGTCAGACTTAGTCAATAACCACGGGGTTTTATTATCTTCAACACTACCGACAGCTTGATAAAATATGCTTAACAAATCATTTGTCTGAAAATTGAAAGTTATATTCCTATGTAATTACAGAAACAGTATTTTTAAAAAGTGAATGGCAATACTTATTTTATATCCATCATCTGATTTTAATATAAATATCTTGCAAATAAAAATGTTACAGCTTTTAGAGATAAGAAAAAAATATGAAAGAAAGAAAAACGAAAAAAATCTCAAACACAGGACCCAGAAAGTCAACTAATTCAGCACAGTTTTGCAGTGTCAAATAAAAAGTCTATCATAGAAAGTTACATAGAAGTGTAAAACTTCTGTTTCTGGACTTTGATCCAAGCAGTCATAAAAACTTGTCCTCATAAGTATCTCCTATTTCCATTATATGCCAAATATTCTCAAGCTTTTGCCTAGTACAAAACAAAGCAATAAAAGGTCAATCACGTTACCCCTACAATACTAAATGATCTAAAACATCACCCACAATGGCAGAAATGACTAGTAACTAATGAAAGGTAACATTATTTTAACACGCTGTCAAGAATAACAACAGCTGTTAAAGTGGCATTAGCAGCGGGAAGCCTTCATTTGCAAATGCATGAAGATTAGAGCCTTTAATTAACACAGTATCTCAGGCCCCTAGAACTGCAAAGTTGTCTAGAATGCTGAGGGTGGGAGTTTCCGTATGTTGTAGTTTACTAGTCTCAAATTAATTTTTATGCCAATAGATTATGTTATGAATTGTTCAACTGACACTCAAATTCACATAAACAGGCTGTGATTACTAAAAAGCATCTATGCTCCAAGCTTGTAGCTTTTAACGAGGTTCTTAGCTCTGTATTTGAAGGTAGTTATAGGAAACAATGTAATATAGCAGCCGAACTGCTTTCAAGGTCAACCAAAATTCACAGGTATTTAAATGAGAATTTAGGGATGCCAGAAACCTTCTTTCTGTTCAATGACTACTACTGAGTACAGATCATTCAGTTTGGGGATAGGATAAAAAAGCATGCATCAACGTGCCTGTTTACCGGCACAGATGGCCAATCTAAGTGAATCCAAATTTATTTTAAATATAAAAACATGTTAAATGTTTCTACAGAACTGTTTCATGGGGTCCTGAATCACATACAGTACTCATTTTACACTCACAGAGTGTAACAAAAGGGATAAAAGCAAAGTAACAGCTTCTAGTTAAAAGAAAAAAAATCCTAGCTGTAAAGTTAAAATATCTGCAATAAGTTTTTACCACAACCATATGAATCACACTGGGTTTAGAAGTTTGTAATTTTTATAATCAACTACTGTCTAATCTCTCAATCTTAAATCTCCAGTTAATGCCACCACCTATAAGCCCAAACAGGAACCTCTCTGACTACACACAAGCTCTTAGATCATATTCTTTAAACTGACAACTTTCAGCACTTTATACTTAATGAGGGCCTGTACTACTCTTAAATATTTTACACTTTCGTTTTCCAACTTTTACTCAACATAGACTCATAGAAATATGTAAGAATATATACACACATACATGTCATAGAAAGTGGTCAGCCTATTGTCAACATCAACTATAATATAAAAACCGTAACTAAAAAAGTCTTTATATAGAGTTTCAGATGATCTAAATTTTACATGGAACAGTGTAACTTTGAGAAATGAGGATTTTAATCCTGTGCTACTCGGAAGAAAAAGTAATGTGAAAAGAAAATTAAATTTAACCCTTTCCATTTAACTTCCAATAAAATGTTACTTTCAAAGATTTGGCAGGCTCTGAGTGAAGTGTTCTTATGTATGACTGCTGAAAAGGATCACCAAAGTATCCCAAGTTTCTGTCTTTAAAAGGAGAGAAGGAAATAAAGAAGAGGACATTGGTGTTGATTTATAAGACAAATCACTTTTTTCTTTCAACCACTAATAATCTGCCTACAGAACATCTCCAAAGAACAGCCTGACACACTGAAAAAAATCAGCCCAGCTCTCCTGCCCACTCTCCATTCAATGGGGGCAGAAAAGTGGAAGCGTGCAAGGGTGAAAGGAAACTAGGGACAGATGGCCTCAGAGTAGCAGGTGACCTTTGAAAACTGGGGGCCCACAACAATCAATAATTCCAGATCTAAATGGCCTTAGTGCCTCACCCCAAACTCTCAGGAAACTGTCCTTGGAAAAGAAACCACTTTTCTTTTCAGGGTTTATCCTCTGGTTGCTCCAGATTTAGATTTTGAAGGAAGACAGCCAAAGCGGGCAAGAGGACTTTAAAAGGAGGGCGGAGTAATTAAACAGAAGAGATAAGATTTGCCCTAAGCTATCGCCTCTGTCCAAAACCCCCGAAAGTGATGAAATCTACACAAACTCGTAAGGAGAAACAGCCTTAAAAAGAGCCCCTTCTAAAATCCCAAAGTAATACACCGTAAGAGAATAAAGGAAGACAAAAATATCAGACAGTCCATTTTCAATGAAGCATCCCTCCCCCCGGTGTGCCCTGGGCGCCACCAGCCAGCACCCAGCCCCGCGCCCCCAAGGGAAAGTGGGAAGTGGGGGGGATGCTGAAGGGACTACCTTGTTTTGTCTCCAAAGGGCAACATAGCAAACATGGGAAGTTCGAAGTGCAGACCATGCGGCCTCCGCACTCTGGACTCCGGGAGGCGCCGGGGGACGACGACGTGCCCAGGTGAGGCGGTCACTCGAAGCCTGCTCCCTTACCGACCCCGCCACCGCGCCGCCGCCCGCCGCCGCCCGCTCGCTCCGCGCTGCGCCGCCCCCTGGCGGGGAGCGTCCGGCAGAGCGGAGACCGAGCGCAGGCGGGTGGGAGCCCAGCGCCGTGCCCCGGCCGGCCACTCCACCATCACCGCCTTGAGTGCGCTTTCCTGGCGGCCAAGGCAGCCAGCGCCAGCTGCCCGACGGCCGCTGCCTGGAGGCGGCGGCGGCGGGTAGGGGACCCTTCTCCAAAGAGGCGCGTCCTGGAGTCAGCCTGAGTCCGCGTGGAGGGGCCTTTGCCCGCGCCAGCGGCTTCTCACCAACTCCTCAGGCTTCGGGGGATCCGCCCGCCTCCACTCTCTGCTCCAGTTCCTCCTTCCTCGGCTTCAGCCTCAGTTCCTCCCCAACTCTACGGCGAGCGTTTCCCACGTGCGCCCCAACTCGCCCCCGGGCAGCCACCTCCCAAAGGACAGGCGCCCTCCTCCCCGCCCTCGACAGCGGCCGCCCCGGCGCTTGGCTCTCGACCAGGAAGAGCTGGCCTCTGGGGTCGGCTGGGGCCGCGCGGGACCCGTCAGCCCCCCGCTGTCGGGTCGCGTCGCGCCGCGCCTCCCCAGCGCCCTTTGTGTGCGCGCCGCGAACCCCTCTGCGGAGCCCTTTTCAGCGGCGCCGCCTTGGGAGCAAGAGAGAGTGAAAGGAAGCGCCGGGCCAAGCAAGGGACTGGAAAGGGGCAAAAGGCGACAGCACTTACTCTGGGAAGATTCCGGCATGTTGCTGCCTTTGGGCTCCTCGTGGTCTCGTCCCTACCCCGGCTTCCCCGCCCCGCCAAAGGCCAGGGCGAGGGGGGCCGGGGGAGGAGCGGAGCTGCTGGGACCGAGTTGGAAATGGTGCTTCCGGAGCCTCAGGGAAGGGGCTCGAAAACTGTTTTGGTTTCGCTAAGGAGATTTAGGGGGACTAGGAGGCTAAAGAAGGGCTGGGGAAAGGCCCGTGAGCGCGGATGTATGTAAATAATCTTGCTCTCAGGGAATACCGAGGCAGCCGGGGTGTGTGTGTGGGGGGGGGGGGGGGTCCGCATGTACATTTTTGTATTGAACTTTGTGAGCAAGTTGGATCGAATCCCACGCTTGGGCTTTTCGACTGTCCTGGCCATAAAGTCGAGGTCTCTACACTCTAACAGGACCAAAGACCGACTTCAAAAGCAAACGGCCTGGGAACCGAGGTCGTTTAATGGTAAAGGAAGAGGAAAATTCAGTAAGGGAGAGAGATGATCCCCCAGGTCACTCTCAGCGCCCCGGGTGGGTCTTCCAGGGGTCCTCGTCTTACCTGGTGGCTTTCCTAACAAAGTAAGAGAAGGTAAAGTCCCAGTGATCATCCAGCCACGCTTCCACGGAATTCTGGTACCCCTGCAGCTGCGAACCCCCGGAGCCGGGGCTGGCCCGCTCCATGATCCGCGCCCAGCGTCTGTGCCGTTTTCCACCCCAGCTGGGGTCTCTCCCTCGGAGGAGCCCGACTCTGCCCCGAGACCCTCCCCCTCCGCCTTGCTCCAGTCCGGCTGGCTTTCGGCGAAGCTGCTCCGGCAACCGGCCAGCCTCTTGCCGCGCCCCGCCTCTCCTGGTGCTCACCGCTCCCAGGTGTGGCGGGTGGGGCAGGCGCAGCAGCCGCGCGTCCTCCCTGGGGTCGGGCGGAGACTGGGTCTCGCAGTCTGTCGGGTCCCCAGATTCCAAGGCGGCGGCGGAGGCAACTGGCCAGCTCTCCGGAAGCTAAGTGGCCACGGCTGGAAGGAGGCCACTCCACCGCTGGGGTGCGCTGTGTGCTGAGTGGGTTCCAGGGGAGCGCGCAGAGGTGACCTGTGGATGTGTTCGCAGAGTGACCCACAGTAAGAAAGGGAGAGTCGCGATGTGTGCGCCCATCCAAAGTCCTGAAAGCTGGAGTTAGGGGAATTTGCCACCAAAAGGAAAGAGGTGCTGCTACCCTGGCGACTTTTCTCAGGCCTGAGTGAACAGTGGCCGTCCGGCCTCGCTTTCCTCCAACCCAGGGCTTGGGTCTGGAAGGTGCAGGGATCGACCTTCCTCGGAGCCCAGGCAGCCCGGGGGTGTGTGCTACGGATTTGCGGGTCCTGGTGGGTAACTTCCAGCAAAGGCATTCCCGTAATTACTATGTTGTTAATAACCACAAATAATTATAAATTAGGCGTCTTTGCATCAAACATTCCCTTTTTATGACTGGAACAAGATTTTCTGGGAAAAGGAAAAGGTAAAACTGAAATAATCATCATGGTTTGTGTATGAAGTCAGAAGACAAGGGCACCTCTCTGTACAGTTAGGTTAGAGGGCACAGGCGCTATCCGGGGACAGTACAGATCAGACTGGTTAGCCCAAGTTTTATTAGTCATTTATGTTTAAATGGAATTAACACACACCCCACAAAAAAGTATCCGTTTCAAAGGGCTCAGCTTTCCTACTCTATTTTGTCCTATCCCAATCATGCTTTACCAAAAGGAATTGGTGTCTTCCTTTTGCTTTGTTCTCATCTCCATCTCCTTGTCCCGCAATTTGCAGTTTTAATATGGTATTTTGCAATGACCTAATTTGGGGACAGAATTAAATCTGGAGTTGTATGTTTCACAACGTGTGAACGACACCATTAGCAGTGATATACCCATAGTGATTTAGCCGACATAACTTTTAACAAAGTCCTTTCAAAATATTCTTGGCAAGAATGTTAGACATTACTCATAGAATGAGTATTACTACATAGAAATGCATAATTAAATTGATAATATAAGAACTTTAAAAAATGTCTTCCAATCCCCCAATGCAATGGTTTATCCTTCCTGCATTAAATAATTGTCCTTCTATAATTATAGTTTTTCTGAAACTTTACTGAGGTATGCAAGTAACCACAAACCAACAAAAAGTAAGCAAAGCCGTAGAATGTGAAATAATGTGCAATAAATTACATCAGATTTTAAAATGCAAGTTCTATGATCCTGATGTGTGATTACAGTGCTCGTGAACTCAAGACTTTGTCCTCAGAGCTCAGTTTTTCCCTGTGGAAATCCATGCATTTCTTCTAACAGAGGGTCAGTTATAATTTAAAATTATACTTTCCTACAAAAAATGAAGTGAATTTGTGGCTTGAATTGTTTGCTTCAGTTGGCTGCCTTGATTAAATAAACAAGCACTATGTAACTGTCCATTTTTCTCTTAACCTGAAAGGGTTAATTATCAGAAACCAGAGAGTTTTCTGAAAACTTACTGCAAGAAAAACAATCCATGGATTCTGCCATTAGCGAGTCTGAATTCTGTGTGGTATACATGGCAGATTGGGGGTTCCTGTGAAGGCCGGTTATGTGAAGTGAGCATATCACAGTGGTTTGGAGGATGAGTTATTTCAAACTGTTCTAGTCTCCAGAGATCTCAGATAAAATTTGTAACAAACCTCTGTAACTTTAAAGTTCTTAAAGCTGACCTCACCCCGACCTCTTGTTTCCCAGCTCCATTTTATTTTTTATCCTTATTTGATAGATTGTTTAATGCTTAACTTACTGGTATGGATTGCCCTAAGCATCTCCAACCTTGTTTTAGAATGAATTGAAGATTGAGTAAATAATAAACATTATCAGGAAATAACTTTAAAAATGCTGTTAATGCTATTTACAACAAACAAACGTGCAATGGAGGCCTAACAGAAAGGCCTCCAATTCCCATTGTACTAGAATAAAACCCAAACTCTAATGTGGCTTACAAAGTTCTGCATGATTTGACTTTTACCTACCTCTACTGTTGAGGTTTTGATCATACAACTAGAAAAAACTAAATCTACGATGATCAAATTCCCAAAAAAAGGAATGTGAATTATGAGTCATGAAATCTTTCCTGACCTGCTTTTTTTTATTCAAATACCATACAGTATATTCTGTCCCCCTTGCAACCTTCTAGTGTATTCCAGGCTTGAGAAAATTAATATATTTGCACTTATAATGGGATCCAGGTTTCTCACGATTGAAGGGGGAAGACTAGAAGGTACATTGTGATGTTGAAATGGAATTGGAGGTTAAAAATTAAATATGTGGGGTTGTGTGTGGGTGTGAGTTGTATCACGGGGAGAAATCCCACATGATGCAGAAATGCAGGCAGTTTCTAAGAGCTGTGGGTACCCTGCAGCTGACAGCCTACAAGGAGTTCCAGTCAGCAAGAGAATGAATCCCTCAGTCTTACAAATACAAGGAGCTAAATTCTGCTAACAACCTGTGTGAGCGCAGAAGTGGATATTTCCCCATTCGAGCCCCAGATATGACCACAATCCCAGCCAATGTATAGACTTGCAGCCTTGTAAGATGCTAAGACATTTTCATAATTGGCATCTTAATAATAATGAGTCCTATAATCCATGAACATAGTAGATTTGTCCATTTATTCATCTTTTAAAATTTCTCCCAGTAATGTAGTTTTTAGTATATTTGTCTTACACATATTTTGTTGAATATATCTCTGTACCTACTTCAGCTCTGTCATGGAAATGGACGTCCATGAGAAGTACTAGAAGCAATGACATTTCAGTAGCAATGAGTACAGTTAGTACCCAGATTTTGGTTTCTAAATAGCATTCTTCACTTTAAAAGGAATCAGAAGTCTTTGGAGAAGAAATTCCAGGTCTAGGACACAGAAAGTATAAGATAAGCCTGGAAAATCTTGTTTTGCTAGAAAATTAGAAAGGCTTGAAATGATGGCGATATATCAGAAGGACAGAGGATATATCTGCAGGGAGCTTCCAATGGACAAATCTAGAGCAATTTAAATATCAAAATTGGGATACAGTAATAGTAACAAATTTTAACAGCTGACTAAAATAAGAAACTGTGATTTCACTCTGGTATAAATAAATCACTAGGTAAGTAAGTAAATAGGAAAGAAGAGAATGTTCCTTACGGTAGAATGCTAACTAATAAATACAAAAGGAACTATGTAGTAAGAGAATCTTTAATGGTTACTAAAACTGATCAGTGAGAGTTTGATGATGAATGGGGTATCTCCTCATAAGTTTTTTATTAGTCATCATGGGGAAATAGTATCTTTACAATGGAGAGAACTTATGGATACCTTTTTAACCAAGTGATCAATTTAATATCACTTATATTGGGACAAACCAAGCATATACACCTCTAAATAGGATATTCTGAGAAGGACACAACATCACTTCTATGTTATTCCTGAATCTAAATCTAATCATGAGGATCGGATTGAGGGATTTCCAAACAAACACACCCAGTTTGAGGCACTTTGTACAAAATAACTGGCCTGTATGCTTCCAAGATTTCAAGGTCAAGAAAGACAAAAAAGACCGAGGACCTAGTTATTTACTACTTTGTAACAATATCACCACAATTTTAGTGGCTTGAAGCAACGCACATTTGTCATCTCCCAGATTTTGTGAATAAGGAGTCTAGGCTCCGCTAAACTGTGTCTTCTGCTCAGGGGAGGTCTCACACGGCAGTCAGGCGGCAGCCGGAGCTGCCTTATCTGAGGGTGGGTGGGAGAAGGATCTGCTTCCAAGTGCACTCAGGCTGTTGGCAGAATCCAATTCTTTGTAGTTATAGAACCGAAGGATTCTTTTTCTTGCTGAGTTCTGGCTGGAGACCCTAACAGGCTGTTGGCTGGGAGCCCCCCTTTGCCTCAAGAAGCCACCTTCGTTTCCTTGCCTTCATTATCCCAATGTGACTGCCTGCTTCCTCGGAGCTAGCAAGGGAGAGAGACCCCAGCGAGACGGGACTATAATCTTATGTACATAACCATGCAATCATATACGCATAATTACATACATCCCATCACCTTTGCCATATTCTTCTGTTTGTTGGGAGCAAGTCAAGCTTCTGCCTTCACACGGGGGAGGGGAATCACAACAGGGTGTGAACACCAGGAGAACGATCCACGGAGGCCACCTCAGGAATCCTTCCAGAATAACACTGTGTCATAAAGCACAGTGAGTGCGATGTAGCATGTGTCCAGTAGATATTTGTGGGGGCGATTTGAAAAAAAAAGTTTTCTTAGATTACTTTGGCAGTACTTTTGTGTATTGTATGTAAATATGTTAGCAATTGATCTTTGAGGAAGGGTTATTTCTTTTCGTGGTCTTCGGAAGTCTTATCACACTTAATAAAATCACCTTTTACTCTTAGCAGCCCTGGGCTCATGTGAAATAGTTTTCTGAGGACAGTGTTGGAATACACACTTCAAGCTGTTGCACGGCAGGGATCAGTCTAATATCTTAAATGTGTGAACTTAAATTAGATCATAATTTTCCATTTCAAAGACCAAGCCAGCTTATGAATAATAAAGCTGTGTAACGGTGCAATTATTCCGATCAGTACAGAGAATTTTCTTTCCCAAATCAAACATAGAGTTTTCTACCCAAGTCTCTTGTGGCAGCCCAGAATTCAGTTTGACATACAAAGTCTGATCCATGTAAAAAGACATGACATAGAAGATGGTGAGCAGCTGTTTTTTGTATCAGCGAAGGTCACACATAGAGGAAATGGATGTCCATAAAAACAGGAGGGATTTTGAACAGATACTAGACTCACTTTCCTGACAGAGGGCGGTGATACAGATGGATTTATGATGAAAAACAACTGTGGAATTTTTCCCTAGAGACTTTTACAAATGGGGTGGACAACCATCTGTTGATAATGCTTTGAAGTCCTGTATCAGAGACAGATTGACCTCAAGAGCTCTCCAGGTTCCTCACTGCCCTTTCACCTGCATATGGAGAGTATGTTAAACAGAGCAATTATGTGGTTTTCACTGAAAAATATTAACTGCTCACAGAAACATAACATATATCATAAACACTCAGACCTAGAACATATCTATGCTCTTCTCATCCACTTTCCTATTAAAAGAGAGATTCCATTCTCTAGAGAAACTATCCTGCACTAGTCAGAATGACTAAAAATAAAATAATTAGTTTAGAAAGAAATAGCAAGGACTGAAACACTTTTAAGTCAACTACATCCAGGTGTGACACACTTAACTAAAAACCAGTTTAAAAGTAGGTCGTTTAAAATAGACTCTTTAAAAGTTAAAGGAACAAAAATGTGTATTTTTAAAAGAAAATCTAGAGAAACAGATTTATTGATCTTGAATTTCTAGTCTAGAGAATCACTTGTCTTTTAAAAATATATAAATTATAGGTAAAAAATTTTCAGTTGATGTGGACAGTCCCATTTTAAAAATCTCATGTCTTTTTGTAGACACCATTGTGGAGCCTGCCTTCTCCCAAGTATGTAAGGAAAAGTGTGATTTAATTATCAAGCCAGAGAAAAAGAAGGAACCTCATGAATGGTGATAATTTTCATCTTTTAGGAGTAGCTTTTGGGTAAACTTCTTTGAACTAATTCTTTTTTTTAATCAACATTTTATAATTTAATAAAATCAATTTAACAAAACTCAAAATTAGGTATACTATAAATTGTGCAAAATTTTTCGCTCAAATTCAACCCATGCATTGAAAATGCTACATTTTTCAAATAAACAAAGGCTGTATAGAAACCTAAACTAGAAGTTCATTCCTTACAGATAGTCACAGTGATTCAGTTTTCCCATTCTTTTCTTACAGGGAAATTAGCAATATATTGAAAGGGAGTAACTTGCAGCCATTCAAATCTAGAAGCTGCAGGATAAAATTTTCCAGCTAGGCTCACAGAAAATGTTCTTTAAATAATTGCAGTCCCAAGATGCTTAATCAATAAATCAATAGAAAGAAGAAACTACATCCATAGAACAGGCCCCAATTCCTTCAAGTTCATTTGTTTTCATTCTTCTCCGCTGATGAAATCACTGAGTGCATCAATTAGAAGCTTCGCACAAGCTATTCCAGCATGAAAGTCAGGCCTGCATAATCTCTTTTATATTCGGGCTAGGGATCTGACAAATGTTTCAGTAATGTTTTAAAACTCTAGAATTTATCAGTGCCAGTGATTTTCTCTTTGCAGTAGTGACCTTGGAAGGCTATATATTTTTATAAACTGTGCTGCCATTGCTAAAAACATTTTGGTAAATTTCTCTTTGGAATGCTTTCAGAGTCTGCATTAGTCTTCTTGTGTCTCTTCACTAGTGACAATATTTTGGTTTGTTTATTTTCTGATGAGAAGGAATTTGTTTCTTTGTATATTTTAAACAGCCAAAATCACTCCTCCTATGGTTGGATGGGAAATACATTTTTTTTTTTTTTAGTAAAATGAGAAATGTTTATAAAGTAATGGGACTGGTTTTTGTTCTTTAGATTGGAAATTTGTATTATCTTTTACATTTGCTAGCTGGGTGACCACAGGCAATTTACTCAGCTACTCCCTGCATGCCTCAGTTTCCTTACCTGCAACAGGACTAGCAGCAACCCACATAGCATTGTTGTGACTATTAAGTGATATAATAAATACACCGTAGTAGTTAGAGTGCCCCGCACACAGAGCTCAATAATTCTTTTTTTTTTAAAGGTTTATTTATTTGAGAGAGAGAGAGAGAGAGCCAGGGGTTGGGGCATAGGGAGATGGAGCAAGAGAATCTCAAGCAGACTCCCTGTTGAGCGGGGAGCCCGACATGGGGCTCGATCCCACGACCCTGGGTCCTGAGGTCATGACCTGAGCTGAAAGCAAGAGTCAGACACTTAACCAACTGAGCCACCCAGGCACTCTGAGCTCTTACTAATTCTTGGACCAGGCACTCTGAGCTCTTATAATAATTCTTACTGAGAGAATAACTATATGAAGGGACTTCTAGCTTCATCTTCCCATCAGACTCCTTTCTCCCAAATCCAGCACGTTATCTAAAACTTACTGAAAATCTATCCTCTGAAATCAGCTCTCCCTCTTTGGGGTTACTAATTCATTTTGTAATTCTCTCTTTTCAGCCAGTCATGGAGTCCTGATATGAATGCGTCCTACATCACCTGTCATCAGAAATATGTGGCTAGTTCAAGTGAAACAAGCTTTTCCTGATTTGGGGAATCCAGAAAACAGTCATGAGACTCAGTTTAAAATGAGACTGCAAAATGTTTGAAGATCACTGGACAGATATTCAATGGTTAGCAGGAAGTTTCTGGAAGAAATATAAGGCAAATGCTACTTTACTAGTCTTTGCTGAAGAAGGTATTAACTATTTGATTTCCAAGATAAACGAAAAAGTAAAGAGGATGTAGGGCATGATTTTTAAGCCTTCACCCGAGACTCTACCATTCCCTGCCCTCTAACCACCAAAAATTGTTTTAAAAAAGCAAACTTTGTGATGGACGAGGACAGGCACAGGTCTAATGTTGCTAGACTCTTGGGATGTAAACACACTGCACCCCAAGCCTCAGGATACTAGCACATACTGACATGTCGCCAGCCGCCCTAGTGTAAGAATCACGTGCAAGAATATTTCAATGAGGGGATTCTAACAAAAGATAAGGCCATTTTTCCTGTAGGCTTTGAAAAATTGATGTACCAGGAATGGAGGGAGTATTCTGGAAATGAAATTTTAGTCCAAGTGAAAACTCTGTTTGAACACTGATTAAAACTGCAATTGTAAAAGGTACCAGAGTGAGAGTTACAAATGTAGGTAATGGAGGGCTTACACCATTCTCTGTGTCCTCATGATCATGCCTATATCCTTAAAAGCATACCCCTACAGAGCTCTGACACAGTGCTTGAAAGCTGTAGAGGAAGCAGTGAGCATTTGGAGAGTCATTGGACATATTGAATATCTTCTGATTGTCCCTCCAGATCTATGTTCCCGGGAAGCTGACCTATAAAAACTACATCAGCAAGGTCCTTTGCCCTCTGGCCAGTGGTTGCCTTGTTTAAGGGGGAGCATCAGTAACAAATGATGGGGTAGGAGGAGAATGAGCTCAGAATTTTTATTAACCTGATACGATGGACTAAACATGGTGGGAAATTTTTTGCTACTTCTCCCACTGAAAGGTAGAGTTCCATTCTCCTCTCCCCTTTCATTGGGACCGGCCCAAGTGATTTGCTTAAACAACTGAATGCAGGGCAGTGACATTTTGGGACTTCTGAGGCTAGGTCATTATAAGAAGTCTCGCAGCTCCCATCTCCCCAGGTCTCCTGGAGCATTCACTCTTGGAGCTCTGAGATACAGTGTAAGAAATCTGACGAACTGAGATTGCATAGGGAGAGACCCCATGGAGAGAGAGCAATGCCAGCCATTGCCCAGCTGTTCCAGCTTTTCCAGGCAGTTATGTGAGTGAAGACACCAACTTGGAGGACATTGCAACCCCAGTAGATACAGTATGTGAAGAATCAAGAAACCCAGCCAATAGCAGAACTGAGACCCCAAACATCTGACCCCCGCTGAGCTGTTCCAGACATTTCCAGCTGTTCAAACCACCCTGGCCTGGAGGCTGAGGCTCCAGGCATTGTGAAGTGAAAAAAATCTATCTCTGCTATGCCCTGCCAGGGTTCCTGACCCACAAAATGGTGAGCATAACACATCATTATTGTTTTACACTAGTAAGTTTGGGGGTGTGTTGTTACACAGCAGTAAATAACCAGACACCTGGTAACCTCCCAGCTGTGTCATCCCTGGTTGGCCGTGTTCCTCTGCAGAGTCTCTTCAAGGCAGCCCTCTCCATATAGCTACTCAGGCCCTCTAGCCTATGGGAGGTAATGGGTCCCTGCTATGGCTAACTCTAATAGCCTTTGTTCTTGGCTTTCTTAAATCTTGCTCATCTTTTAAAAGTAGTCCCTTAATTAAACTCTCCTGAATTACCCAGTTTAAGTGTGTGGTCTGTTTCCTTTTGGAATCTCAGCTCACATGCCAGACCTGCTATACATTATCTCAGGACATATTGAGGAGCAGGGTAGAAAGCTACACTCTATGGAAGGAGATTCAGGATCATACTTCAGATAGCCACAGAAAAATTTGCCTAGCAAAACGGTATGTTTATATACTTATATCAAGTAATTAGTGTGCTACCCTTAATGAAATAGTTTAGAAAAGACTAAGTTTTTAAGGCCATCCTTAAGGTTTTCTGGATTCAGTAAGTCTTACCCTTTTGCTTTGTTTGGGAGGGAAGCGGTTATTCTCTAGCAGACTGCATTATTTTATTTAACAAGCATTTATATATTACACTTTCTATATTCCAGGCACTCTTCTTTTTTTTTTTAAGATTTTATTTATTTGAGAGAGAGAGAGAGAGAGCACGCTCACGTGAGCAGGTGGGAGAGGGAGAGGGAGAAACAGACTCCCCGCTGAGCAGGGAGCCCCACCCCGGGATCGATCCCAGAACCCTGAGATCATGGCTTGAGCCGAAGGCAGACGCTTAACCAACCGAGCCACCCATGCGCCCCTCCAGACACTCTTCTAAGACCTTTACAAATAATGACTCATTTAACCCTCCTAATAACCCTATCAGCACTGGGTTATTATCACTATTTTACAGAGGAAGAAACCAGGGGATGTCGAAGTTCCCTAACTGGCCCAAGGGCTCACAGCTAGTGAACTAGAACTAGCACTGGAAACCACAAGAGTCGGCTGTAGAGTGTGTGCTCTTTACCCCTGTGTTACACTGTTAAGTCTTGCCAGGAAAGGCTTAGAAAACAGGAGAAATGAGTTGCCCGGGGTGGTCTGCTCTGTGACTGGGCTCCGTGATTGTCGGGACCGCCTCTTCCCACAGGCATCAAGAGATGATGGAGAGTGAGCAGGAGAAACAGACTGGGAGCTCCCGAGAGCACAAACACCAGAGAGGACAAGTGTAGTAGTTACCCGCCGCTGTGTACCAAATCACCTCAAAATGCAGTGGGTTAGAGCAGCGCTAGGTGTTTATGTCTTACGGTTTCTGTGGGTCAGGGATTCAGAGAGGGGCCAACAGCATCTCTAATCTGCCATACCTGGAGTCTCAGGTGGAAGATGTGGAGGCTGGGGTTGGAATCATCTGAAGAGTCATTCAGTCCCATGTGGGCCTGGCTGTGTTTGCAGCCTGAAATACTGTTCACCCTCCATCTGGCTCCAGGGGTGCTGAGAGGAAATGTTCCCCACAAATAAAATATGGTTTCATGTGTGGGAATTACTATTTTGGAAAACCTAGCTTAAATGATTGTTTGTTTCAGCCAGGCTTTCTGAAGAAAGCAGAGGGCAAGCTCAAATGGGGTAAAGGGATTATTATAAAAATGTGGGGAGTGTTTAAAGAAATAAAAAATAAGGGATTATGTAGAACCCCAGGACTAGCAACAGCAGAGAGCCATTATATCTCCCAGGACTGAAAGAAAGGGAAAAGTTACCAGAACCCTGAGGGGAGCTATTTGTAGAGTGTCTGACAAGAGCTATGGCCTTTAGGAAGGAATGCAGATAACCAAGGATGAATTGGTGGGGTACAAAGAGGGTGAATAAATACTCCTGACTCATTGTCCTCCTGCCCTCTGAACTGCTTATCTAACCCAACTCGATGCCATATGGCCAGACCAGTTCATATAGGCCAGCCTCCCAGGACCACAGAGTAGAGCGATGGTGAGAAAGGTAGAGGATGAGCCTGGACAGACAAACAGAAGATATCCAACACATCAAAGTATGACTGGTGGTAAATGGTGGGGAGTGAAGAGTATGTTTTGGAGGGTCACCAGTTGTCCCTTATAGAACTTCAGGTGAATGCTGCTGGAATTTGTAATGTCACCATTGACAGACTTTATATTATGATGTATCATATGAAACTACCATTTTGTAGGTTAAAAAATTGGAAAAATTGGCAATTTCATATAGTTCAACCCAATATTTTGGGTACTTTCCAGTAAAGTTGCAAATGAATAAATACATTAGATAATGGAAAATGTTGCTGAATTGTTTTATGGTTGACTATTTTCTGAGTTAGGACTATTAGACTTGATCAAGCATTTTTTTTTTTTTTTTGGTTGTTCAGGGGTGAGCCAAGATAAAAATATAAGGTCAGCAAAACTTTTGAGGTAGGCATGTTACTTACTATATAGCTCATGGCACTCTCAACCTGGTTGCCCAAGTGAAGTAGTTTAACCTACATAGCAGTTTGTCCTTCAAAAAGTAGACAGCCTGGAACCCAAGCAGAGAATTATAAAGAGTATCTTGATGCCTGAGTTTCAGTGAGGCCCAGCAGCAAATAGAAGAGACTCAGGATAGACCATGGGAATGGCAAGTTTTGAGTTTCATGTTCAAATCATGCCTTTGACCATACTGCCGTCTAATCACACATTATTTAGTAACTTACTGGATAAAGAAATTCTGGGGAGAAGTGGGTGGAGTTTAAAGGGATATACTGGGCTCTCTGCTAATGTTTTGTTTTTACTGATTGGATTAAATGAAACAAAATAAGAGATATGCATAAATTTTTATTCTCTAGGTTTATGGAGCAGATCACACTGGATATACATGTTTGTGTTCTGTTGAAAAACTAAAAAGCAAAAAAAATTTCTAGTTTCCTCCTTATGTATTTTTGGGAATTTGAAACTAAACTACACCAATTTCTATATTCCTTTTTTCCCCATTTTCTATATTCTTTATTCTTGCTCTAAAAACAAATAATCTTGCAATCCTATAAAATTAAAGGAATTGCATTTATATGCCTCATCTTCTTATAACGTCAGCCTCTTTAATTGGGAGATTGCATCAATGAACATTTTCCAAAAGTTGCTTAACCTTTATGGAGGGTCTACTTTATATCACACATTATGATTTTACATAGCTCATCTCATTTAAATCTTCCCACAATTCAGTGTGGTAGATTTTATTTCTATTTTATAAATGAGGAAATATGTGCATAGGGTTCAGGAATTTCTTCCAGGTAGCTATAAAGGATGGATCTCTAACCAAGTGGCAAGTGAAGCATGAATGTTAGCAGGATGCTTGAATACATTTAGTCTAGCAATAAAATCAAGATAAAAATATAAGCTGTAATATAACAACAGTTTACATATCTCTTATTTTGTTTCAAATAATCAATCCAAACAAATTCTGTCAGCAGCTAGCCCAGTATATCCCCCATAAACTTTACCTCCTTCACCAATTCCCTAAACTATACATATACCAATAGCTTATGATAGATGGATAAAGAGCACCTAGCACCGTGCTTTAAATTGAGAAGTGCTCATTAAAGTTTGGTTGAATGAAAGGTTAGCAAAAACATGATCTGAAATGCAGTTACAAATGGGAAAGAAAATGTTTGATACCATTTCCAAAGTAACAGCCTGATTTTAAAAATAGTAGCTACAGAATGAACAACCTGGTATATAACTCCTTTTGGCAAAAAGGTTGAAACATACCATGAATTTGAAAGACAGGATTGCAAAAAGTCTCTTGACTGAATAATTCTAAAACTACAAAATAAACGTTCTTTACCTAAGGAAGAGTAGTGCCCTTTCAACGTTTTTATTTGGTTTTGATTTTTGGATGGGCTATATTTTATATATGATCACCCACCACCCTTTGAAATAGACATTTCTGCTGCCCACGAGCATTCATTTCTCTCTTCTTTCCAATAGTACCCAGACCTTATTCAAGCGTCTTCCTCTTCCTCACACCTCCCATGGGCCTCAGGAGAACCCGAGCTCACTACTCAGCCCAGGGGTGGCTCTGTTACATTTCAGGCTAACGCCATATCCCTAGAACAAGCCACGGGTGCTGGAGATGACCTATGATCCAATTAATGTGAGGAGAGTTTCTCAAGGGACATCTAAGAAGGACCCATCTTCACAATGAGAGAGATTCTCAGAGTGATGCTCCTCTAGACATTACCATCATTCTTCTGCAGCGATTTTGCTACTGTGCTAGTACTTTGAAGAGGAAGCTTCTATTTAAAGCGGGAAAAGACTTCTAGTGCTGCTGTCCCCTCGAAGGCCTCCCCTCCTTCTCTCCTAGTGAATTGTGCCCACGAGTATCTGATTGTCTAACTAGTTTGAGTTGGGTTTTCTGTCATTTACAGCTGAAAGTATGCTGATCTATAAACCATCAACATTTTATGCTCATCAACAGTTCTGCTATAAATATAATTCTGGTTTGAGTCAATAAAAGCAGTAAGAAAGACAGTCCTTGCTTACGTGATCAAAATGATGAGACTGTTGCAAACCCAGAAGTCTATACTTAGAGGCCTGCAGAGCCACATACACACCCCCTCAACACTCCATTGGTTAAAAAAACTTGCCAATTCTAGCATGCCCGTTCATCTGAAGTCATCAGTTTTTGTTTCCCGACACTGTACATTGCGTGTTTTGTGAAATTATACATTTCCTTTGATAGCAAGAAACCCAAGTAATAATTTACCTGGCAAAGGACAGTGAAGAGTGAAGACGGGTATGTAATTTAGGGACGGAGTGCTGTAGAACTTTTGCATATTTTTAACACCACGCAAAATGATTTGAATGAAAAAAACTTAACAGGTTTTTAAAATCCAACAAATTAAGAAAAGGCCATAAATTTTTAGGCACATTTAAAGAGAATCAGTAGAATCAGAGCCATTACAATTTGTTTCAAGTTGTAATGCTGCTTCTTACCAGAAAAAGAACATTTGACACTTGAGTAGATGATCGTAGTATACATAATTTTTAAAAACCATTCTGAATTTAAATTATCACAGAACTATCAATGTAGTGTTTCAAATTGAGACTACCGCAAACAATTAACCTAAAATAATGTGTCCATTTGGTTTAAAGACCTAGAAGGGAAGAATAATTAGCAACTTATGAATTATCATTTTAGTCACACTCAAATTTCAAAAGCATGCTTGTGACTTGAATAAATATGCTCTTGTATATAAAATAAGGCCCAAATTTACTTTAAAATCTTAAATGGTTTTATTTGTTAAATGATTATATATCACCTACAATCAAATTATAAACTGTTAAAAAAACAGCATTTACTTTTCCTGTAAAGAGAGATTTTTTTTTAAGTTTCCTGTTTTCCTTCCTAACTAGTATTTATGACACATTTATTTGGAGTAAAGGGGTTAAAACACACCCAGTTCTTATGTAAGCTAGAGGATTGACTTTTGTAGTCTCAGAAATATTTCTTCTTTGTATTTTGCATTTGCTTTGTATTTATGTATTATGCAAAAAACTAGTTCTATTGTTTTTTAAAAAATTGAATAAGTAGCAGGATATCTGCTTTGTTGCTCAGAATTTGTTCACATAAAATCACAGTATTGTCCCCAACTGATCATATAGTAACATTTTCCAACTGGAAAATGAACTAATAGTTGAGACAGTATCGTAACTGCTTTATTTACAGTAAAGAAAACCTAGTCACTAACCATAAAAAAAGTCTAGTTGTAAAACAAATGGCAAAACAGGGATAGTGATAATGATTATCACTCAAACATTCACTGAGAGTTACATTTAGAAAATAATATTTCCTAATGCCTTTGGAAATCTTTCTCACCTTGCCTACTCAAGTTTTTTTCCAATATCCAATAAAAACCTGACTCTATTCTGTAAAAGTATCCCTTATGGTATTTTTTTCTACAAAAACTAATCGATTGATTAGTGATTGATTTTTGTTTTGTTTTGTTGTTGTTGCTTTCCGTCCCAAATAGGCAATGTTCTAGAAGGGGACATAAGTCATGAATAGAAGAATAATTCAACTATTCATAGGCTCTAGAAAGCTCCTCACTGTTTCTTCAAGATTTGTTCATCCATTCATGTATTCAATGATAAAGGATTTTTGAATGTCCCCTAAGTAAAATAAATTGTAATTCTTCAAAAGTGTTCTGTGTGAGTATACCATTACTGGGAGGACAGCTATTAGGCCATTCATTTTCTGTTTTTTTTTTTTTTTGCAAGGAAATGTACCCCTTTGAGCTTGTTTGAGTTGGATGTGTATTCCTAAAGTAAATATTGCTACTGATGGCTTCCTGTTTAATGTTAAGCTAGTCAAGTGATCCTAGAAGTCTTCCGGTTGTGTTAAAATTTCCTTTACATAGATTCAAATGCAATTGCTTTCAAATTATTTGGTATGTAAAAACCAACGACCTCCTGTATTCAAACTTTTACACCATTTTATTCTTACATTTCCTAAGAGACAAATTGACAAAGATAACAGTATTATTTTAAAGTAATGATGCTATATCCCATTTAGACCAACACTTAACGTATGTCACATTAATTTTTAGACAGAAATTAGCTTAATGATGCTGGCTTCCTGGTTCTTGGGAAATTATTCATTACTCTTTTTTTCTTATCTGCAAAATTAAATTAAATTCCACATAATCTATCAACGTTGCTACATCTGGACCCACATCCTCTGCTCTTCCTGCAGGAACACGGCTCTTATCTCTTCACTTTCGTGGCAGATACTGTTCCTCCTTCACACTCCACGACGCTCTGTGGGTCCTTTCTTTCTTCTGCATCATTCCTTCTTCTGCAGTAAATTATTCCCATCAGCATAAAAGCATGCTGTAATACCTTTCATCCTATTTTTATTAAAAAAGCCCTCTCTTGACCCCACATCCCACTAGAGTTCTGCTCATTTCTCTGCTCCCTTTTGGGGAGCTCCAACCCTGATTCTGTCTTCTTCATTTCCTCCCTCTCTACTTGGATCTTTCACCCAAACCCACTTCTTTTTCTCCTCCACAGCACTGTCTCTTGAACCCAGGGCAGTTATGGGCTTTATTGCATTTCTATTCCTGAGAAGAGTGCTTGTTAGGGGCACAAATGACCTCTATGGTAAAACCACTATAAAATTCTCAGTCCTCATCCAACTTGACTTACCAGCAGCATTTTGCACAGGTGATGATCCCTTCTCCATGTTCCTCACTGTGTTTCCAAGACAACTGTCTGATCTACCTTTACCCCATCTCACTCGCTGCTTGCTCACCTCTCTTAGTTGCTGGATTTCCCTCCTTTTCCCAACTAGGATCAGTCTTCAGCCCCCATTTTATTCTTGCTCATGTCTTCAGCAATCTCATTTCTGAGCTGAAAACTTCCAAAATTATATGCCCATCAACGCAGAACAAGACTGACTTTATTTCTAATTGTGACATAAACTGGAAAAGAAGATTCTATGGCACCCTTCTTTCTTGATTCCATATTTATCCCCTCGTTCTTCCTGCTACCCTTGGGATCAAACATGATGTTCATTTGTCCATTCATCTGACAAATACTTATTGAGCAATATGTGCCAGGCCCTATTCTGGCTTATCCATAATCTAGGCTTCTAATGGTTTCTGGTCTTTGCCTCCTCCTCCTCCTCCTCCTTCTTCTTCTTTTTCTTCTTTTTATCAGTTCTTCTTGTTCAGTTTTATCCATTCCCAATACTTCAGATATGTGCTAAGGACCCCCCAGATATATATCCCCAGTATCCCCAAATACTTTCTCCCCAAAGCTACAAACTCAAAATTCTACACACTATATTTCTATACCTAGAACAAACACTTCAAATTCAACAATACAATTTAAATGCAATTGTGTTAGGAAAGCAAACAACACAAATGCTGATGCCCTTCCTGCCTAAGTCAGACCTGAGTCATTCTCAATTCTTCCTCTTCTTTTAGCTTACCAGGCCTTTCTAAGTATCCCTATAACTGGTCCCCTTAGCTCTATTCCTACTAATAGTGCTTCATTACCTAACACACCACAAGCATTTTTTCTCTAAGGATCTCTGAGCTTTCATTCTTGTATTCCTCCATCTCTTGCCCCACTTTGCTGCCAGCATTATCTACCTAAATTGAAATCTGAATATTTCACTGCTCTGAAATAACATCTCTGATGTTTCTCCATCTCCCACAGAGAAAAACTCACAGTATCATCCCTTGTAAGAATAAAACATGTGAACCTCATCAGCTCTTCTGCAAAGACTTGACGTTTCTGGCCCAAAAGAATGACTTGTAGATTTGTGAAGTGGACATGGTTTTTCTGACCTTTTGTCTCTGCATATGTTTCCACACCCTGCATATCAGGTGGATGCCCATCTTCTATCAAGACTCAGATCAACTTGTGCCTGGGTGGCACAGTCGGTTGAGTATTAGACTCTTGGTTTCTGTTCAGGTCATGATCTCAGGGTCATGAGATTGAACCCCACATGGGGCTCGTGCTCAGTGCGGAGTCTGCTTGGGATTCTTTCCCTCTTCCTCTCCTCCACCTTATAGTCCTCCCCCTGCTCACGTGCTCTCTCTCTTAAAAAAATCAATCAATCCATCAATAACAGATCAACTTATACTGTCTTTGAAGCCCCTTAAGCCGTGACACTACCCGTAATTAGGCCTTCTCTCTTCTGTGTTATTATACCTTGTATAGATATCTTTATTTTTTCCATGTATTTCATATAGTGTAATTATTTGTCTGTATGTCTGTCTACTTCAATGTACAGGGCAATCTATGAAGGCAGAGACCGTGTATTATTAATCCTATAATTTTAGTTTTTTAATTTTTATTTCATCTTTTGTAAAGAACAGGAAATAGCTGATATGCACTATCATATAATGAATATTTTTAAACTGCAGAAGTTTAGATTATAAGACAAAACTTATTTTTTCTAAAACATAACTATTTTCCTAATATGAGTTAATCACTTATACACTTGTTTTTTTAGTATTGAACTATAACCCCCATACCGTAAAATTCACCCTTTTAAAGTGTACGATTCATTGGTTTTTAATATATTTACAAAGTTGTATAACCATCACCATTATCTGATTCCAGAACATTTCCACTTCCAGAACATTTTCATTATCCCCCCAAAAAATTCTGATCCCCATTAGCAGTTATTCCCCATCCCCACCCCCTCTCCAGGTCAACTAATCTGCTTTCCACCTCTATTGGTTTTCCTAATCTGGACATTTAATATAAACGGAATTATGTAATATGTGGCTTTTTATGCCTGGCTTCTTTCATGTGGCATCATATTTTTAAGTTTCATCCATGTTGTAGCATGTTTTATTACTCTTTATGACTGAATAATATTCCATTGTATAGATATACCATATTTTGTTTATCCATTCTTCAATTGATGGATTTTTGGGTTTTCCACTTTTTGGCTATTATGAATAATCTTTCTATGAACATTCATGTACAAATTTTTGTGTTGGTGGACATATGTTTTCAATTCTCTTGGGTAAATGTTAGGGATGGAGTTACTGGGTTATATAATTCTATGTTCTTTGAGGAACTGCCCAACTGTCTTCCAACGTGACTGCACTATTTCATGTTCCCATGAGCTATGTATAAGAGATCCAATTTCTCTACATCCTTACCAACACTTGCCATTGTTCATCTTTTTGATTATAGTCTTCTTGATGGGTATGGGGTGGTATCTTATTGTAGTTATACAGGGTTTGATATCATCCTCCCATAAAAGGGTTATAAAGATTTCCATTCTATTTAAAACCAATAAACAAATATTTCACTTTATATTACTCTGAAATAAATGGGAGGTAAGACTCTAAAATGTTTCATAGGACTTAGCATATTTTAAATTATTTCTTATTATTCCTAAGATACTTCCAAGATTCTCCTGTTCCCCACCCCCCTTTTTCTGGCAATATAAGACCCCCAAATGCTGTTAATTAAGATTTGACTCATGTTGATTTTGTTGATACTTTCTAGTTCCTATCTATCTTACGTGTAAGCATTATATGACAGTTCAGGGCTAAGGGAAAAGATAACACATTTAATTTGTCTCCCTTGTGACTCTTTAGACTTTTTATTTTCTTATTTTTTCTTAACTATTCTTTTCTGATAACTAGCAATTACCTTGTTTTTGTCTGCATTTAACCCACTCAACTTAGTATTATCTGAAACTTTTTATAAACATACTATAAATTCCTTTCTGCTGCACAACATGAGGATGGATATTTAGCATAGATAGTGGGTTTTAGAAGTCAGGTAACTTGTTTGAACATGCAGTAGCATAGAGTGACATTTGTTATAGTGGCTGTTTGTACCTTAACGCACACATTCCTTCAGTTAAGTCTTACAAATGAGGTGACTATGATTGTGGCCAGCACTCCAGTCTCTAGTTGAATAGAGGATTATTCTAGCTTCTACAAAAAATGGTGACAGTGATTTGCCCAGATGTATTCCCAAGCTGATAAGATATGGCCAGATGCTACAGACCATTTTCTGCAGTGTTAGGGCTTTTGAGAGACTTTTGTTGACAAGTCCCAAATATATTCTCATGGGATTGTTGCTCTGTTTTTATCCATGTTTATAAGAATATTCATCCAATGATCTTGTGTTCATTCACTTTAAGTATTTCTCAATTTTGTTTGGAGGCTTTAGGTTAGCCATTGACTGAATGCTTTCTTCATTCATTCACAATTTATTCACCCTAGATCCTTAGTGGGGTGCCTGTGATTTTCATTATTATTATTATCACTAAAACGTTATCTCCTCAAAGACTTTTCTGACTTTTCCTTAAGCTACCATGTATTTATATAGCTGTGTATAACCTAATCAACCCATTCCATAGAACCTTACCTTAAATATCTCAGATCAAATATTTTAACTTCACTCTCTTGTGAGTGCATAGCTGAACATTTAGTTTAAATGGTATCACTTCATCCTCACTAATAGGCACAACTAAACATTAGTCACCATATAATTCACCTTGCCAATTATGCACATTTTTTTATTTTGAACTAGAAGTCAAAAATAATAAGCATCCATATTTCTGTCTGTTAATATACAGTGATTTTTAAAAGGAAGGAAAGCAAATTATGTAGAAGAATAATTTGTACCTGATAAATGTTTGAAAGTTACATTATCTTAAATATGTCTCATCAATGGTGGGAGATCATGTCTCATTTTTACCTACTAATGCATTTTGAATACAAATATTTTGCTTTCAATTTCTTTGTTACACTGACTTTTTCTAAGAAGAGGGTTAATATTTTTCATTGATTCTTAGGTTAAGATTGATATTGGTAAGCAGTTAACTTCCCCTGTTCAAGTATATCTTTCTCACCAGTAAAATTTCTTGTTTTTATTGTTTATGCCTCTAATAATATTACATTTAATTTATACCACTGGGAACTCTGAAGATGGGCCATAAAAAAAGTGTCCTCTCTTCCTCCTCCCCCAAGAATATAATGCTTATTTAGCTAAAAATTTGAGACAAATTAAAGAGCAGGAATGGACAAAGCCATGTGTTTAAAGCAACTGGAATTAAAAGAAGCTGAAGCCCAGAACATATCATGAAGTTTACATGGTGAGGAAATTACCACTGCTGTAATTAGTATGTACACCTGCAAAGTCTGGGACTTACAGGGATGTCTGTAAATGAAAGGTGTATCTGGAGTTCCCACAGCATTTGTTTCAATTTGAATGTGTAATTTATCACATACTCACAGTGCATAAACTTGAACAGAGTGTAACATTGGGCTTGGATGACATGGTTTTATGGTTCCAGATGTTTTCAGATCTTTCAAATTTGCCTTGAACTAAATGAGCCATCCATCCTTTTAGAATTGTTTTATTGCCAATTGCATCCATTTTCTCTAAGGAAGAAGAAGCATCTTGACCCCCAAATAATGACTTCTTATTGAATTATAAACTAGTAGGTCCTATTCTGTATCATATCATCAAATTACTTTCAACAACTTTAAAAGTCAAAGATTTAAAGTTCCTCTCTTCCATTTTGTTGACTTCATTGGTCAAATTCTTCTTTTTTTTAATTTTTATTTTATTATGTTATGTTAATCACCATACATTACATCATTAGTTTTTGATGTAGTGTTCCATGATGGTCAAATTCTTCTTATTAGAATGATTTTAGAGTCCCAATTTTAGTTGACTATAGCAATGCCCTATAGGATGGAGACTGGATGTTGCAGACTAGGATGCCTGGCTGTGTTATTGGTCAAGTTATAGAGCCATGTAAAGCCTCAGTTTTCCTATATAGAAAATGGGTAATAATAAAATAGGAGAGCCTCCTTACCTGTGCAGAACTGATACTGGAAGAAAAACCCACTTAAAATGAATATACTTCAAATACCATAAATTTTATAGCAAATTATAAGAGGTTTGAAGATACATCTTTAAACATTCAAGCTAAACTATCTGGTAATGAATTCATTTTAATTCACAGTTTAACATTGCAAAGATAAGCTATTTTTTAGCATAAATACAGAATAAAGCAGGTATTAATTTTTGGCATAATTTTGGAGGGGTAAAATTATATGATGGCATGATAGACAATCTTTACTTCAGACTTGGCTTTTAAAGCAGGATCAAGATTTTTTGATATTTAAATCATTCTTTTTTGAAAAACATAACCTGCCAAGAGTTTGCTGATTTTCTTTTTCAGTTGTTAGCTACTCTAAATTCTGCCAAGTCCTCATTTGTTCATGTCTTTGCCTGTAATTTGAACAGTGTTCCAACATATTTTTTTATCAACTTCATGAAATCTGCATCTTTTCCAAAATCTACAATTATGATTTGTTGTTAGTTTTCACTGTGTTTCTGGATGTTTGACTCAATTAACAAGAAACTGAGGGACAAAAACTTTGGTTTCTGTACTGGGATGCTGGCATTAAATGGAAGTGATGTTTGAGTGCAACTCATTCTGTAAGTGGTCAATTTATTAGTGAATATTTTGTGTTATAGTGACTTTTACTTTCTCTTAATATTTGGACTC
This sequence comes from Callorhinus ursinus, assembly GCF_003265705.2. Taxonomy (NCBI): domain Eukaryota; kingdom Metazoa; phylum Chordata; class Mammalia; order Carnivora; family Otariidae; genus Callorhinus; species Callorhinus ursinus. The sequence continues at coordinate 98,942,874 of NW_027397066.1, forward strand.
GATAAATGAATACTGACATAAGGGTGCCCTAATGCATCTAATTATATTATTAAGAAATGTAAATGTAGGAATATATCTATGACACTTAGCACAGTGTCTGGTATATATTAATCAAACAATACCTATTAGTGATTGTTACTTTTATGATTATTTTACAATCATTTTATAACAAAGATAGTTGATTACATATGGTAAGTCTTTGGGATATCCATTTAACAGAATGATCTTAGCCATCTAGCAATCCACAACTGTTAGGTCAACAGACCACTACTGTGATTGGGGTCACCCATTCCATTTATTTGACTCACCAATTTTATTTCCACAAACCAACTGACAAAAAACCAAAAAACCAAAACCAACCCAAAACAAAACCTTTTTAAGAGACTCTGCAGCCCAATCCATTCATGCTGGTTTTTCTCTTCAAAGGGAGGATATAGAAAGTATAGATATTTTAGGCTTGTAAGTCAGAAGTGGAGAAGGAGCATGGTGTTTGCCTGAATTAGTAGCAGAGTGAGAGATCAAGATAGTTATGTCAGCTGCAATTTCCTTCAGACACTTTGCCTCTTTCCTTTCCTTCTTCCTTCGGTTTGTCTGTGGTTCCCTTTGAGTTAAGATAGAAATAAAAAGTAAAAGGATCTAATCGTTATGATTTTTATTTGAGATGGAGGAGAAAAAAGACAAAAACCGGGATATGTTAAAAGATAAATAACCCTGGTCGAGAACACACAGGGCTAAGTTCCCAAGAATTGCTGTCAGAATGACCTGAGCAAAGATACTGAACCTTACATAGAATGGTTGCCATTTCTTGAGTTGGACTCCCTCATCCCCAACCATTCTGTCCTTGCTTTCATACCTAAATATGTTTTTTAAATGTGGCTTATCAGATCAGTAGGTACTTTAACTATCTGTTCCAGTGTTTCTTTAAAATTAAAGTGCATGAGGATCCCCTGGAGATTTTGCTAAAATGTAGGCTCTGACTCTGTAGGTCTGGGGAAGGGGCCCAAGTCTGTTTCTAATAGTTCCTAGGTGATATTCCTGCTGGTCCAGGGCCAAGGACTGCACTTTGAGGAGCAAGAATCTAGTATATTCCCAGGAATATTTGGTAGATGAAATGAAAGGCCTTACTGATGATTAAAGAGATTAAATGTGCAGTTTTCCCTTTATCAATATTGCTTTGCTATGTATCAGGAAATTAAATTGGTCTTTCTAGCACTATTTGGGCTTACAAAAGCATGCTAGTAACTCTATTTCTGGCCCTTCAAGGACATTTCAAAATGATGATGTTCTTACGTTCTTCTTGAGTGTCAACATTAAGCTGTCTCATCTAATTTTGCTTTGACAACATTGTGAAAGTAGATGGTCTCTGGTTTTGCAAGTTACCTCATGATCTCTTGCTTTCTCCTCCTCAGTGAAGCTTCTAAATCTATTCTAATTAGAGTGTAAATAACTAATAATGATGGTGTCAGGCAGATGGGAAGGCAGTATTAAGTTCCTACTATGTGACATAAGGTGTTGTAAGTGCTAGAGACACGATGATGAACAGAACGTGTGAGGTATCTAATTGCCTCCCCCTTTATGCGCATAGTGAGTTAAGTACCCACAGCAGTAATAGCTGGTACAGGGCAGCACTGAGAGGTAAGCCCATTTCTTTTTGTCTGTGAAGCCCCTGCTGAAGCTACTCAACTATTCTGAATAGGAAGTTGCTTACTCCCTCACCACAATAAATGACTGGGGGTTTTGTATTCTCTAGTGTCCAAAAATGTCACTCTATTTCTTTTTCTTATCCTTTCAGAAGAAAGCTGCTGACTCTATAGTGACAGCGCCTATCTATTTTGTAAATAAGGATCCCATCTTCAAACCCAAGTAATCCAAACATATATCGTATTTTAAGACTGCTTTTCAGGGAAGTAGATGTTCTCATTTTAGTGTCATTTCCTGTCTTTCTATCTCTTGTCCTAGATAATTGACTATAATTGATATTTTTTTTCAAAAAGACAAAGGAAACTCCTACCATACACGGAAATCAATTCGAAGTGATGTTGAGATCTAAATGTGAAAGATGAAACAATAAAATTTACAGGTAACCCAGGAGAATGTCTTCATGAATTTGGAGGAGGGCAAGTTTTCTTAAGCAGGATACAGAAAACATTAACCATAAGGGGACAGATTGATAAATCATACTATTTTAACACTTTTGTTGTTAAAAATATATTAAGGAAGTAAAAAGGCAAGTCACAAAATAGAAGATATTTACAATATATAAGCCAACAGAGGACTCAGCATACACATAAAAAACATTCCAATAAATCATAAGAAAAAAATAGAAAGTGTACTAGAAACTGTTGCAAGAGACTTACAAGGGCACTTCACACAAAAGCATATCCAAATTGCCAGTAACATATGAAAATGTTCTCAACCTCATTTGTCACCAGGGATATAAAATTAAAACCATAATAAGATATCACTTCACACCCCGTAGAAAATCTAAAATGAAAAAGATTGTTAATACAAACTCAAGGAATGCTTGGAGCAACTGGAACTCTTATACACTCTTAGTGGGAAGGTTAATTAGTACAGCAACTTTAGACAATCTTTTGGCAATAAATATTAAAACTGAGCAAATGCACAGCCAATGGAATATGCAATTCCACTCCTAGGTATATATGTAACAGATATATGGCCAGTAGAAAGTCATGTTTATGAACATGCATATTCATAAGCATCATAATAGTCAAAACTGGGGACACTTCCAATATCTTTAAACATAAAATGGATAAATAAATCATGTTTTACTCATTCAATGACATACTAGTCAGCAGTGAACAGGAATAAACAATTGCTACTCGCAACAATATGGGTGAGATCTCATAAACATAATGTCCAGCAGAAGAGGTCAGACACAGGGGAGAATGCATTGTACGATTCTGTTTATATCAAGGCCAAAACCAGGCAGAACTGATACCTAGTGTTAGAAGTCGGAATAGATACATTTGAGTGGAGGGAGAAGCAACAGGTGGGGGCATGAGGATGACTTCCAGAGTCTGGGAAATGTACTATTTCTTGACCTGGGTGCTGGGTACCCGTGTGTGTTCACTTTATGAAAATGCACTGAGATGTATATTTATGTATAGGTAGGCTAATGCAAAGACTTTAATATACATTTGTTACTTTTTCAGTAAGAATTAAAATGTACAAAGGAGTAAAATTATTTAGTCTCTGTGTTTTTAATGTCATCTGTTACTAGTTTTTCTCCCTCTATAGCAAAGAAGAAAATTTTTTCTTAATTTCATTCCTTTGCCTTGCATAACTGCAATCTGCTTTTTTAAACAGAATTTTATGACACTTGTAAAGTACTTTTATGACACTTGTAAAGTACATTTTTATTACTGCTTTTTGGCCCACAGGTTTTGCCTTTTTTACACCAAATTCATTTTGCATTATTATCTTCTTTGGAGTTCTGATCCACCCCTGCTTTTGTCACTTTTCTATTTGCCTTTTATATTTCAGTAGGGTTCTGGTAATAATTGCATTTGACCTTAAGACAAATGCATTATCAAACGTTAAACAAAGAGCAGCCGCCATGAGCCTGATGTGTGATCTTATTCCTTCTAACATTTAAGGAAACAACAGTCCTCTAAGAATGATGGGACACGTTTTTCCCCGAGGATGTGAGGCTTATGACGAAATAGATGCTCTTTAAAAAAGAGCACAGATGAGAGTAGAGAGGCAGTTTATCCTGTTAGAAGGAGAAAACCACCCTACCACCATAGTGTGCTGAGGACTGCTTTGCGCACTCTTCACCACCACCACCCACCACAGCCAATGGCAGCACATGGTGGGAATGGTCTGGAAAAGACTTGGGTTCCAAGATCATCAGGTAAGGATTCAAACCCTAGATCTTACTAACAATATATGCTTGAGCACGCATTCAGCCTCTCCGACTTAATCAACTTATCTATAAAAACGGGAGTATAAAAAGTCTGTATCACAAAGCTGTTGAAAAGAATTCAATTACATGGCTGTATAAATGTCTCTGATGTAATATTTAACACATCTAGATGTTCAAAAAATGAACATTTTCTCTTTTATATCCTTTTCCTTTTTAGGCAAAAATATGTTGTTGGAATAGTTTGCAATTTTATTTGAGTTTTTTTATTAAGTTTTTTATTTTAATTCCAATATAGTTAACATACAGTGTTACATCAGTTTCAGGTGTACAAAATAGAGATTTAATAATTTTATACATTACTCAGTGCTCATCATGATAAGTGTACTCTTAATCCCCTGCACATACTTCACCCATCCCCCAGCCCCCTCCCTTCTGGTTAATCATCAGTGTGTTCTCTGTACTTGAGTCTGTTTCTTGGTTTGTCTTTCTCTTTCTCTTTTTCCTTTGTTCATTTGTTTTGTTTCTTAAATTCCACATATGAGTGAAATCATATGGTATTTGTCTTTCTCTGACTGACTTATTTCACTTACCATAATACTCTCTAGCTCCATCCATGTCATTTCAAATGGTAATATTTCGTTCTTTTTAATGGCTGAGTACTATTCCATTATATATATATATACACACACCATTTCTTCTTTATCCATTCATCTGTCGATGGACACTTGGGCTGCTTCCATAATTTGGCTATTGTAGATAATGCTGCTATAAACATCAAGGTGAATGTATCCCTTTAAATCAGTATTTTTGTGTTCTTTGGATAAACACCTACTAGTGCGATTACTGGATCATAGGGTAGTTCTATTTTTAACTTATTGAGGAACCCCCATAGTGTTTTCCAGAGTGACTGTATCAGTTTGCATTTCCCTCAACAGTGTAAGAGGGTTCCTTTTTCTTCACATCCTCACCAACACTTGTTTCTTGTGTTGTTGATTTTACCCATTCTGACAGGTGTATGGTGATATCTCATTGTGGTTTTGATTTCCACTTCCTTGATGATGAGTGATGTTGAGCATCTTTTCATGTGTCTATTGGCCACCTGTATCTTCTTTGGAGAAATGTGTGCTCATGTCTTCTGCCCGTTTTTAATTGGATTATGTTGGGGTTTGTGTGCAATTTTATTTGAGTTTTCAATTCACAGCAATCCAGTTTTGGACATGATAGGCTGTGGGATTTTTATTTTATGTATACATATTGGACCCACCTATCTTTTCATATAGCCTTTTTTTTTCCTTTTGAATATTCCAGGTGAACTTTATACCTAAATGGGATAAGAAAATAATAATATTGTTAATAAAATTCTTTTAATGTGAAGAAAATATTTGATCTACTATCTATCTTAAAGGTGAATAGAGAAATAGTATAAATGAGAATTTATTTTGTATTTTTAATCCCTATTTTAAATTCTCACAAATTTGGACAAACTTCTCTTGAAGACCTGGATATAATTATAGTGTTTGTTTTTAAAACAATGCACATTTGGCTACTTTTTATTATAACCAGTTGAATCTGGCTTTTAAAAAATGTGTTACTTAGGAAAGTTGTAAATGAAATAGCTGGAGGGAACTTTAGTATTGAGCAATCTCCTCATTTTGTACCTGAAAAATGTAGGGAAGCAAAATATTTTGCCTATGGTGGCCATTGAAAGTTAGGAGTCAGTGAATCCCTCCTCTTCTCTGAGTTCTAAATGGTAGAAAGTGAACACAAATACTGGAGAAAAAAAATCAGAGTCAGTGTATTAATGGCTGGTAAAGCTGGATTAGAAAACCCTGCTGGGAATGAGGTTAGAATGGCAGTGTTCTGTAACTGTGCCTCAAAATCAAGACCATGGAACCCTCTGCAAAGCGGACTCCACGTATACTTGCCAGCCCCATGGAGACCCCCAGGTCTGCCTGGCAAACTCAGACACTACAGAATGAGGTCTAAGGTAGAAAGATGAGCCTGGTGACTTCTGTGCATGATCTTCTCAGAAACACTCTTCAGTTCCCCTCAAAACAGCATACTCTGTAGATCAGCAGCTGCTTTTAAAATGCCAGAAAATATCTGGGGTGCCTGGGTGGCTCAGCCGGTTGAGCATCCGACTCTTAATTTCAGCTTAGGTTATGATCTATGGGTTGTGGGATTGAGCCCTGCATCAGGCTCTGCCCTGAGTGTGGAGCCTGCCTGAGATTCTCTCTCTGCTCCTCTCTGGCACCACCCCTTCCTGCTCATGTGTGCACACATGCATATTCTCTTTCTCTCAAAAATGAAAAAAATGCCAGAAAATATTTATTTCATTTGACAGAGAGAGAGAGAGAGAGAAAAAAAGAGTACAAGCAGGGGGAGCTGCAGGCAGCGGGAGAAGCAGACTCCCCGGTGAGCAGGAAGCCTGATGTGGGACTTGATCCCAGGACCTTGAAATCATGACCTGAGCTGAAATTAAGAGTCGGATGCTCAACTGACTGAGCCACCCGGGTGCCCAGAAAATATTTATTTTAAATACTATTTGCTCTGTTCTTTTGCAGAGTATTAATTTGTTTACCCTACTTTTTTGAACCACTTGTGTCATATGAGGGAAAATGTCAACCTACACTTTGTCCAAATTATTGTAATTCCACATTATTCTTATTCCGTTTTTGTTGTTGTTATCACTTTCTATGTTGTTTGGTAGATTTCTCTCTTAGCATCAAACAACTTAGTATAATACCTCACAAATGAAAGTCCTTAGAGGATTATACAGAATGATGTCCCTTTTGTTTATTCAAATTTATGTGGGGCTAGTTCTCCAAATTCTTCAGGCGTTATTTTATAGTTTCCAAATTGTAAAACAGCTCCATAAAACTGGAAAGCCCAAAGAGATAGAAAAAAAAAATAAGCCACCTAAGGGCTAAGGGACTATTTACCACGTGGCTGTCAAGATAAAAATTAGGTGGAAGAGTGAGTTTCTGGGCATGAACAGCAGTTTATTCCCTAAAGTTAAGAACCTTGTAGTGAGGGCGCCTGGGTGGCTCAGTTGGTTAAGCGACTGCCTTTGGCTCAGGTCATGATCCTGGAGTCCCGGGATCGAGTCCCGCATCGGGCTCCCTGCTCAGCAGGGAGTCTGCTTCTCCCTCTGACTCTCTTCCCTCTCGTGCTCTCTCTCTATCTCATTCTCTCTCTCAAATAAATAAATAAAATCTATAAAAAAAAAAGAACCTTGTAGTGAAATATAAGTGGAGAACTATAACTACTACTTTATACAGTCACCACATTAGCAAATCAGTTTGATATTAGTGCCAGAATAAGCATGGGCATGTTTTGAGGACATATATTATTTTGTTATATCCCCATCATGCCATAAAGGATCTGAAGTACCTAAGCCATTATTGAGAAAAGGACAACTTTTTTTTTCTTTTCAGGAATGTGGTACCTAACACAACTGTATCTAGCGGTGTTGATGTGAATGAAATATACAGTGAGGAGTCCAGCGAATAATTCACAGATGTGGTCTTTAAAATTGGCTAAATCCTTTGTGCATCTGGGAAACTCCGGAACTAAAATAACTGTAAAGGTTGGGAAGGTTGACATTAGAAGGCACTGCCTCATGTGTCTCCATGTGGACTCAACACCTCTCAAGAAAAGTACATGTTAGTTTTAATTCATTACTTGGTCATCCTTTACTAAGCCTCTTTCATCTCATCCCTTTCTTGCTCCTTTCCTCTTATTCTCTCTCCTCCAAATAAAGTCTTATTTTTGAGCACAGAGTAAATGAACCTTCAATCTCTGTGATCGTCTATCACAAATTAAAGTTGTGAAAGATATTTTGCATTTGACCATGAAACATAAGTTAAAAAGGGCATTCTTGTTCATGTAGTGAAAATGGAGTATATGGCTCTAGTTTTAGCTGAGTGGGTGGCTTTTTCTACCACGGTACTTTTTCCCATTTCTGTTCATGGAAAGTGTAATCGACACCTGCTGTAAAAGGAAGTACACTCTATCTGCCTTTGCTCACTCTGGACTAATATTTCTGTATTCTCTTGAAAATACATAATAACTCCCTACAGCTGCAAATGCTGTCTTTTGTTGAAAGAAGAGAAACAGCTCAGGACCTGTATATGGCTTGGTTTCTTTGGGTCATGATTATTCTCCTGTTTTATCACTATGACTCTGCACTCATTGTAGCATTCCTATATTCCACAGATTTGGAAGAGCCTGCTCAGAACATAGAATATCTCTTCAAAGTCTTAGTTGCTCTTTGGTTTGTGAAGTGAAGTTGATGGTTCATCTATTTCAGTAGTTCTTAAGCCTGGGGGCAAGAAGAGAATCACCTGCAGGGCTTTTAGATAATATACATGATGATTTTTGAGTGGGGCCCAGACATCAGAATGTGTTTTTAACCTCCCACATTCCCTTCCCAAGTTGATGCTACTGAACCTTTAGGATTGGTAAGCACAGATCTAGTCACACAGTTGTTTTCTGCTGTCTCGAGAACTAATACTACATTATGGTATAATAGATCCTATAGCTAACCTGCCTGGCTTCAAATCCTGGCTGCCACTTTTTACCAGGGTGCCTTTAGGCAAGGTGCTTAGCAACTCTGATCCTCAGTTTCCTCATTTGGAAAATGGGGATGGTAGTAACAACAGAACATACATCATACATACAAAATAACCAGACTAGTGTCTGGCACCTAGAATGTAGTATATCAATAAATATTTAATTCTACTTCTAGCATTTTTGTATTTCAAAATTTCTCCCGAATGTTAGGGTGAGCCTTGTTCATCCATATATAATTCATGCATTTTTAAAAGACTTATTTTAGAGAGAGAGAGAGAGAGCGCATGCACGTGAGTTGGGGGAGGGGCAGAGGGAGAGAGAATCTTAAGCAGATGCCCTGCTGACCTTGGAGCCCAAACACAGGGCTCCATGTTGGAACCTGAGATCATGATCTGAGCTGAAATGAAGAGCCAGATGCTTAAGCGACTGAGCCACTCAGGCGCCCCGTTATTTATGCATTTTAAGTGGTTAACAAGTCAGTGTTCTAAGCAACACATTAGGATTTTTTACTGTTCTTTTGTTTCATCATCCCCATAATTACCCAGTGTGTGCTCAAGAAAACCCAGCGGATTATACAGTTTCATTAAAATTTGATTATTTATACTCTAATTTTTTTTTCCAAAAGGGTTTTGGGCAGGTATCTTACAAAATCTATATATAATATAACAAGTTAAAAGAGATAAATATTAAAATCCGAGCAAAGGATAAACAAAGGCAGGAAGATAAATTAGCCTTTTAAGTTTAGCTCCCAAGAAGGTACCCTATAAGGTCCTGTACTCTTCCAGCCCAGGCCCACATCACTCATTCAGGGCTAAATTCATACCAAAGTGATATTTTACATTATCTGTGTAATAGCTTTCCTGTTAACACAGAAATAGAAAGATGACTTTTATTATTGTTGTCTTCATAAGAAGAAAATTAAGGTTTTAAAAATGAAGCAAGTTATTCTAGATGATTTTATGGGTTAGTGACAATGAAATACCAATATTCAGACTTTTTTGTTTTACCTAAAAATAGCTTAATTTATATAATAGGATAAGATAAAATATAAATGTTTTAAAAATACCTGCTAGGCATTACCACCCCATAAAAGACAACTGTTTACACTCAGCTGTCCAAAGAAATGAGTCTACAATGTGTGCCAGATAGGGCATTTATTTCCATTTCTATGATCCACTTTTATCGAAGCATGCAACTGCTTGTGGTTAGCTCTCAAGTCTATAAAAGGAGACTAATAAGAAGTTGAGCAGTTTGGCCTAGTGTTCACCCACAATCTCTTCTGGACATCCTTCCCTGTGTTGTCAAGCAGCTGCTACAAGTACACCCCACAACCCGATCTGTAAGCATCCCCTCCAGACTGCAGGCAGATAGGTTGGTGTTTTCCTTCAGCTTCCAGAGAACAGGCCATGCTCTTGTGGATTACTCCAGTAGGACGGAAGAAAGAGAAAATAGCGGTCAAATCTAAATTTGTTAGAAATAGGCTTGTGACAGCATTTTCTTCTCTGTGTCAGAAGAGGCAGGTTTGGGATGGAGCACATTAGTCACTGATGAAATTGAACTCCTTAGGATTGTTTTCTTTTGTGAATCTATTCCAAGACTAAAATTTTCCAAGGATCTTAAAGGTTACAGTGCCTCCTGGGACTTCCCAGGAAAAGCTACCTGTATAGTATATACGTAAAATATCCCCTCCCATGTAACTAACACATCTTAATCTCACTGAAAATAATACGTTGGCAGGGAAAGTAGAACTAGGAGGCGAATGCCTCCTAATTAATCTAATTTTAGTTTTGGTCTTAAGTTTGGTAGTGTCTTATATTTCAGGCTGATAATTTTTAACTTCATAGTCTTACCCATTCATTCTGAAGGATGAAGAATGTTAGAGTGTAGAAACTCCAACTGTGTTTTTATTCAGAACATAGACAATTACAGATTTTTTTTTTAAGTAGGCTCCATAGGCTCCAACACAGGGCTTGAACTCATAACTCTGAGATCAAGACCTGAGCTGAGATCAAGAGTTTGACGTTTAGCCAACTGAGCCACCTAGATGCCCCAACAATTACAGCTTTTAATTTCTTTCTTTGGCTGCAATATTACTGGTGGGTTGTACTTAAAAATATAATTATCCTTCTTTATATTCAACTCACTGCCTTATAGGATAGCTGTTAACCCCAGAAGCATATTTATTTATTCATTTGTTACTAGTGAGTGTTTATTAAGCACATGGTCCTGGGGTAGGTATTGTGGAGAATATAGAGAACAACAACAACCAAAAAACTTAGGTGGTAGTAAAAAAAAACTCCATATAATTTCATGTCTGATCTGGGTTTGAATCTCAGCTCCATCATTAATTTGCTGTGAAAATTCTCAATTATTTTCCTTTATCTATATGTTTATCCTTAGGCTAGTTCCACACCATCTTGATTACTGTAGCTTTATAGTATAGAAATAGGGAAGTGTGTTTTCTAGCTTTGTTCTTTCTCAAGATTGTTTTTGCTATTTGGGGGTCCCTTGAGTGTCCATATGAATTTTAGGATCACCTAGTCAATTTCTGAAAAAAAATGTCAACTGGTATTTTGATTGAGATTGTGTTGAATCTGTAGGTCAGTGTGGGGAGTATTTCCATCTTAGCAGCATTGATTCTTTCCATTCCAACACATCCTTCCATTTATTTAGGTCTTCATTGATTTAAATTTTAATGATGTTCTGTAGTTTTCAGTATACTTACATTGCACTTCTTGTTAGATTTATTCCTTAGTATTTTACTCTTTTTGATGCTATTACCAATGGAATTATTGTCTTAGGTTTATTTCTGGTTTACTCATTTGTATAGTAATATAACTGATTTTTGTATACTGGTTTTATATCCTGCGACTGTGCTGAACTCATTTTATTAGCTCTAATAGTATATGTGTGTTTGACATAAAAATCATGTAACCTGCAAATAGAGATGGTTTTACTTCTTCCTTTCCAATCTGGATGCTTCTATTTCTTTTTCTTGTCTAACTGCTCTGGCTAGTATCTGTAGTTTAATGATCTGTAGAAATAGTGAGAGTGAACATTCTTTTCTGATTCCTGATCATAGGGGGAAAACTTTCAGTTTTTTACCATTGATGATGTAAGTTGGTTTTGTTTTTTTTTTGGTAGATGTCATTTGTCAGGTTGAAGACATTTCCTTCTACTCCTCATTGGTTGAGTGTTTCTATCATGAAAGAATTTTGAATTTTGTCAAATGCTTTGTCCATATCTATTGAGATGATCAGGAGACTTTTATCTTTTATTTAGTTAATATACTAAATTACAATGATTGATTTTCATGTGAAGCTAACCTGTATTTCTGGGTTAAAACCCATTTGGATATATTATTTTTAAACCACTGGTCCAGAACAATATTTCCCCAGTGTAAGCATCAGAGCAAACACTCCATAGGGATGCTAATAGCTGCTCCATGAAGAAAAGAGGTACATTAAGTAAATTTAGGAAATGCTGGATTAGAATTAAACAGGTTTTTGTACAGCAGACTATCTCAGACACTATAATATATTAACACACTTTTCAAATCTCCAAGAGGGAGGTATGGCAAGCCATATTTTATACATTTATCTGGCAAGAGTATTTTGTGAGATTAATGTTCCATCAAACATACCTCAAGAAATTTGTTCCCAAGAATTTTGATTAAACTTCTCTATCATGTAGTAGTGACCTAGAAAAGCTTAAAACTTATAGGATCATCAATTTTAAATTATGTTACTATTTAGAAAAATTCAATCAACATACAATAAATATTTATAGAGTGTCTATTATGTGCTAGGTATTCTTCTAGGCACTGGAAAGACAGCAATGGGAAAATATGACAAAAGGAATCTCTGCTTTTATGGAGCTTACATTCTGGAAGAGAAGCAAACAATGAATATAAAAATCATGCAAATTATAAAGTATGTTAGAGAGCATTATATATTATATGAAAAAGAAAAATCAGGTAAGCTCCACGACATCAATAGCAACAATTTCTTGGATTTGACACCAAAAGCAAAGGCAACAAAAGCAAATATAAACAAGTGGGACTACATCAATGAAAAAGCTTCTGTACAGCAAAGGAAACCATCAACAAAATGAAAAGGCAGTGTACTGAGTGGGAGAAAATATTTATAAATCTTGTATCTGATAATGGGTTAATATTCAAAATATTAAAAAAAACCTCACACAACTCAGTAGCAAAACAGAAACAATCCAATTGGGAAATGAGCAGAGCATCTAGAGATATTTTTCCAAAGTAGACATATAGGTGGCCAACAGGTACATGAAAAGATGCTCAATATAACTAATCATCATGGAAATGCAAACTAAAACCACAATGAGATATTACCTCATACCTATTACAGTGGTTATTATAAAAAAGATGACAAATAACAAATATAGGTGAGGATGTGGAGAAAAGGGAACCCTTGTACACTTTTGATGGGAATGTAAATTAGTACAGTCACTACAGAAAACAGTATGGAGTATCCTCAAAAACTTAAAAATAAAACTTCCATACCATCCAACAATTCCAATTCTCAGTATTTACCTGAAGAAATGAAAACACTAATTTGAAAAGATGTATGCACCCCTAATGTTCACTGCAGCATTATTTACAATAGCCAAGACATGGAAACAACATAACAGTTCATCAATGGATGAATAAAGAAAATGGGATATGTAGATACAATGGAATATTATTTAGCCACAAAAAATGAAATCTTGCCATTTGCAATAACATGGATGGGTCTTGAGGGCACTTTGCAAAGTGAAATAAGTCAGACAGAAGAGATGAATACCATATGATATCACTCGTATGTGAAATCTTTAAAACAAACAAACAAACAGAAATGAGATCATAGATACAAAGAACAGATTTGTGGTAGCCAGAGGCAGGGGGTGAGTGGTGAGTAAAATGGATGAAGGTGGTTGTCAAAAGGTACAAATTTCCAGTTATAATGTAAATAAGTCATGGAAATATAATGTACATCATGGTGACTATAAATTAATATTGTATTACAAATTTGACAGTTGCAAAGAAAGTAGATCTTAAAAGTACTTATCACCAAAAAAATTATTTCTGGTAACTATGTAGATAATGGATGTTAACAAGACTTAAGGGAGTTTTATTTTTATATTTTTATTTAATATATTTACTATATTATTTATATTTATATATTTTATTATATATTTAAAATTTAAAATATATTTAATATATTTATATATGCCATATTTTGTGTGTATATATTTAATTTTTATATATTCACATTATTTTATTATTTATATATTGTATATATTTTGTTTTACATATTTCACAATATATACAAATATCAAATTACTACATTGCACACCTGAATATAATGTTATATGTCAATTATGCCTCAATTTAAAAAAAAGAAAAAGGGAAATTGGTTTAAGAAGACTTGGAAATTCTGGTGGGGTGCCTGGCTGACTCAGTTGGTTAAGTGTCTGCCTTCCGCTCAGGTCATGATCCTGGGGTCCTGGGATTGAGTCCCGCATCAGGCCTCCTGTTCAGCGGGGAGTCTGCTTCTCCTTTACCCTACCCCCTGCTTGTGATCTCTCTCTCTCAAATAAATAAAATCTTAAAAATAAAAAAAGGAAGACTTGGAAATTCTGGGTGGGAGGATGGGTAACACATTGGAATATTTAATAGGATGCTCAGGATAAGTCTTGTTTAGAAGGGAATGTTGGAGAGAAAGGTAAAAGAATATCTAGTTTTGCAATGAGGTCATTATGGTTGAAGACGACTGAGTGAGGGGTAGTAGCAGGAGCATTTATTATCTCTAACCTTCATTACTGCAATAGCCTCCTAATTTCACTGCTTCTCCTTTTGCCTCTCCCCTCACCTCATGAGTTGGAGTAGATTCAGTTTGTGTGTGTGTGTGTGTGTGTGTGTGTGTGTGTGTGTGTGTGTGTGTAGAAGAGCATGGAAGTAGTCATGGTGATGATGTTAGGTAGAAGTAGGAGCAGTGAAATTAGTGGTCTTTCTCAGTAATCCAGGCAACAGAGGATGGGAGCCTGAACATAGAGCAGTGAAGATGGGGAGAAGCACTTATATTCTGAGCATTTTGAACACAGAGTCAACAGTATTTCCTGGAAACTTGGATAAGAAGTGTGAAAGAAGGAGAAAAGTCAAAAATGACTCTAAAGTTTTAGTCCCATGGAGGGGTTTGGATAGAGTTGCATCAGCAGAGAAGGGAAAGGATGTATGTGGAGCAGGTGTGTGGAGGAAAGTCAACTTTTCAGTTTTGGAATATGCTGCATTTGAGATTTCTATTAGATCTTTTATGCATGCTAACTCAGCAGAGGAATTAACACACATGGTCTCTGTTGTTGAATTGTTAAGATGCATCTTTCACCTAATACCAGTAGAGATATCAATCGGCCACGACTTTACACTGTGAATAACTAAAGAGACGAGGAAAAAACCAGAATTGAATAGATGCCATTTATAACATGTATTCCTTAATTTGTATCCTCTCCTCCACTTTCCAGAAAATTGACTGCTTTTTAGAGTTTGCCTTATTTGTAAACTAAGGAGCTCATGCTTAAAGCATTTTTTGATCCTTTTACCAAACCACCCCCAAAACAACAACAAACAACAAAACAAAACAACAACAAAGCTCCTCCATGTGTCTTTTACACAGTGAGTAATCATTCCTGTGGTTTAAAATGCACACCCAGGGCTGACACGTAACTATAAATTAATTAATGAGACTACTTTCCTCCAACAATTGAAGAGGTGATGGAGGCAGCCGGGAAAGCACCAGTGACTGAGGAGAGAAAACTATATAGCCTGCAGGCTGGAGATTATCCAGAAGGGTATGGCACTGTTGCCTGTCATCCTTGGCATAGCTTGGGCTATATTTCTTAGCTTCCTTTGCATGTGACTGAGTTTCAGCCAGTGGAGTATGAGTGGAAGTGTGTGTGTCTCTTTCCCAGGCCTGGCCCAGGAAACCTTTCCATCTGATGCTATTTATTCCTTTCCCTTTTGATTGGTTGTAGACTAGCATGGCCCTCTTGGAAACATGTTGAAAAGAATGGAGCCAAAACTGAAAGAAGCCTAGGTCTCTGAATTTCTGCTCAAAGAAGACCATCTGTCAAAAAAGAACTCCCATTTTGGACTTATCACGAGTAGCAAATAAATGTCTATTGTATTTGAGCTCCCACAACTCTGTAAACTAATGGTCTCAAAGCTAATACAAAGAGGGACACCTGCCTGGTGCAGTCTTTTGAGCACCCGACTCCTGGTTTCGGCTCAGGTCGAGGTCTCAGGGTCTTGGAGCCCTGCGTCAGTCTCTCCGCTCAGCGGGCAGTCTGCTTGGGTTTCTCTCTCTCTCTCTCTCTCCCTCTGCCCTTCCCCACCCCCATAAATAAATAAATCTTAAAAAAAAGCTAATACAAAGAGAGAAATAGGGGTTCGAAAGCACACTTGTTTTCTGCCCACATTTCTCTATTTAGCTCTTCAATTTGGAGCAATTATTTCCTTCAAATTTCCTAAGAGCATACAGTTGAGGAATCAACTGGGGAATAGGATCACAAGTACATACCTTTAAAGGTAAGGTTTAAACTAAGCTATGGAACATTTCATATACTATACTACTAACTTAAGCATGAATTCAAAGATCTAAATTTTTGAGGCTTGAGAAATTGGCAGCATTACTAAGATGTTCGGTTTTCCCAATTTGATTTGCATTGCCAGCTAAATCTCTTTACTGAGTGCATAGTGGCATTTAGAGAACT
Organism: Callorhinus ursinus; assembly: GCF_003265705.2. NCBI lineage: Eukaryota > Metazoa > Chordata > Mammalia > Carnivora > Otariidae > Callorhinus > Callorhinus ursinus. The sequence goes on from NW_027397066.1 coordinate 98,959,117, forward strand.
AATTCAATGCTCTACTTGAAAATTTCTGATCATGCTTTTGGATGAGAGCCTTTCACAAATATTACATCTTTTCTAGGGCAGTATTCATTACAGCAAAGTTTGCTTAGAAGTTTTTCCCATTTTTAATATATCCGTTCTTTGGCTTTATAGGCAGATAGAGTAAAGCCCCTATTTTCAAATTTCATGCATATGTCCTTCAGAGAAAAATACATTTGTTTTCAACACAGGGGACATCTTTAGCAATAACTCTATGTCCAAACTATATTCTTCAAAACAAAGTACAAAAATTACAAAAGGGTATGGATTTTCCAATCTTGTACTGAGAGGAAAAAGATAAGTAAATTAACATTCCTTAAGGAAATGAAAATTTTCAAAGGTTTTATCTACCAATTTAGATACCTGGAATAAAAATCTTCCAGTATGTAAACTCTGGTTTAGTTTTCTATGAAAACAGATACTATAATAATAGGTTGACTTTGGCAAGCTCCTCCTCCTCAAATATCTCCTCTAAGTAAATGACACAGGGTCCCAAATGTATTTAGTTTACCTTGCAGTTTTCTTTTTTTTTTTAAAGATTTTATTTATTTATTTGACAGAGTGAGCGAGCACAAGCAGGGCGAGCAGCTGAGGGAGAGAGGAGAAGCAGACTCCCTGCTGAGCAGGGAGGCTGATGCGGGACTCGATCCCAGGACCCTGGGATCATGACCTGAGCTGAAGGCAGATGCTTAACTGACTGAAGCACCCAGGCGCCCGTCCTCGCAATTTTCACGAATCTTTTTATGTAACTATCACTATGACCCTATGAAGAGATAAATATTATTTTCTACTTTCCCAGTGAGGAAACTGAAGCACAGATGAGTTTAATGACTTGTTCAAAGGTATTTCTAGTATGTGGGAGAGCTGGGAATTGAACAGTGTTGCGGTCTGGCTCCATAGCCCATGCTCAATGTATCTGGAAAGGTTAACTTATATTAAGTCCCTTTCATTATGTGCAAATCAATTCATCATTTTTCTTAATGATATTACGTGTCAGGTGTTAAAATAATACCTAATGCAAGAAATTAGAAAAAGAAACTATTAGTACTTATCTTTATATTAGTACATATACTTATGGTTATTCTTATGGTTATATAAGTATAGTTAAATCTATAGTATTTATTATGGGAAATATAGTACTTATATTAGTATTTATACTTACATTAGTACATTAGTGCTATCCATTATACATAAAACTAAATCATGGTTTAAATATTGGGAACATTTTTAACTTATTACATAAAAATGTAGCAAAAAACCTTAAATATTTGATATAATACACACATATTTATACTATACCATATGCTAATATATTATACTAAAGAAACAATCACATAAATAATCACTATAAAATACAATTAAGTAAAATATTAAAAAACATCATTATTTTGTACTCATCTGAGAAAGGTTCAGTATTATTTATGTGAAAAGTATGAAATATGAAATACATTAAACAAAGTGCTGGTGACATGTTTAAAAATGAAAGTGAGTTTTTTTTTTATGTTAAATGGTTTTGATGTCCTTGTATATCTTCAAGGTGTCAAATATATTAATATTAAATTCTACTAAGTCAAAGGTAGACATTTATTTTTTTTTGAAGATTTTATTTATTTATGAGAGAGAGAATGAGAGAGAGAGCACATGAGAGGGGGGAGGGTCAGAGGGAGAAGCAGACTCCCTGCCGAGCAGGGAGCCCGATGTGGGACTCGCGCCAGGGACTCCAGGATCATGACCTGAGCCAAAGGCAGTGGCTTAACCAACTGAGCCACTGAGGGGTCCAAAGGTAGACATTTAATCTCTAGGGCAAAAATGGGCTTCTTCACAGCAAGTTAAAAAAAAAAATCTTCTGTATAAGCCCAGTGTCTGTCACATAGTTTGAGTAAATGCTTAAATGTATAAATATTAAGGAGTTGTATTAGGCAGGGTTCTCAGAAAAATAGAATCAATGGGCTATATATGGATATATATATATGAGGAGATTAATTATGGGAATTGGCTCATACTGTTATGGAGGCCAAGAAGCCCTATGATCTGCAGTCTGCAACCTGAAGAGACAGAAAAGCAGGTGGTATAATTCAGTCCGAGTCTGAAGGCCTGAGAAATAAGGGAGCTGATGGTGTAAGTGCCAAAGTTGCAATGTCCAAAACCCAGAAGCTCTGATATGTGAGGTCAGGAGAAGATGAATCTCACAGCTCAAGAAGAGAGAATAAGAACTTGCCCTTCCTTCATCTTTTTGTTCTATTCAGGCCCTCAGTGGATTGGAAGATGTCCACCTGCACTGGTGAGGGCAGATCTCTTTACTCAGTCTAATTCAGATGCTAACCTCTTTGAGATATACCCTCACAGACTCACCCAGAAATAGTTTTACCAGCTGTCTGGGCATCCCTTAGCCCAATGAAGTTGACACATAGAATTAACCATCTCCAGAGTGTTTCTGTGTAAGAGTTCATTTAGACCTGCTTCACATCAATGAATAATAAAAGGGATTCATCATCTAACAAATCTATTATTAATTTATAAATAGTTTTAATGGTTCTAAATTAGTTCTTGTATTAGGTTTCTGCTCCTATGCAACTTTTGATCTTAATCTGATTATCAGTCATTTCTTCATCAGCCATTTCTTGATTTCTTCATAGTTCAAGAAGTCAGTGACAGACTAGTTCAATCCAAGTCAAATAATCATGGTTTCTAAATTAGTAGTTTTGGAGTTAATGAAATGATACCATATAGCCAAACATGATAATTAGAAAGGCACGTTCAAGAGCCGCATTAACCACTGCAATAGCTATTAGCTACATGTGGCTATTTAAATTTAAAACAATTAAAATGAAATACAATTAAAAATTCAGTTACTTAGGGTGCCTGGGTGGCTCAGTCAGTTGAGTGTCGGACTTTTGAATTCGGCTCAGGTCATGGTCTTGGAGTCGTGAGATCGAGCCCCACGTTGGGCTTAGTGCTTGGCGCGGAGTCAGCTTCAGATTCTCTCAACCTCTCCCTCTTCCCCTCCCCCTGAGTGCTCTTTCTCTCTCTCTCTCTCTCTCTCTAAAATAAATAAATAAGTTTTAAAAAAATTCTGTTATTCATTTGCACCAGTGGTAACTGCATTGAAGAGCACAGGTACAGAACATTTCAATCATCAAAAAACATTCTATCAGACAGTTTTGTTCTAAAGAAAGGGAGACTTTTTAAAAAGATTTTATTCATTTATTTATTTGAGAGAGAGAGAGAGAACATAACCAGAGGGAAGGGCAGAGAAGGAGGGAGAGGGAGAAGAGAGAGAATCTCTCAAGCAGACTCCGCACTGAGTTTGGAGCCTGATGTGGGGGTCGATCCCATGACCCTGAGATCATAACCTGAGCCAAAACCAAGAGTCAGACACTCAAACGACTGAGCCACTCAGGTGTCCCAAGACAGGGAGAATTTTTAATATGAATCAATGATATTCATAAATAATTTATAAACTTCACTTTTGCTGGCAATTTCTTATTTTCCATAACCCCTTCCAAGCATTCTTCTAATAACATGGCTGGCCTAAATTTGAAGTCTTACCTTCCTCTTGCTCAAGGTCTGGAGAAGGCACTAGCTATGGAAAAAGCATGCCTAAAGGAAGCAAGTAAGGGGGCACCTGGGTGGCTCAGTTGGTTAAGCATCTGCCTTCGGCTCAGGTCATGATCCTAGGGTCCGGGATGGAGCCTGCATTGGGCTCCCTGCTCCGTGGGGAGCTTGCTTTTCCCTCTCTTTCTGCCTGCCTCTTTCCCTCCTTGTGCTTTCTCTCTCTCTGTCTCTGTCAAATAAATAAAGTCTTTAAAAAAATGAAGGAAGCAAGTAGGAAAGCAAAAGCAAGCAGGATAATGCACAAATTGTACAATCAGCTTTTATGAGATCAAGAAAGTTGTCTATAATACACCATAGATGAGTCATTTAGTCTTACAACTTTTGGTGAGTAAAAATTTCCTTAAAGGAGGTATAATAGAACTATAGAGTCCTATGTGACTCATCAGTTGGGTGATTAGCCTACAATCAAATAGTACAAATAAAAAAGGAAATTAGAAACAGCTAATATAAAAGGATACAGGTAAATTCCAAGCCATTCAATAACACTGTCATTCAACTGCTGCAGAGGAGAGAATTTTTCTGTGATGCTTCCACACTTACAGAGTGGAGATTCCCAGTGCTTCCTTTCTTTCAGCAATCAGCCCCCTTCAGTGGGCTCTTGATGTCTAGGTTTTCAAACACAACCACTAGCTCTCCTCTAGATAGTAATCTCCTATTTGAACTTTTCCATCTGGGATTCCTTTCTCAAACCTAACCAAAAAAAAAAAAAAAAAAAGACTGATTACGTCCAAGTGAGTTTCCAAGGCAATGGCACAATATCAGCTATTTAAATGTTCCAGAAAAGTCCCTATTTCCATTACAAATACGTTCATTCCTAGCCTCTTGCTGACCCGATTGCAGTAGGTCACTGTAGTTAGATATCTTACAGTTGCCATCCTCTCTTTTTCAAGCTGCATTTTAACCTGTCTCTTTTTTAAACACAGTGTAATAAATACTAGATTTCAAAAAATCACAAGGACAAGCAAAAAAAAAAAGGTGTTTGCACATAAGCAGAGAAATAATTCACTGCAGTGTTTAATCTTTGTCTTTCTAAAACAAACTCTAGCTTTGGGAGGAACACTGCCGGAAACAGAAAAGGAAACAATGTCTCACATGCTTCCAAATGTAGTTGAGACATTATAAATAAAATGTTTAGTGATTTAACCAAAATTTTTTGTCACCAAGCAATCCTGAGTTTTATGACTTACTATGAATTGTTTATGCACTGCATTGTGTAAGATACATCAATTTCATCTTAAGTAGAATTAACAGAGAATATTTACAGGAGTATTTCAGGAAGTCTTAAATCATTTTAGTGGCTTATTTTGAACTGAGCAAAAAATAAATATTAAAAATTAAAATATCTAATGGTACCTTCTTAAACTACTGTGTCTAGTTACCTGCTGGTTGTCCTTTTGGCATAAGACATGTGCACACCATATTCAGCAGATTCTAAAGAACTTTGAGCCTCCTGGAGTTACTTGATTTCTGGCATATTTTTCCTTAGTAGGAGGAGACCCACAGTATTTTCTAAAGGTAAGACTTACTGTGGTGTTAAGCTTGGGAGTATAATAATTTTTCTAGAAAGTCAAGAAGCTACAGACTTGACTCAGAGCTAGTACAGACTTCAACATTTTTACTGAAATGGAGGATTGGATGAGATAGTAGAATGACTGCTGATTGTTGAAAGTATATTTATATAAAGAATTTAGGAACTTTCTTAGAAATACATCAAATTAAAGGAAAGAGGAATTTAGATATAACAAATTTATTTATGTAACAATACTCTTATTATTGGAGATGAGTTTCAGTTTTGAGTATAGCCATACTGGTCTGGCTCCAATCTGATTCCTGTAGGGAACGAGAGATGTGTTCTCTTCACCTCCAGCTTGCACTTTCTTTTAAATGATGAAAGTATTTATGAGGTACATTGGTGTTGGATTAAAGTGCTTTGTTGCTCCTTCAATTGAAGCCCATAGGGTCAGTGTTATACATGGTCAAAGGAGCAGATAGATTGACATTTAATGTAGATAATCATCCATTCCTTCTTTTTCATGGTAGGTGACACTCTTTAATAAAATCAGACAGCATTCAAAGCCCTTACTCTGTGTATTAGGGATACAGTGGGAAGCATGACAGACACAGTCTCATCCATGAGAACAGTTATAGTCTCACGGAAGAGGTAGATCTTAAAAATAAGTACAACACTAATTATATAATTATAAGAACGTGAGCACTTACAATGGGAGGATCTGATCTAATGGGGGTCATGTGGGGAAAGCCTCTTAGAGTGAGACTTAAGTTGACATCTGCAGGATCACATAAATGGAAAATGGAGAAAGGATTACAAGTACAAAGAAAAGCATGTGCAAAGATCTTGTGTTTGAGGAACAGAAAGAAGCTAGTGTGTCTGTTGCAAATAGATTGAAGAGAACAGAAGGGGGATAAGTCTGTAGAAGTAGGCAAGGACCAAATCACAGACGGCTTTGTCAGCCTTGGTAAGTGTTTGAATTTTATCATAAGAGTAATGGGAAGTCATAAAAGGGTTTTGAGTAGGAAGAGACATGATTAGAATTGCCTTATTGCAAGTCCACTTTGGCTTTTTGTTGGTGAATGGGTTACAAAGTGGCCAGAATTGATGAGGGGAACCTCTTGCAATAACCAAAACCAAGAGACATTTGTGATTTTGGACTAGCGGGTAGCTCTCAAAATGCTGTCCAAGGACCCCTAGGGCAACCAGAGGTCCTTTCACAGGGCCTGCAAGGTTAAAAGTTATTTTCATAATAACACTAAGGTATTATTTGCCCTTTAAATTGTTCTGACATTTGCACTGATGGTACAAAGCAATAATGGGTAAACTGAAAATTTAGCTCCCTTGAAGGCTTATAGTTACTGAATTTTTCATTTCAACATATTCTTGATGAAAAACTCCAAGTTTTATTTAAGAATTTCCTTGATGAAGTAGAAATATTTACTAATTTTATTAAATCTCAATGCTGAGTACACAGCTTTTTAGTATTGTGTGACAAAATGGTAAACCATGTTGCTGAAGTCACTCAAGGTTATTGTCAGCTTCCCATAGCAGAAGTTGTTTTTCTCTTTGTAGTAGCAGAGGTTGGGTGCTCAACGTAGCAGAGGGCTAAAGAGAGACAACATATGAGTGTGGACACTCTAAAATCAAGAGAAGATAAGAGATAAAGACAATGGGAGCATAGGTAAATATATCCGTGTGCATTTAGGAGTCATTCTGCAAAGCTCTTCAGTCTCCCAGGTCTACCTGTTTCATAGTCATAAATAGGCTCTCAGTCTTAAATTGTCTGGTGGGTACTAACAATTATGGAATTATGGCTACAGTGGGTTCATAATGAATCAGGAGAAGGGGTTGTGTGCATCTCTTCCCAGTTTTGCATTCAGTGATATCAGAATGTAGCTTGAAATCAAACATGGCAATCATACTTATATCACATTAATTCATGAATGCTACAAATCACACCTCCTTTTTTTTTTAAACCTGGAGAGCCAGTCGTTAAACATTTACTAGCACACTTCTGGTCCCAGGCAGGTCTCTGGATTCTTTCTCTCATGTTCCCAAGGCAAATCATTGGCTATCTCCTTAATCCCCATTTATTTAAGAATCTTTGTTTTTAAAAAATTTTGAGATAATAGTTGGCATTGTTAAAATGTAAATGTCTGGCATATAATATGTGCCCACTAAATATTTATTGAATGTTAATTGAGTAAAATGTGGGTTGAGAAAAGGCTAAGAATATATATCTTAATTGCTATTGATATAATTTATTGTCTGTTCTCCCAAAGCACATATTGTGGATATAGCACTTACATCATATTAGAGTTATTTGTTTACATAATCTAGCCATTGAGACAAGCAATCGAGTTCCTTAGCTCCCTTACTTCCAATTTACTTTCAAGAAGATATATTTAGAGAAGGAACTAAAATCTTAATTTCTTTTCTCAGTGATAACATATTACTTTAAATATTTCTAGGGTTGACATCCATTTAGGGAAAAAATACAGACTTGAGCATTTTGAGAGAGCCTCTGTTCAACCATGCTTTATGATCCTCTGCAAAGTCATCCTTCTCTAGTCAATAACTGAAACAAAAAAATGAGCTCACTAATAATCAATTCTCAGTCATTCAAGGATTAATGGTATAGTTTGTGGAGTCATTTGTTATCTCCATCTTTGCTTTACTTTTCTCTCTTTTTTGTCTTCCTGCCACTGAATCTTTGCATTATTCATGAGAACCCACACTAATGCATGATTGGGGAAATAAAGGGCTCTGAAATGCAAATGTTTCTTTTACTGTTTGTTAGCAGTTCTCCAAAAAGTTTTGTTGCAGGAGGAGCAGGTCAAAACAATTAACTTAGATGAAATTTATTTATATTTATAGATTTCAAATGTCCATTTAACATAAAGGTAGATCTGCTTAACTTTATACACTAAAGAGGGCCTAGAAACACTGCTTAAAAGTTGTTTAAAATCTCTAAGAATCTTGTATTTTGTCCATTCCTACAAAGAATCAAAAAAATTTAAAAATCAGATAATAACCCCCTTCTCCAAAAAAGCCTTTTCACCATTTAAAAATGTATTTCCACAGCAGGTACTTTGTCATGATGAGTGCATTTGAGCATGTTCCTTGGAAGATAAACAGTGGAAGATAAACAAAATGTTGGGCTTCGGTTATAGCAGAGCCCTCCAAAAGAAATAAAGTGACTAGTTAATCCTTAGAGTACTGGAATTTGCTGGACTGTTAGCCAAATGAATATTTAGGAGATTGCCTATGTGTTTCTGTATACATGTGCACAAATCTTGACTCTCTGGTCTGAGGAAAGAGCAGAAGGAAGACAAATGTAGGACCACCGACCTCAAAACAGAAGGTAAGGATTGTAGAGAATATGTGCGTACGGGTGTGTGGGTATGTGTGTGTGGTGAGCAGGTGAGGGGAGGCAAAAAGGACAGCTAACTGTTGACCCCACTAGTGACACTTGGGGTTAAACAGCCAGAATCTCTAAGAGATTTTTCCCGATTATCTCCAAAGCTGCCATGATGGAAAGAAACCTCTGGCCTGGGTGAGGTTTCAGGCAGTCTTACTCCAAAGAATTTTTTTTAATTGATGATGATGCCATCTCTCTAGTTTGAAGACTGAACTAAGTTTTATTACAACTCACTTGATCTTTTTGCCTTACTGCTAAGTGTGTGTGAGTGTGTGTGTGTGTGTGTGTGTGTGTGTATTTTCAGCAATCTCTTGGGATACTGGAAAACACCCAGGCATATACACATAAATGTCCATTATGTTTACCATGCAGCGTCTCAGAGTGCAAAGACATATTGTTCTGGGCACAGAAGAGAAATCTAGCACCCTAAACCCTCTCACAAACCGGGTCTTGATAATCAGAATTTAAATGAATCCACATCAACCACATCCCTCAACTTCTTGTGTCTGGGGCAGCCACACTGCTGGTTGCACTGAGACTAGGGAAAAGCCCTTGTGTTCGCACTGGTTGGCAGGGCATAGCACAATAGGAGCTCAAGAAGCAAACCAAGACACTGAAGGTGCAATTATCAAGAGACTTATAAATGCTGTGCAGTTCCCAGAAAAACTGTTTTCTGCCCTGGTCAGGTCACCCTCTGGAGTGATGTCTCATTTCCCTTCCTGTGCCAGTGAAGAGTGAAGTTCAGCCTCCTACTATGGAGAGGGGTCAGGAGAAGAGTAGAAGAACATGGATCTTTTATATTGGGAATAGTGGGAATTTTAACTTTATTTTTAAATCTATGCTATTTCAAATATTTAATTCATGGCACATGTTACTGACAAATTTCAGGAAAGTACAACTTTGGTTTTTTTTTTTAGGTACTTAGGAATTTTCCTATGTTCCTGAAATTTCCCTTGAGGCCTTAGCGTATTTCTGTTCTTTTTGTGTGTTCTTTAGTTTCTCTTCTCACCATTAATTCCAGAGTTTGATTTTGTGAATCAAACAAATTCACATTATATCAATAGAGATACACATTTTGAAAGTATTCCTGTGAGTTGCTGTTTTACCATGTTATTTTTCCTGCATCAAGCAACATCCTCTAGGAGAGAATTATTTCCCTTACACACAAAAGTGTCTCAGAACATTTTTCAGAAAAATGCATGTATTGCAAATCAAAAACTAACATGAGGCTGAAACATCCTTTGTGAAAACCAAGAGGAGGGATAATTAAGTACAGTTTTTAAAGAGAAGACCCTGGATCCAGAATTTAAAAATCATATAAATGGCTTGGCTGGAATTATATAATCATACATAGGTGAAAAGGACAACAAAAAATTATATTGAATTGGAGTAGCTTTTTTTACTTCCTAATAGCACCATGATAAGACTAAATCACACCCCAAATTGCAACAAATCAGAAACAGTTCATTTTCGAACACATAATTTTTATTTTCTATCTCGTGTTAGTCAAAGTGATGAAATTCTTTTATTCTTATTTATCAGGATGAAGGATTTAAGCTTCATTCTCTTCAAAATGACATATAAGTAATTTTATTTGGAATTTAGTAGATATTTAATTCATTCTAATCACTTATAAATGTTAATTACAGAATAGGATTCCTAAATATTTAGTTCGAATAATATTTCAAATCAATAAGTAGAAGTCAGCAATTGCATGACTACTCCTAATATAGCATTCTGGATAAGAAAACAAATCTCCATGTAGAATTACATTTTAATAACTGTTATCATTACCAGGTATGTAGTTAATACTAACAAGATTTGATATGTTTTATCTGTCTTTCCCAGCGTGCACCTTTAAGTAAGGTCCACCTCTTATGCCTCATACCAGCTGACCCATGAGGTAATGCAACCCACATTCCATACCCAGTAATCCCAGGACTTGCCATCCAATTCCAGTTGCACCTGTTTCCCCTTGGATCACACTCTCATGGGCCTTGCTCCAGACTGTGGTTCTATTAGTAATACTTGGTTTTCCCAGCTATGATTCCTTGTACTTCTTAAAGACAATGATTTGTACCCTCCATCTCCTTTCCAGATTTTGGCTCCTTCCTGTTGAATTCCTAACCTGCTTTAACATGTCAGGTTCTAGTCCCTAGGCTTTGTGGTGTCTGGCCAGTGCCCCAGCTGAGCCCATTTAGTATAATGCCTTTACATATTTAAGAGTGAACTAAATAAGATTGATAGTAGTTGTGGTATAGGCATTTTTATATGTTAATGAGAAACCACTTTTCTGACATATTTGCTCCAAAGCTAAATTTATTTCTTTTGGTTAAATGCTCTACTTATCAGCAAAATGCTAATAAAAGTTACTTGAAATATGAATTTAGGTCTTTTTCTGCATTTTGACCAATTCAAATAATTTATTGATATTTGTAACTATTTGTGATTAAATGATAAATGATATTAAATAATATGAAGTGCTCTACAGGTGCTTATGGGGATATTATCACTACGCACAACCAGTAGTCTCAAGATAAACCAATGTTTTAGCTTATTATTAAATCTATACTTGAGTCAGATTTCTGCAGGAAGTAGCTTTTCTACTATGTGAAATTTTGTATATGAATATCTCATTTAGGAAATTATTTTATAAATGCTGTACAAAAAATAGTATCAAAATGAATTCTAAGAATAAATGTCACTTTGACATTAGAAGAAGGAAGGGAAAAATGAAGGGGGGGAAATCGGAGGGGGAGATGAACCATGAGAGACTATGGACGCCAGGAAACAAACTGAGGGTTTTAGAGGGGAGGGGGGTGGGGGGATAGGTTAGCCCTGTGATGGGTATTAAGGAGGGCATGTATTGCATGGAGCACTGGGTGTTATATGCAAACAATGAATCATGGAATACTACATCAAAAACTAATGATGTACTGGGGCGCCTGGGTGGCTCAGTCTTTAAGCGTCTGCCTTCGGCTCAGGTCATGGTCCCAGGGTCCTGGGATCAAGCCCCACATCGGGCTCCCTGCTCCGTGGGAAGCTTGCTTCTCCCTCTCCCACTCCCCCTGCTTGTGTTCCCTCTCTCACTGTCTCTGTCAAATAAATAAATAAAATCTAAAAAAACAAAAACAGAACTAATGATGTACTGTATGGTGACTAACATAATAAAATAAAATTAAAATGGAAAAGAATAAATGTCACTTTCAAATATGCTTACCATTTACAGTTTTACCAGTGTGCTGAAAATACCTGATTAAATACTGAAGCTATGGATGAGGATGTTTGTACTTTTAGAATCTCTTTCTCCATACCTCATATGAAAACAATTTCTTTTCAAATAATAATGTATCTTAGCAAGAACACAAGGTTAGCCAACTAATGCAGTCACATGACAATTATCTTGAAGAACAACATGTTATTTACTTAGCAAAGGAACCTGAATTTTTCTACATTTTAAAAGATAGGAAAATTAGATAAATGTGGGTTTATGTGGGATTTGTATTATTCCATGGGGAGAAATTTGAATGCTCTTCAAAGTATGGGTCAACTGATCTCACTAAACATTTTGAAAAATTATATAACTTTCTGTCTTGCTTAGGATGTAGGGATCATGTCACTGTCCAGAAATTTAATGTATAACCCATGCAGGAATGTATTTAATACATTTAGTCTTTGTTCTACATAGTGTACCCTAAAATGAAAATATTGCTCGCTGGAAAAAAAAAATTGCTCATAACTATGTATTTTCTAAACATAAGTGGACAAATATGTTGAAATCAAGTCAGATCACAAAAACTAACCCCAAATTATTTGCTGGAGGGAAGTTCATGTATACTCAGAACTCCTGGAACTCTAACTCTGGCTGAAAACTTTGTAAATAAATCTTGTGCAGCATAGTGGACTGGGGGTTAGAGGCTATTTTGTATAAATAAGCAAAGACAGAGCTTGTATTTGACGTACCCTATTACAGAAGACTCTACCTCAAGGTTTTCAAGTATTGGAATTCATAATAGAAAGCCAACTATGTCCTTGGAAGTTTAATGCATCTCATCAATTATATGACATTTTAAAACATGTGTATTCAGACCACGAGCTATGGACTATTTGAAAAATCATTATGATGCTTGTTCTGGGGATAGGCCTAAAATTTTAATTTCGAAATTTGGGATATCATTGAACTTTATTACAGGAAAAGATAACTCCAGACTCTGTGCCAAGCAGAATACAAGGTTCTTCATTTATAACTCTCAGTTTCTTGTAACAACCAACAAGGTAGGCATTCTACCCACAATTTGTAGATGAAGACTTTGTGATGCAGGCTGTAAGAACCAGCTTTGTGGGGAGTTCTCAAACTCATTCATTTATTTATTTATTTATCTTAAGCAAATAAACTAATGCTTCATTCATTGAGAAAGATATATTTATCTACTACAGATTAAAAAGGAAATGGCACAATTCCCATGTCTGCAGGAACTCCAGGAATGATTGAGTATGTGATGGGTCATTGATCTAAGAAGTTCCTTTCAGGAATAGGATGATGGAGCAGGAGTTTAGAATCCAGAAAAGAGGATCAGAGAAAGACTAGAACACAGACTTATGCCTCTGGAAAAGGTACTATATACACACTTATACAGGTTTCACATCTTCAGTTTGAATCTCAAAGTGCTGAGGGACACCACATTCCTTAGGCTGGCTCCTAAGTAGTTACTCCACGCTTCCAAGCCAGCCTATTCTCTGGCTATCATACACATACAGGTCCAGAACACCTGAAAGAGTTCTAGGAACCAGAGAAAATACTACAAACTTCTCACTCCTTGGTGTTTTGACCCTCAAATTCCCGTGGAGGAGAACCCACCAGGCTCCTTAAATTCAGTTTAATTCAGTTAAAAAGTATTATCTTTCTCAGAAGACCATCTGTTATGACTCTGATTGTTCCATTCTCCCTTCTTCTGGGTTAGCTTGAAAAACGATCACTTCCACCTTTGGAAACTCTCCTCCTGCCCCCACCCCTGTTTGAGGCAAAGATGAGATGAATGGTGCTTATACTAAATTTCTTATTTCAATTTGTTTAAAGGCTTGACTTATTTGAATCACTGCATCCCTTCTTTTACTCCCTGGCCTGAGCAATCTGTCAACAACCTATGACCCAGCAGATACAAAGATGACAGAGCTGGGGTTAGCAACATGCAGTAGGGATATGAGAGTGATTTTTATCACCTTTGACATAGCCTAATATGAGTCATATCCACGTCCATCTGGTTCAGTATTTTATTACCAATAGTACATCTAAAGTATGGCATCAAGTTTAAATTTTAGGTTCATTCAGCTTCTTTTGGTCACATACAATCATAATAGTTTGGAGCTAGAATGGACTTTTGTTTCTTCATTTAGTCCAATGCCCTCAATTACCTTAGAAAAAAATAAGGATCTTCTGACACATGCCAAACAAATATTATATAAAGCTTTTTATATACATATTCTCTATACACATATTTTCAATTCTCTCAAATTCTTATAATAACCATCAGTGGAGAAATCATTATCCTTAGTTTATAGTTGAAGGCCCTGACATTCAGAAGATTCAGGAAGATTTTAAGATTTCTAAGAGTAGGGGATGCAGACATTTAAAAAAAATACCCTGTATCATAGGAAAAAAATGTCTAGGGAACAAAATTAGATGTGAGGAAATCAGCTGTGGCTTATCCCATTAGTCTCAGAAAGTTATGATGTTGGCTCAGACTAGAGACTACGGAGATGCAGAGAAGGAGAGAATAGAATCAATAGAAACTTAGAGTACAGAACCAATGGGTTGTAGTGATAAATTTGCTGTGGGAGGTGGGAGGAAGAAGAAGAAAGACAGCAATTTGACAACAAATTATTGGCTTAAAGAACTGGCTGAATGGTGGGGCCACTTGCAAAGATGCAAAGCCCTGACAAGAAGATTTGGGAAGTGGGGGTGAAGGAGACAGCACAGCAAGGGTGCAGGGAGGGAGGAGATCATAAAGTGCTGACATGGTACAGGCAACTTCTTCAAACAGTTTTTAGGATTGGAGATCTGAGGATACATTTTCTACCAAATGCACTCTCACCCTTTTCCTTCCCTTTACCCGTGTGGCAACCCAAATGGTACTTGGGCTTTGGTTTGAAAATACAGATGTTAACAGCATTTTCTGGGCAACTATAGAGGTTGGTATTCAGCAACTCACCTGATCAAAGACCTTGTGATTCTCTTGGATGTAGCTAGATTTTCCCTAAGTTGGGAGAAAAAGGTAGTGTCATAGAAGATTTACTAGTAATAGGGATCTCAACCTAAACTGGAATTTGAAATTTTGGCATGTGTTTGATGAAAATGTGCAGCTAAAAGCTTACAGAGGCTATCTGGGTGGAGTAGTTTATATAGTAGGGAAGTGTCTCCAAAGAGGAAGGCATCTGGACACAGATATGGAAAGGGATATGAGTGGGCAGGGTGCTGTCTTTGTTATTAATGGGTCCCATAGAGTGAGCAGACAGGGGCTGCAGGAAAGAATCTTAGGGTTCTGTTTTCACTGGCAGAGAAGCACCTATCATGTGGCTTAGAAACCTAGGTGATGAAGCGGGAACATATTAGGGAAGAGCATCATTTTCTCTCGACACTGTAAATATTTTGCTCCATTCTCTTATTTTACATGGCTTCTGAGAAGTCAGATGTCATTCTTATCTTTGTTCTTCTGCAAGTAATGTGTTTTTTACCCTCTGGCTTCTTTCAGAATTTATCTTTAATTTTCTGTAATTTCAAAATGATATGGTGATGTGTAGATTTTATTTTTCTTTTTCTTTCTCTCTCTCTCTCTTTTTTTTTTTTGGCACTTATCCTGCTTGGTGTTCTAAGCTTCCTGGACCTGTGGTTTGGCATCTGACATTAATTTGGGGGAAATCCTCAGTCATTACTGTTACAATATTTCTGTTTCTCTCTTTCTTTCTTCACTTTCTGGTATTTCCATCACACATATATTACACCTTTTGTAACTGTCCCACAGTACTAGGGTATTGTTTTTTCAGTCTTTGTTCTTTTTGCCTTTTTAAAAAAATTTATTTTTTTGATGTAGTGTTCCATGATTCACTGTTTGCATATAACACCCAGTGCTCCATTCAATACCTGCCTCTTTAATACTCATCACCAGGCTAACCCATCCCCCCACTCCCTCCCCTCTAGAACCCTCAGTTTGTTTCTCAGAGTCCATAGTCTCTCATGGTTCGTCTTCCCCTCCGATTTCCTCCCCTTCATTTTTCCCTTCCTACTATGTTTTTTTTTTTTTTAACATATAATGTATTGTTTCAGAGGTACAGGTCTGTGATTCAACAGTCTTGCACAGTTCACAGCGCTCACCGTAGCACATACCCTCCCCAATGTCTATCACCCAGCCACCCCATCCCTCCCACCCCCCACCACTCCAGCAACCTTCAGTTTGTTTCCTGAGATTAAGAATTCCTCATATCAGTGAGATCATATGATACATGTCTTTCTTTGATTGACTTATGTCACTCAGCATAATACCCTCTAGTACCATCCACATTGTTGCAAATGGCAAGATTTCATGTTTTTTGATGGCTGCATAATATTTCATTGTATATATATATACCATATCTTCTTCATCCATTCATCTGTTGATGGATATCTTGGCTCTTTCCACAGTTTGGCTATTGTGGACATTGCTGCTATAAACATCGGGGTGCATGTACCCCTTCGGATCACTACATTTGTATCTTTGGGGTAAATAACCCAGTAGTGCAATTGTTGGGTCATAGCGTAGCTTTATTTTCAACGTTTTGAGGAACCTCCATACTGTTTTCCAGAGTGGCTGCACCAGCTTGCTTTTTGCTTTTTGAAGATTCAATTGTCATATCTTCAAGCTCAGAGATTCTTTCCTTAGCTTTGTCCATTTGACTAATAAGTCCATCAAAGGCATCCTTCATTTTTGTTGTAGTGTTTTTTATCTCAAGCATTTTTGGTTCTTTCTTAGAATTTCTATCTATAGCCTTACATTGCCCATCTGTTTTTGCATGGTTTCTATGTTATCCATTAGAGCTCTGAGCATATTAATAGTTGTTTTAATTTCTCTGTCTGGTAATTCTAATATTCCTATCATTTCTGGTTGTGATGCTTACTCTATCTCTTCAAATTGTGTTTTTTGTTTTTTGGTATGTCTTGCAAGTTTTTTGTGATAGTTGGACATGATATACCCAGTAAAAGCAACTGTTGTAAATAGGCTTTAGTAATGTGGTGGTAAGGTATGGGGCGGGGGGGGGATGGGGAGGAGAAGTGTTATATAGTCCTGAGATTGGGTCTCAGTCTTTGTGAGCCTGTGCTTCTGGGACATGGAGGAGCATCACTTCACCATGTCTAGGCATAACACAGCCTGGCTCTGAGATGGCAAATGCTGCTCGAGCTTGAGGGTTTGCACTCTGAGAGAACCAGGTTAGGGGTCAGCTCTCTGAGCAAGGAGCCAGTGTTAAGTATCACTCTTAAATGGTTCTGCTAGCCAAGAACTCAATAAGGGATGAGAAGCCAAAAAATCTGGGAGGAGTTCTTTCCAGCCCCATGCTATGCATTTGGGGACTACAGAAATAGGTGGATGAGACTGTGCAATTATGCATGGAGGACCATGAGTTTTTAGCCATTGCTGTTATTGTGGTTTTGTAAGCACAGAGTGGCCAAGCCTGGGGGAAAGGTGGATTACAGGCTTGTAATCCTGTAGTTTTTAAGATGTTCTTAAGATATTCTGAAGATGAAGTGTGCTTCAGAATCACTGGTGGAACGTTTAAAAAAGATCCAGGCCCATGTCCAATTTTCAGGGTCTCTGATTTAGGAAGCCTAGGGTGGCATCTTGACAACTGTGTAATGAAAAAGCTCTCTAAGTAATTCTGCTGCTTATGCCTGGTTAAGAACCACAGAGAAAAAAATTAGATTTTTGGAGGTATTTCCCCTTTTGAATTCATTGTTTCATATCCTCATCTCTTTCTCCTCAGCTTTCCCCATTCCCATTAAAACAGCTTCCTTTCCCTGACATTGGCTTTCTTCATTCCTCACTGAAGGCTTTTCTGAAGGAGAATTACTGAAAGATCCAGCCAGGCTTAGACTGCTGGATTCTTCATACTTGGACTCGGATGAAAGGAAAAATTAAGAATGTAAACATCCTATTTTCTTCCTTAGAAGAAAATGGCTCACAATTTTATTTTGTTTGATCAGCTCAATGTTAAACAATTGTGTGAATGTTTTTCTTGAAACATCCTCTCTCTTCTACTACTATTTCCACAGCTCACTTTAGTTATTTTTGCTTAAAAGTTATCGATGGAATTTAGACATCAAAGCACTTTCAGCTTCATTTCTCCACTCTGGCTCCACGGGCTACAACCACCACCCTCCAGAGTTGTAAGCCACGGAAATGATCCGACATCGCACATTCTTTCATTCATTTCTGTGTAAGCTAGATGAGATTGTCTTTCTTTTGTAGAACGTATAGCACTGGAAATAAACTAGGTTAGTGACCTAATTCCTGGTTAATGAGTCCTTTATTCCCTAATGTTACTGTTAATTTTCAATCCAATGGAATTCTTGTCTTCCTGAAATAAAGCTGAAATATAATAACTGTGTAGTAATTATTTTTTCAGTGCAAAAATTTCAAATGCCCATTCTCTTAATTGAGCAAATGGAGGTCATAGTTACAACAGGCATTAAATATATTTTCCATTTTCTCTCCAGGAATTAAAGAGGAGAAAACTGATCATGCTCCACTTTGAAAGAGCCACAATTAAGCAGTCTTTTTGTATTACTTCTCAGAGCAAGGAGCCTGAGATTCTAAAGAGAGGAATGATGCATTAAGTGCTGGGAAAAAAAAGGAGAGTCTTCAGTCTTGGGAATGTAATAACCTGGTGGTCAGTTGAATGCCCTGTGACCCAATCAGCTGCTGGGAAAAGTAACACAACTGCTCTGCTGGAGGGACATACATTCTAATCAGATATGGTCCACTATCCAGGGAGCTTCTGGTATCATGAGAAAAGGAAGTGCTGTTCCTTTCAACTGAGAAACTGTAGAATGTCTCACTCATCCTGTTTTTCTTTTTTTTATTGTTGTCTCTTTTTTAAATTAGCTTTGTGATAAAATTTCAATTTAAAAATTGATTATATAAATCGGAAGTGCTTCAAATCATCTCTTTAACATTTATAGATGACATCTCTCTAAAAAATTTTAAAGAAAATTCTAATGTTCACTGCACAGAAAATGAAATGGAAATTGAACCTCTTTATTGCATTTTTTTTTATTCCTTGGCTCCTCCAGTTGATTTGGATTTCCTATTAGTAAGTTAAAAGAAACTCTCTTCCCAAAAACTTTTCTGTTTTCTTGGGTGACTTTAGATAAGCGATTTGCCCTATCCAAATCTCAACATCTTAATTGGAAATTAGGAAAAAACATGTGTACCTCCCTATTATTATTATTATAGAATGGACTTTCAGATAAAACACTAAGAATTTACTCAAACATATTCCTCTGAACTATTTCAACACAAAAACTAAAACCATACATGATTAAATTAATATTGCTGTTTCAATGAGTCCTTTGACAACGGTTGCAAGGTGCAATTTGAGGAGTTTTATGCGCCAATGTTAGGGTTAGGCATACACTTTCTACTCCAAAATCTCTGGTATCTTTCTTTGTATCATCCAGAAAATGTAGTGGAGTTGATAGATATGGCCTTGAAAATAAAATAGAAAAAAAGAAAGAAAAGAAATGCTTTCTATTTCCCAATGCTTATTAATTTAAAATTCAAAATTTATTTACATTTTTCAGTGGAGGGATCATGTAGTTTATTTTTTTAAACTTTTTTTAAAAGATTTTATTTATTCATTTGAGACACAGAGATACAGAGAGAGAGAGAGAGAGAGAGCACGAGCAGGGGGAGAAACAGAGGGAGAAGCAGGCTCCCTGCTGAACCAGGAGCCGCACGTGGGGCTCAATCCCAGGACCCTGGGATTATGACCAGAGCCAGGCAGATGCTTAACCATCTGAGCCACCCAGGCACCCCGATAATGTAGTTTAATACATAAAGTGGCATATGAATAGTGGCAACACCAAAGAGAGGCTCAGGAGACCAAGAAGTGACTATGTGTAAAATATTGTAGTTTGGAGATGGATAGAAAGAAAAATTAGGAATGGCCCCCACTTTCAAAGGAGATTTTAACCTGGTGAATATGACTGACTGAAGGGAGTAGCAAATCAGATTTAGGGAGGGAACAAGATCGAACTTGTGGGGAAATTGCTGAAGATGAGCTGCAAAGGGAAGGTTGTACCCCTGTGGTTCTGAGAACAGAAATGCTGTTGTTGGGATGTCTTTTAATCCCCATCCTTGCAGAGGGACCAATGGTCTACCATTTAGGTCGGAGGGAGAATTTGTGAAGAAATTCCACCCGAATCTGGAATCTGATAGCACTCATTAGTCCACCCATTGTGTCTAGTAGTTTCATGACATCTGAATTTCAGTGGTTCTTAAACTTTGGAACAGCATGTGTCCCTTAGAAAATGTGAATAAACTATGGTTCCTCCTCACAAGTGGAAGGAGTGGGGGGGAAGAAGCAGATAAACAACTTCAGGGACTTCCTTCCAAAGTCCTTAGGCAATCACCTAACCTCTGTGTGTCTCAGTTTCTCAGTTTGTAAAATGGGAATGACAATACCTACTCCACAAAGTAACTGCAAGAACTAAATGCAATAATTATATGAAGTACCTAGCACAGATTCCAGGGCAAATGTTCAATAAATAACAGCCATTCTTTTATTCTTTCTTCCTTTTTTTTTTTCTGTGAGTCTGTGTCCTTCTTTCACTGTGACTGATGAGACATGGACAAAGTTGGAGGATCGAACAAGGACTGTTCACCAAGGAAGATGAAGGACATAAAGGGTATGGAGAGTTGAATTTCATGCTCAGGCATAAAATATGATACAGTAAGGAAACCTGGGAATGTCACAGGAAGTTATCTGTGGGAATGTCTAGGAAAACTCTATTAAAAAAAAAAACCATAAAGGTGTTGCTCTAGCTGTAAATATTTTGCGGAATTAATATAACATTAAATAGTATTAATTTCAATAACAATGGAAAATGTACATATATGGAGAACTTACTATGGGCCAGGCACTGTGCTTAGCTTAGCTTACATAAATTACCTCATTTAATTCTCACAGCAATATGGAATCATACAGTCCATAATACCTCCTCTGAAATTTTATAATAAAAAATCTCTGAAAATTAAAATTTTGAAATAATTGATTCAGCAACAAAATCTGACCTGAACTGACATGCGACTATTCTTAGTCTTTATTTCTCTCACTTAAAATGTATATTCATACATTTTGCTATAGAAACCTTAATGTTTGGTCATGAGGGGTTTCTTAGATCCCACTTGGGTAATGCTCTGTATTGCCATTATAAAAAAGTCTCCAAATTTGAAAACTCACCTGGCCCCCAGGATTTTAGATCACGTAGGGCAGACTTTGAAAAAAGCTAGTATTTATTGAGAACTTGCTGTGGGTCAAGTTTTGGTCCAAGTTCTATTGATCTTAATTCATTTATCCTCATAATAATCCTGAAAGGCACATACATTTATCATCCTTCTCGCTTTATACTTGATGCACCTGAGGTACAGTGAGGTCAAGGAACTCAAAGGTACCAGCTAGTTACTCAGAGACACAGAATTTGGATCCAGACAGTGTGGATGTGGGAAGCTTTTGCTTCATTGCTACACACACTGCCTCATTTATATTATTGCAACTGTTATCCTCACTCTGTAAATGAATATTTTAAAAATGAAGATTAAGTAATTTTATCCAAGAGAGTGTCTGTGTGATCTTGGGCAGGTTGCTTAACCTGTGTCTCAGCTTTCCTTTCTGTAAAATAGGGGTAATGATAATACATAGGACATAAGCTTGTTAGAGGGGTTGAGTTTAAAGCATTTACAGCAGTATATACATAGACCAGTGATTATATACCTTACACAATCATTATGTTTTAGCTCTGACTATTATTACAACTAGGCCATGGGGATGCTAGTAAGGATGAGGAGGATATAATGAAAGTTAATTCTCATGCAAAGACTTACTGTAGAAAATAATATTTTTTCAGGTATTAAATAAGTGTTTTCTTTATTTTTTGTTTCCCAGTCCTAGATGTTTACTGGCTGCCTTACCTGTTGAATCAATGGTATTGCTTCAGAGTGAAAGTAGGTATAGAACAAAGAGTTCTTTTACTCCTCTTTAGAGTCCTCAAGCTGACTTCTTTTAATCCATTGCAAAAGTTTAGTCAGGAAGGCATACTTTGTTAAAGAACAAGAGTGTTTTTAAATTCCAAAAACTTCTCTTTACAGTTGAAAGTCTGGGCTTGATTCACTCAATTCCTATAGTTTTGTATTTATAAGAACACACAGCATAAAGAGAAAAGAGACCATACTGCAAAGGAAGTTTCCTTATGACAGGAAGGAAACTTTCCTTCACTAAGAAGAATAGGATTTGGAAACTAGAGAAAAAGATATAGATATTAGTGACCTACCCACCTACTTGGGTACTAATGCCCTGGGGAGAGGGAAGAAGGAATGCTGTAAACTCCTTAGCAAAGCCTTAAATTCAGCCTTGTGTTGGTGCTATGTAGTCAAAAGCAATGTCTGAGGAAATGTTTGAAGGCTGCCTCAAAGAATTCTGCATACTGTGGCATGATGAGGAAAATCAGCTGATGGCTCTTGGGTCTCCAACGAGGATCACAGATTTGAGACAATCGGCAGAATGAAAAAGAGTCACTGTGGGGACGTTAGGATGAGGAAACATGACAAGATCCAGAGGCATTAACAGACACAACACCACAGAACAAGACCAGACCAGTCATACCTCAGAAGGCACTGTTGTGGGCTATTTACTGATGAGAGAAGGAAAGGAAAATTCCAGAAGACAGACAGCATGTGGACCTCCCGATACACACCACACTGCCATAGACCCAGAAGCCAGCTGTAAAGGAAAGAAAGTTAGAGAAGACTCTGTAGAAGGGAGACACAGTTGTGACTAACATTTAATTGACTGATTTTTTTTCCCTAAAATATTTTAAAATCAAAAGAAGTTGAGTTAGTTTTATTTGGTCAATTTTATTTTTTCCATCTAGTAGAAGGACTTGGACTCCAGAGGATTTGTGAGATTAAATAACAAAGGCAGTTAACTTGCTTTTTTGTTTGTTTTTTTTTTTTACAGTTGAATTTACCTTCAATTCTATTATATGTCAAAAACACTAAATTTCAGGATTTTCTAAAACCAACCTCCATTCTAAGTTTTGTCAGAATTTAGCCACAAGGGATAACAAGGACTTGTAATTACCCTCCATCCATAAACAACTAGAAAACTGGACAAAGTTTAGGAAATAACTATTTTAAGAAACTTGATGGTAAGCAGTACAGGACAATAAGAGTCTCATGCTCTACCGACTGAGTTAGCCGGGCGCCTGCAGTACAGGACAATAATCTTGGAGGAAAGAGAAACAAATGAGGTGAGCTCTACCTTTGCAGAATTTGTGCAATTTCCACTGAAGTACAGGAAGGGAAATCCAAACAAAACTTGGGTAATATCAGTGAATTGAGGAGACAGAAACTATCATTTGGGGAAGCCAAGCAATTAGAATTTGTGGGGCAGACTGCCCAAGAGGAAGGAGCTATGCAGAAGTGCTCCAGATATCTTCATAGGAGTTCCGTCAAATCTTTGGCTGAATTTCAATATAATTTCAGAGGACAGAACAATTACCAGCAAGCTGTATGCCGAACAATTCCTGGAGCTAGTAAAGGTCTGAGAATCATTCAAGTTCCCATAAGCCCAAGTGAAGAGATCATCATGAACATATGATACATTTAGTGGAGAGCCCAGAAAAACCTCACCTTAAAAGTGGGGCTAAATGAGCATTAAAAATATACTAAATTCACCCAAAAATATATAACAAAATTCAGCGTTCAAGAACCTACAACCATGATGTTCCACATCCAGCTAAAATCAATGCATATATGAAGAAGCAGAAAAATGCGACCCATAACTTAGAGAAAAGTCAGTAAATAAAACAGACCCAAAATTAAAAAGATAATCAAATTAATCAATAGACAAGAACTTTATTTTAATTTTTTTATTGTTATGTTAATCACCATATATTACATCATTAGTTTTTGATGCAATGTTCCATGATTCATTGTTTGTTCATAACACCCAGTGCTCCATGCAGATCGTGCCCTCCTCAATACCCATCACCAGGCTAACCCATCCCCCTACCCCCCTCCCCTCTAGAACCCTCAGTTTGTTTTTCAGAGTCCATTATCTCTCATGGTTCGAATAGACAAGAACTTTAAAACAGCACAAATCCAATATACATATTGGATAGTGATACAAATGTCCAGAATGAAGCACAGAGAAAAACGAAGGCTGAAAAAATTAGTCCTTAGTGACCTCTGAGAAAATAACAAATGATTTAACACTTGTGCAACTGGAATTCCAGAAGAGAAGGGAAGGAAGAGAAAAAATATTTGATGAAATAATGGCCAAACTTTTTTCAAATTTGATTTAAAAAGTTATGAACTTTCAGAACCAAAAGACAAACTGAAACCCAAGTAAAATAAACATCAATCAAATCTGTCCAAGTCTTATTGTAATCAAACTGCCAAAAAGGTGGTAAAGAGGGAATCTTAAGAGGAGGAGCAAGATGGCGGAGGAGTAGGAGACCTGGATTTCCTCTGGTCCCAGGAATTCAGCTGAATAGGGATCAAACCATTCTGAACACCTACAAACTCAACAGGAGATTGAAGAAAAGAATAGCAACAACTCTCTGAACAGAAAAGCGACCACTTTCTGGAAGGTAGGACGTGTGGAGAAGTGAATCCGAGGTAATATTCAGGAGGATAGATGGCGGGGGAGGGGGCCTCCGTCGGCCACTTCTGGCAAGTGATAGAGCCGCGGAGCACAAAATCGGAACTTTTAGAAGTCAGCTCCGCTGAGGGACGTCGCTCCAGTGGCTAAGCAGGGGGTGGAACTCTCGCGGGACAGTGTGGTCTCAGGACCCTCGGGGTCAAGAAAGACCGGGGGTGCCTGAGTGCGGCAGAGCTCGCAGGTATTGGAGCGGGGAAGCCGGCTGCAGAGACAGAGCCGAGGAGCGGGCTCTCAGCTCGGGGTTACCATAAACTGTGATCTGCGGCCCAGTCGGGCCACTGCTCCTCCAGCAGGGACCAAACAAGCGGCAGATCCAGGAAAACACCTCTTCCTCCCCCAGGAGGAGCAGCGCAGGAGCGCACCACAGGGATCTGCTGGGTTTGGAGACTCCACACGGGGTCCTGTGCCAGAGATAGAAACCCTTGGTCACAGGCCAGGTGAGTACAGAGTGTGGCCCGAGACCGGGGAGACGGGAGTGACTGACTGCTTTTCTCTGGGAGCTCACTGAGGAGCGGGGCCCCAAGTTCTCGGCTACTCCGGGACAGAAATTGGGAGGCCACCATTTTCACTCTCGTCCTCCAAAGCTGTAGGGAAAGCTTTCAGGGAACAAAAGCTCCCGAGAGCAAACCCGAGCAGATTACGTAGCCCAGACCGGCAAGGGCGGGGCAATTCCGCCTCCGGCAAGGACATTTGGGAAGCACGGCAACAGGCCCCTCCCCCAGATCAGCAAGAAGAGCCAGCAAGCCAAGACCAAGTTTACCGATCAAGGAGAATGGGAGAACTCCAGCTCTAGGGGAATACTGCAGATAGAATTCATGGCTTTTTTCCCATGATTCTTTAGTCTTTCAAAGTTAATTTTTTTTGACTGTCTTTTTTTTTTAATTTTTCTTTTTCCCTTTTTCAACCAACATCTTACCAATCCCTTTTTAAAAAAATATTTTTTATTTTTCATTTTTAGAGTCATATTCTACCCCTTCATACTAGTTTGCTTATTTTTGGTATATATATATATATATATATATATAAATTGTATATATTTATATATATATAAATATATATAATATATAAATATATATATATATATATATAAATTGTTCTCTCCTTAAAATTTTGGGATACAGTTTCTTCTAACAGATCATAATATACCCTAAATCTCTAGTGTATGGCTTTGTTCTAGTCTCCTGCCTAATCTCATTCTCTCCTTTTTTTTTTAATCCTCTTCTTTCTTTTTTCAACCAACTTCTTATCAATTCCTTTTATAAAATCTTTCATAGTTTTCATCTTTACAGTCATGTTCTATCCCTTCATTGTATTAACCCTTATTTTTGTACATATATAAGTTTTTCTTTCTTTAAAATTTTGGGAGACACTTTCTTCTAACAGACCAAAATACACCCAAAATCTAGTGTGTGGCACTGATCTATGCACCAGCCTGATCATATTTGATCATATTCTGGTTTTTTTTGTTTTGTTTTTGTTTGTTTTTATCTTTTTCTTTTTTTCTTTCTTTCCCTTTCTTTTTCCCCGGTTTCAGGTCTTTTCTGATTTGTTTAGTGTGTATTTTCTGGGGACATTGATATCCTGTTAGCATTTTGTTGTCTCATTCATCTATTCTCCTCTGGACAACATGACAAGATGGAAAAAATCACCTCAACAAAAAGAACAAGAGGCAGTACTGACTGCCAGGGACCTAATCAATATGGACATTGGTAAGATGTCAAAACTAGAGTTCAGAATGATGATTTTAAAGATACTACCTGGGCTTGAAAAAAGCATGGAAGTTATTAGAGAAACCCCTTTTGGAGAAATACAAGAACTAAAATCTAACCAAGTTGAAATAAAAAAGGCTATTAATGAGGTGCAATAAAAAATGGAGGCTCTAACTGCTAGGATAAATGAGGCAGAAGAGAGAATTAGTGATATAGAAGACCAAATGATGGAAAATAAAGAAGCTGAGAAAAAGAGAGAGAAACAACTACTGGATTACGAAAGAAGAATTCGAGAGATAAATGATACCATAAGACAAAACAACATTAGAATAATTGGGATCCCAGAAGAAGAATAAAAAGAGAGAGGGGCAGAAGGTATATCAGAGCAAATTTTAGTAGAGAACTTCCCTAATTTGGGGAAGGAAACAGGCATCAAAATCCAGGAAGCACAAAGAACCCCTCTCAAAATCAATAAAAATAGGTCAACACCCTGACATCTAATAGTAAAACTTATGAGTCTCAAAGAAAAAGAGAAAATCCTGAAAGCAGCTTGGGACAAGAGATCTGTAACCTACAATGATAGAAACATTAGATTGGCAACAGACCTATCCCAGGGACCTGGCAGGCCAGAAAGGACTGGCATGATATATTCAGAGCACTAAATGAGAAAAATATGCAGCCAAGGAGACTATATCCAGCTAGGCTGTCATTGAAAATAGAAGGAGAGATAAAAAGCTTCCAGGACAAACAAAAACTAAAGGAATTTGCAAACACGAAACAGGTCCTACAAGAAATATTGCAAGGGGTCCTCTAAGCAAAGAGAGAGCCTAAAAGTAACATAGACCAGAAAGGAACACAGACAATATACAGTAACAGTAACCTTACAGGCAATACAATGGCACTAAATTCATATCTTTCAATAGTTACCCAGAATATAAATGGGCTAAATGCCCCAATCAAAAGACACAGGGTATCAGATTCGATACAAAAAACAAGACCCATCAATATGCTGTCTGCAAGAGACTCATTTTAGACCCAAAGACACCCCCAGATTGAAAGTGAGGGGGTGGAAAACCATTTACCATGCTAATGGACACCAAAAGAAAGCTGGGATGGCAATCCTTATATCAGACAAATTAGATTTTAAAACAAAGACTGTAATAAGAGATGAGGAAGGACACTATATCCCACTTAAAGGGTCTATCCAACAAAAAGATCTAACAATTGTAAATATCTACGCCCCTAACATGGGAGCAGCCAATTATATAAGCCGATTAATAACAAAACCAAAGAAACACATTGACAACAATACAATAATAGTGGGGGACATTAACACCCCCCTCACTGAAATGCACAGATCATCTAAGCAAAAGATCAACAAAGAAATAAAGACTTTAGATGACACACTGGACCAAACAGACTTCACAGATATATTCAAACATTCCATCCCAAAGCAATAGAATACACATTATTCTCTAGTGCCTATGGAACATTCTCCAGAATAGATCACATCCTAGGTCACAAATCAGGTCTCAAGTGGTACCAAAAATTGGGACGATTCCCTGCGTATTTTCAGACTACAATGCTTTGAAACCAGAACTGAATCACAAGAGCAAAGTTGGAAAGAACTCAAATACATGGAGGCTAAAGAGCATCCTATAAGGAATGAATGGGTCAACCAGAAAATTAAAGAAGAATTTAAAAAATTCATGGAAACCAATGAAAATGAAAACACAACTGTTCAAAATCTTTGGGGTACAGCAAAGGTAGTCCTAAGAGGAAAGTATATAACAATACAAACTTTTCTCAAGAAACAAGAAAGATCTCAAATATACAACCTAACCCTACACCTAAAGGAGCTGGAGAAAGAACAGCAAGTAAAGCCTAAACCCAGCAGGAAAAGAGAAATAATAAAGATCAGAGCAGAAATCAACGAAATAGAAACCAAAAGAACAGTAGAACAGATCAACAAAAAATTAACAAGATTGATAAACCCCTGGCCAGACTTACCAAAAAGAAAAGAGAAAGGACCCAAATCAACAAAATCATGAACGAAAGAGGAGAGATCACAACCAACACCAAAGAAATACAAACAATTATAAGAACATATTATGAGCAACTCTGTGGCAGCAAATTAGATAATCTGGAAGAAATGGATGCATTCCTAGAGATGTACCAAGTACCAAAACTGAACCAGGAAGAAATAGAAAACCTGAACAGACCTATAACCACTAAGGAAATTGAAGCAGTCATCAAAAATCTCCCAACAAACAAAAGCCCAGGGCCAGATGGCTTCCCAGGGGAATTCTACCAAACATTTAAAGAAGAATTAATACTTATTCTTCTGAAACTGTTCAAAAAATAGGAATGGAAGGGAAACTTCCAAACTCGTTTTATGAGGCCAGCATTACCTTCATTCCCAAACCAGACAAAGACCCTATCAAAAAGGAGAATTATAGACCAATATCCTTGATGAACATGGATGCAAAAATTCTCACCAAGATACTAGCCAAGAGGATCCAACAGTACATTAAAAGGATTATTCACCACGACCAAGTGGGATTTATTTCTGGGCTGCAAGGTTGGTTCAACATCTGCAAATCAATGTAATACAATACATTAATAAAAGAAAGAACAAGGAACATATGATCCTCTCAATAGATGGAGAAAAAGCATTTGACAAAGTACAGCATCCTTTCTTGATCAAAACTCTTCAGAGTATAGGGATAGAGGGTACATACCTCAATACCATAAAAGCCATGTACGAAAAACCCACAGCGAATATCATTCTCAATGGGGAAAAAACAGAGCTTTCCCCCTAAGGTCAGGAACACAGCAAGGATGTCCACTATCACCACTGCTATTCAACATAGAACTAGAAGTCCTAGCCAGAACAATCAGACAACAAAAAGAAATAAAAGGCATCCAAATCGGAAAGAAGTCAAACTCTTACTCTTTGCAGATGATATGATACTGTATGTGGAAAACCCAAAAGACTCCACCCCAAAACTGCTAGAACTCATACAGGAATTCAGTAAAGTGGCAGGATATAAAATCAGTGCTCAGAAATCAGTGGCATTCCTATACACCAACAACTAGACAGAAGAGAGAGAAATTAAGGAGTCGATCCCATTTACAATTGCACCCAAAACCATAAGATACCTAGGAATAAATCTAACCAAAGAGGCAAAAAATCTGTACTCAGAAAACTATAAAATACTCATGAATGAAATTGAGGAAGACACAAGGAAATGGAAAAGCATTCCCTGCTCATGGATTGGAAGAACAAATATTGTGAAGATGTCAATGCTACCTAGAGCAATCTACACATTCAATGCAATCCCCATCAAAATACCATCCACTTTTTTCAAAGAAATGGAACAAATAATCCTAAAATTTGTATGGAACCAGAAAAGACCCCGAATAGCCAGAGGAATGTTGAAAAAGAAAAGCAAAGCTGGCGGCATCCCAATTCTGGACTTCAAGCTCTATTACAAAGCTGTAATCATCAAGACAGTATGGTAGTGGCATGAAAACAGACATAGATCAATGGAACAGAACAGAGAGCCCAGAAATGGACACTCTACTCTATGGTCAACTAAGCTTTGACAGAGCAGGAAAGAATGTCCAATAGAAAAAAGTCTCTTCAACAATTGGTGTTGGGAAAATTGGACAGCCACATGCAGACGAATGAAACTGCACCATTTCCTTACACCACACACAAAAATAGACTCCAAATGGTTGAAAGACCTCAATGTGAGACAGGAGTCCATCAAAATCCTAAAGGAGAATGCAGGCAGCAAACTCTTCACCCTCAGCCGCAGCAACTTCTTCCTAGAAACATTGCCAAAGGCAAGGGAAGCCAGGGCAAAAATGAACTATTGGGACTTCATCAAGATAAATAGCTTTTGCACAGCAAAAGAAACAGTCCACAAAACCAAAAGACAACTGACAGAATGGGAGAAGATATTTGCAAATGACATCAGATAAAGGGCTAGTATCCAAAATCTATAAAGAACTTCTTAAACTCAACACCCAAAGAACAAATGATCCAATTAAGAAATAGGCAGAAGACATGAACAGACATTTTTTCAAAGAAGACATCCAAATGGCCAACAGACACATGAAAAAATGCTCAACATCGCTCGGCATCAGGGAAATCCAAATCAAAACCTCAATGAGGTATCACCTCACACCAGTCAGAATGGCTAAAATTAACAAGTCAGGAAATGACAGATGTTGGCGGGGATGTGGAGAAAGGGGAACCCTCCTACACTGTTGGTGGGAATGCAAGCTGGTGCAACCACTCTGGAAAACTGTATGGAGGTTCCTCAAATAGTTGAAAATAGAACTAACATATGATCTAGCAATTGCACTACTGTGTATTTACCCCAAAGATACAAATGTAGGCATCCGAAGGGGTACGTGCACCCTGATGTTTATAGCAGCAATGTGCACAATAGCCAACTGTGGAAAAAGCCAAGATGTCCAATGACAAATGAATGGATAAAGATGTGGTGTATATATATATATATATATATATATATATATATATATACACACACAATGGAATATTATGCAGCCTTCAAAAGGAATGAAATCTTGCCATTTGCAATGACGTGGATGGAGGGTGTTGTGCTGAGCGAAATAAGTCAATCAGAGAAAGACATGTATCATATGACCTCACTGATATGAGGAATTCTTAATCTCAGGAAACAAACTGAGGGTTCCTGGAGTGGTGGGGGTGGGAGGGATGGGGTGGCTGGGTGATAGACATTGGGGAGGGTATGTGCTATGGTGAGCACTGTGAATTGTTTAAGACTGTTGAATCACAGACCTGTACCTCTGAAACAAATAATACATTATATGATAAAAAAAATAAAGAAGAAGAAGATAGCAGGAGGGGAAGAATGAAGGGGAGGAAATCAGAGGGGGAGATGAATCATGAAAGACTATGGACTCTGAAAAACAAACTGAGGGTTCTAGAGGTGATGGGGTGGGGGATGGGTTAGCCTGGTGATGGGTATTGAAGAGGGCACGTTCTCCATGGAGCACTGGGTGTTATGCACAAACAATGTATCATGGAACATTACATCACAATCTAATGGTGTAATGTATGGTGATTAACATAACATAAAAAAAGAAGCTTACTATTTAAAAGAAAATATTCAGCAGCATTAATGAGAATGGCCTAGAAGATGGTCCATCAGACGCAAAACTTAAGGAATCAAGTTAACAAGTAAAAAAGTATTCAAGCACATTTTCATACCATAAAGCTCAACTTTAGCAATTAAAACAGTCATAAAAAAAGAGGGAATCTTAAAAGCATAAACAAAACAAACAAAAGCATCAAGAAAACAAAGACACATTGCATGCAGAGATAGAAACATAAACAGATCAGCAGACTTTTTGTCAGAAATTATGCAAATCAAAGATAATAGGCTTATCTCTCTAAAATGCTGACCAAAATTTTCAAAATTCTATATTCAGTAAAATATCTTTCATAAATGAGGGTAAGGCCAAAGATACAAATGTAGTGCTCCAAAGGGGCACATGCACTCCAATGTGTATAGCAGCAATGTCCACAATAGCCAAACTATGGAACGAGCCTAGATGCCCATCAACAGATGAATGGCTAAAGAAGATGTGGTATATATATATACAATGGAATATTATGCAGCCATCAAAAAATGAAATCTTGCCATTTGCAATGACTTGGATGGAACTAGAAGGTATTATGCTGAGCAAAATAAGTCAATCAGAGAAAAAGAAGTATCATATGATCTCACTGATACGAGGAATTTGAGAAACAAGACAGAGGATCATAGGGAAGGGAGGGAAAAATGAAACAAGATGAAACCAGAGAGGGAGACAAACCATAAGAGACAAAGTGAGGGTTGCTGGAGTGGAGGGGGGGTGGGAGGGATGTGGTGTCTGGGTGATGGACATTTGGGATGGTAAGTACTAAGGTGAGTGCCGTGAATTGTGTAAGACTGATGAATCACAGACCTGTACCTCTGAAACAAATAATACATTATATGTTCATAAAAAAATTAAAAATAAAATAAAATAAAAGTCCTTCCCCAGGCTGGTTTAAAAAAAAAAATGAGGGTAAGGAGAAATTGACAAGCTGATTATATTATTTATAGGGAAATTCAAGTGATCTAGAATTTGCAAGTGATTTTTTTTTTACAGATAATAAATTTGGAGAATTTACAGCATTTGATTTTAAGATTATAAAGTTATAGGACCAAGGCAGTATAGGAATGGCAGAGAATAGATATACAGATAAGAGGAACAGAAATGGCAATCCAGAAATAGACCAACAATTACATAATCAATTGATTTTCAACAAAGGTGTCAAAAATTCAGTGGGGGAAAGGATTGCCTTTTTTTTCAGTGAACTGTGCTAGAATAACTGGATATATGTACACACACAAAAACGGATATCTGCCTTCTCATTACACCATCCCCCAAAAATAATTCAAAATAACTCCTATACCTAAACATAGGAGCTAAAACTACAAATTTTTTAAAAGAAAATACAGGGGAAAATCTTTTTTTAAATTTATTATTTTATTTTATTTAAAAAATTTTTTTAAGATTATTTATTTGAGAGAGAGAGAGAGAGAGAGAGAAACAGCATGAGAGGGGAAAGGGTCAGAGGGAGAAGCAGGCTCCTCGCTGAGCAGGGAGCCCGATGTGGGACTCCATCCCAGGACTCCGGGATCATGACCTGAGCCAAAGGCAGTCGCTTAACCAACTGAGCCACCCAGGCGCCCCCAGGGGAAAATCTTTATAACCTTGATTTAGGCAAGGATTTCTTAGACACGACATAATCATAAGCCATAAAAGAAAATTTTGTTAATTGGACTTCACCAAAACCAAAACTATTACCTGTCAAAAGACACTATTAAAAATGAAAAGGCAAGCCACAAAATGGGAGGATATATTTGCAAAACATACATCTGACTAAAGGTGGGTCCATACACATAGCCACAAAGTATACAAAGAACTTGTATAACTCAATAATAAGAAGAGCAACATTTTAATTAAGAAATGAGCAAAAGAATAAAGATATGGGTACTTCATAAAAGAAGACACTTTGTGGCTAACAAGCTCATGGAAAAATACTCAACATCATCAATCATTAGGAAAATGCAAACTAAAATCACCACAAAACACCACCATACATCCATCAAAATGGCTTACATTGCGAAGGTTGACAAATCCAATTTTGGACAAGGATGTAGAGAAAACCGGAACCCTCATATATCTCCGGTAAGAATGGAAAACACTGCAACCACTTTGTGTAACAGTTCGGCAGTTTCTTAAAAAGTTAAACTAATACACTTACCATAGGATCCACTGTGTCTGAGGAAACACTAGGAATGTATCGTGGTGTTTAAAAAAAAAATGACGTAGATTGTATGAAAATTTGGGCACAGAGAATAAAACAGGGAAATGGAAAATTCACGTATGTGATTTAGCATAATATTATTTGAAGGAGAAGATGATAATTTAAAAATTACTGCTATTAATTAAGGACCCGAGTGAAGAGGAAACTATCCCGAAGTCTTTCTTTTCTGGCTCCGAAAATGGTTTCGTCTCTCGGACGAGACGGCTTTTCCTAGGTTGTTGCTGCCTCAGCCTCCTTCCTACACTGCTGGCACGGAAGCAGCAAGCCGGGCTGTGCGGGAGCTAGCATCGTCTTCCTCTCTCTCCGCCTGCTAGGCTGGATGGCACGGGCTGTTTGCTGACCCCCCTTCTCCTAGGGCAGGGCAGGGATGGGTATCAAATTCTCCAGCCTCTTGCTCCTGTTCTGAGGAGAGATCCCTTTTCTCCTGGGCCCTTGTCCCTCAGTGCATGTCAGGGGTCGCGGAGAGCTGCCCTGAGGGTTACGAGGGGAAAGCCTGGCTGGGAAACACGGGGGTACTAAGAGAGTTCTTCCCCGCGCTGCCGCCCATTGCGAGAGGGCCTTGGGTTTGGAACAGCACACGCCTGGGGCAGTGGCCTCCACCAAGCAAACAGATCTGTATACCTACATGGAGGGTTCTAGTACCTGGCAGGAAGGGGTTTGGCTCAAGCTTGCTTTCTACCACTCGCCAAACGGGAGCGGGGTTGGGGGTTTCCGCTGGACGGGGGTGAGGTCCTGGGTTCCACTCAGCTGTGCGGAACCGGCTCTGGTCCAACAGGTCTTGACCGGATCCGACTGGCGCAAGCCCGCTCTGAGGCGCAGACTGCAGGTGCGCAAGCAGAGAGGCTCTGGGGAGCCACTAGGGGCGGGAGGCAGGGCTGCAGGCGCCCACACGCGCTGGCAGAGGAGCGAGGGCTCGGTGACTGTTTCCAGCCTGTATCAGAAATTAAGGAGTTGTGGTGAGGGAACCCTCTGAATGGGAGCCTGCTTGAAAATACCCGGCACTGCGGCTCCTGACCCAGGCCACTGTTCTCAGTCTCCCCTTGCTGCACTACTGAGGATGGCTCCTCCAGACACCACCTGGGCTCCTGGGCTCACACAAATCACTGTCCCTGCCACACTGACCTGCCCGGTGCCTCCAGTGGCCAAGGTACGTCTGGCATCCTAGCCCAGCGAGGGTGAGGGTAGAATCAGACAAGTCTTTGGAACCACACAATGAGAGGGTTTTAATAAAAATTGGTGATGGAATGTTCGTAAAGGTACAACCATGGGGATTTTTTTGCAGAAGACTTTTAAAAGTTCAGGCTATAATAATGAATAAAGCATTCCTATTTAGATGGAATGACTTTACCTAGCAAATCCATCACCTTAAAAAAAATGTTAACGGTGTTTAGGAGAACAGGAGGGAAAACTGAATTTCTGGCAAAATACCAGTTGGTCATTACTCCTGAACTTCACGAAACAACTGTGCATTCTACTTTATCCTTCATTTCAGTGCCCTCAAATACAATCACAAGCTGCAGGGGCGGGGGGCTGCAACTCTAGGAGTGTCCCTAATGCTCCCTCATTCTTTCATGAGTTTGATCTTTTTCAGGATTTCCCCTTTTGTCATTTGAAGTCACTCATGAGGTGGAAATGGGTGGTGGGGTAGGTGGGAAGGTCAGACTGGTGTGGGAAAATACAAAGAAAATTCATTAGAGACAGGATGAGAAAACAACAACAACAACAACAACAACAACACAACAATCCAGGAAACAACAACTCAGCTGGGTCCCAGAGTTTATTCAAAAGAGCAGCCGTCAGAGGTGTTTCAGGAATTGGAAGATACTTGGGTTAAGTGGAGGGCCGGTGGGTGGTCGAAGAGACAGGCTCACTCTCAGCAAGTAGGAGGGACAGAGAAGGAGCAGAGGCCATGCCTGGCAAAGTCAGTGAGAAAAAGACCTGGGTCATGAGAAGCCTACAATTTTGGTTCAGCTCTTGATTACTTACCACCATGTTGAGAACAGAGAAGGGGAAATACCACTAAGGCAAAGAGTGAAATTTAGGAGTAATTGTAAACTAGGGGATATTTTAACAATGACTATAACTGAAATAGGGCTTATATGGAATAACTCTTGTTGGGTCCATAAATAAACTATTTATAAATAAACTATCATTTCCTGCTTTGCATTCCATTCTTAGCTTCTAGAAATCTTTTCAACAAATACGTAGGGCTATGTTCTTCCTGTTGCTTTAGTGATAGAAAGCTTCATTGTTGTCCTTTTCTCCCATCCACTGGGCTTAAAGTACCAGAACTGGATAGAGTGGAAATAGTTTCAGAAATAAACACAAAGTAAAAGAGTATGTCTTGATTTATGTTTCATAATGTGGATTTTTGTTATTAATATTTTTTCTATCACATATTGATATTTGGAATCATAAAAACAATACAATTTTGTATTCTCTATTTTAGAATTCCACATGAGTGGTTTACGATGTTGGTGAAATATTCTCTACAATACCACAAAATGTCATCTTAAAACCAACTGATGTTGATCAGTGATTTTGCTTTTTCAATGATCTCTATGGACAGAAGAGGCTGAGGCATGCGAACAAGGAGTGCTCCAGAATCTTGGGATCTGTAAGGTGCTTTGTGAACACATGAGGCTGCTCATCTCTAGTTCTAAGATGGTAGTTGACATTGGTGGTGGGAAGATTTCAACTTTTCTTCCATTTAAGAAGATTTAAATAAAGGTACGTGGAACATTGGTTAATAGTCTATACAACAAGTCTTAGAATGAGATTTTGGAAAATTCCATACCCTGCATTTTGTTTTTGAGTAAAAGTCACAGACTAAAAGTCACATTTATCTGAAGAGTGTCTTGTTATCAAACAATTTAAATTTGTTGTGCAAGTCTTCATGGGATCCTGGATTACACAGGACTGGAAGGGCCTTTAAGAAATGAGCTAGGTATTATGCTGGGATTATACTGGAATGAAAAGAAAAAGAAGTTAGCTGGGTAAGCTAAGGGTCTGATATTCATCGCGATCTCACTTTCTGTTTCAAAAAGCCGAAGTAGCAAAAGTAACTGAGTAAAGCACACATATGGGGGAATGCCTTAGCCCTACTTCCCCCTTGTTTTTAGAAAAACCAAAATGATCTTTTGGATTCCAAGGTCTTAACACTTGATATAAATGAAAATATACGTGAATGAACATCATATCTGTCTGCAACAGCTAAGTACTATTAAATGCCTTTTAGGGAGAAAAGATAAAGATCAGAAGCTTATCTTGTTTTTAACTGCTTTCTCAATATCTGTTCTTTCCCATGCAGGAAAATTCCAGAGCAATATACTAAATCAAAGCAAGTAATTTGATTGCTTTAGCTAGTGGTAACTTGAAAGTTTAGAGAGTTTGACTTATGTGGTTATTGTTTGTATAAATGAAGTGTTTTATGAACCATAATGATCTGTGATAAAATCTCATAAACACCAATAGAAGTACTCAAATCACCTTAGATTAGATAGTGGACTTTTAATAAAACTTCCCCACATTTGCTTGTAGATTTACTGGTTGATTTCTTAGAATCTTGGCAACTTCTGAGCAACAGTTTTCCCAAGACTCTGAGGCAGAAGTTACATCATTTAAGAATCCAATCAGTAATTTTATCCTTATTCTGTATACGTTTCCATTATAAACAGATATGCAAGTATACACACACACACACACACACACACACACACACACACACACACACGTGCCCATGCACACAAAGGTCCATACATAAAAGACACTTTCTCTAACTTTTCTGAGTACTATTGAGGAGCAGATAGTTTTCTAAAAAGTTATTAAGGAAAAACTTTGGATTTAAGGGAAATAATTCATTAAATTTTCAGAACATTCTCGGGGCACCTGGGTGACTCAGTCAGTTAAGTGTCCTACTCTTGATATCAATTCCGATCCTGATCTCAGTATTGTTGAGTTCAAGCCCCTCACTGGGCTCCACACTGGGCATGGAGTCTACTAAATAAATAAATAAATAAATAAATAAATAGAAATTCTCAGAACATTCTCAAGCTAGATCTTACCCTAAGGGGAAAGAATGGAGAAATTTAATACCACCAATTTTTATCTTTACTTGTTTTTTCCTCCGTTCTATATAAGAAAAGCCAGTAGAATTAATGTGGTGTTGGTGTTATTTTCCTATTCTAATAAGCTTACTTTAATAACATCACTTATGTTCCTCTTCTTTTATGCCAAATTTCTGAGTTATTCATGTACAATGTATCTATGTTGTGATTTCTCAGTTTCTTCATGGAAGGTGCTATTTTATTTCTAGATCTCACCGTATTTAAATGCCTTCGTCTTTCCTGGTCAAATAGTAACTTTTTTTCCTTCAATATTCTGCAGAGGAATTAAGCAGATTCTCATAGGTTGAAATATTTAAATGTGTCTTCAGAACACTCATGGGAGAAACAGAGTAGCTCTGTCACATTATTAACAGCAAAACACTAAAAAAGTAGCTGTCCAACAAAACTACTTGTGAAGCCCATTAGGGATAATCTCATCCTAAATTACTGGCTACTTAAGTACATTCCTGTAAAAAAGAGCAAAATATAACAGGAAGGTATGATAAATAACTGTCTCTGAAACACATTAGGTCTTGATATATATTACCAGGTATCATTTTTTTAAAGATTTTATTTATTGAGAGCGAGAGAGAGAGAGGCGAGCGCATGCATGAGTGAGGAGCAGAGGCAGAAGGAGAGGGAGAAGCAGACTCCCCGCCGAGCAGGGAGCCCCATGCAGGGCTCGATGTGGGGCTCGATCCCAGGACCCTGAGAACATGACCTGAGCTGAAAGGCAGTCACTTAACTGAGCCACCCAGGCACCCCCAGTATCAGTTTCTAACTTGCACTTTTAAATTATAAAAGAAAATTCGTTTGAGATGCTTTCTATCTCGTATTTGGAAAACTTAAAATAATTTTAGAATAGATTGGAATAGGTTTTATTTCCTAGTTTGAGGAAATAGTTGAAAAAAGTAAATAGTAATTGTGTACCATGGCTCCTCCTCCATCAGCTGGGTCTCAGAAACAGTGCTCTGCTCTTCCTCTTGGCTTACAGAAACCAAGTTTCTATACTTCTGCTGCTGGGTAGACACTAAGGGTGGACAGGGAGAGAGAGAAGGAACAGAATGCACAGACTTTCAGTTTCAGTCCTCTATCTTCCATCAGCCACGAATGACCAAACCTTGTTTCTACCCACTTGCAGCACCCTGAAATGAAGCTGTAAGAGACTGCCCCCCACCCCAGCAGTCACAAACTGATAGCCTCTAGGTCATATTATTATTTTTGATTTTTTAATTCAACGTGGTTTTTTTTTTCTTATTTTAAAGTAAACTTTGTATTCAAGCACATGTTATACTTGAATACGGAATGAAACACAAATCAGTGTACAGCTCAAGGAATTTCATAAAATGAATACCTTTATGTAATTAGTATCCAATAACTAATTGCCAACATTAGCAAATTGGGAGATTACTACATAAACATCCAGATTCCTGATTTATTTCAGAAAATTGGAAAATCCCACCATATTGAGCCCACATTGCCACTAGCATCAGTTAGCCAAACTGAGAAGCAGCTGATCCTTTGAGTGGAACATATGCTCTCACTTTATACAGTCCCTACCACTCCCTATTACCCACTTGTGAAGGCAAGTGTTGGTTGCTGTTGCCAAGTATAATAGTGAAAATTAGCATGACTGAAAAGTTGTGATCGAAGCCCAAGGAAACAACAAAAATATGAGAGGAATACAGATGTCAATGGAAAGTTCTTAAAGTGACAAGCATTTTGACTGAGCTGAAAAAAACAGTATCTAAAAAGAATGCAGATTCTAATTGGTCAGCAATTATATTAATTGCAACTGATCGTATCATGGGGAAAGTTGGCTGGGGCCTGAGCGGGGGTTACAAATCACAACTGCTTGAGTCATTTGATGGACATTGGTTTACTGAAAGGTATCAGGGCTAGGTTTTGCCAAATTCTTTTTTTTTTTTTTAAGATTTTATTTATTTATTTGACAGAGAGAGAGAGAGAGAGCACAAGTAGGCAGAGTGGCAGGCAGAGGGAGAGGGAGAAGCAGGCTCCCTGCTGAGGACCCTGGGATCATGACCTGAGGCGAAGGCAGATGCTTAACTGACTGAGCCACCCAGGTGCCCCGGTTTTGCCAGACTCTATAGCTATTCTCAGATTATGGAATGTGCCTTTGAGTCTGTAATTATATTTAGGCTGCTTCTGATGTATGTTGCTCCAGTACTCAGGTTGTATAGTCACAGTCAGAATCTCCCAATTGCTGTCTATTTCTTGCAAATTAATTGGCTGTCTTCAGTGGCTGATGAACAAGATACCTCTTATTGGTTGTATTATTATTATTTGACTACTCAGTAATAGCTCCTGCACTCGTCCCCATTTTTCTCCTTTCTAATGCTGATTTTTGTTCAGGTAATTTAATCTCTTTCACATGGCCATTATACTTTCCTAATCCAATTACAGTAATCTTTTTTTTTTAATTTATTTAAATTCCAGTTAACATACAGTGCAATATTGGTTTCAGGAGTAGAATTTAGTGATTGATCACTTGCATACAACATCCAGTGCTCATCACAAGTGCCTTCCTTAATACCCATCACCCATCTAGCCCATCCTCCATCCACCTCCCTCCATCAACTCACAGTTTATTCTCTATTGTTAAAATTCTCTTACAGTTTGTTACCCTCTCTCTCTCTCTCTTTTTTTTTCTCCTTTTTTTCCCCTTTCCTGTACGTTCATCTGTTTTGTTTCTTAAATTCCACACAGGAGTGAACTCATATGGAATTTGTCTTTCTCTGACTGACTTATTTTGCTTAGCATAATATACTCCAGCTCCATCCACGTTGTTGCAAATGGCAAGATTTCATTCTCAGTAATGTTCCATTGTATATAAAAGAATGTGTATTCTGCTGCTTTAGGATGGAAATGTTCTGAATGTATCTGTTAAGTCCATCCGGTCCAATGTGTCATTCAAAGCCATGGTTTCCTTGTTGATTTTCTGCTTAGAAGATCTGTCTATTGTTGTAAGTGGGGTTTTAGAGTTGCCTACTATTATTGTATTGTTAACAATGAGTTTCTTTATGTTTGTTATTAATTGACTTCTATATTTTGGTGCTCCCAAGTTGGAGGCATAAATATTTTACAATTGTTAGATCTTCTTGATGGACAGACCCCTTATTATGGTATAATGCCCTTTTTCATCTCTTGTTATAGTCTTTGTTTTAAAACCTAGGTTGTCTGATTTAAGTATGGCTACTCTGGCTTTCTTTTGATGCCCATTAGCATGATAGATGGTTCTCCATTCCCTCACTTTCCATCTGCAGGTGTGTTTAGGTCTAAAATGAGTCTCCTGTAGGCAGCATATAGATGGATCTTGTTTTTTTATGTATTCTGATGCCCTATGTCTTTTGATTGGAGCATTTAGTCGATTTACATTTAG
This sequence comes from Callorhinus ursinus, assembly GCF_003265705.2. NCBI lineage: Eukaryota > Metazoa > Chordata > Mammalia > Carnivora > Otariidae > Callorhinus > Callorhinus ursinus. The sequence continues at coordinate 99,000,306 of NW_027397066.1, forward strand.
AGTGATTATTGAAAGATATGAATTTTGTGCCATTGTGTTACCTGTAAATATTCTTTGTTTCTTTTAGTCTTCATTGCTTTTGGTCTTTTTTTCCCCATTCAAAGAGTCCCCCTTAATATTTCTTGCAGGGCTGGTTTAGTGGTCACGAACTCCTTTAGTTTTTGTTTGTCTGGGAAACTCTTTACCTCTCCTTCTATTCTGAATGACAGCCTTGCTGGATAAAGTATTCTTGGCTGCATTTTTTCCCATTCAGCACAATCATGGTAATCTCATTTTCCTTGGTTGTTCATATTTTAGTAATAGGTATGATGAATTTCTGGTCAATGAGCTATGAAGTGGAATCTTCTGGGGACTTAGGGAAAAACTTTGTCACAATTAAAAAGAAACACAAAAAGACAGTATTTTGTTTTTACTGGATATTACCTTGTCCAGTTACGATATGAGGTAGTTGACCTAAGGAGAAGCCTACATCCTAATGCATTATAGAGAAATGGAAAGATCCTTGATGATGTTGTTGAGGCATTGAATTAAGCAACCCTGAAGCTGCCTCACTGCAGAATTTCTCATATGAAATGATAAATTTCATAAGACTACAGCTAGTTAGGTCAGAATTTTCTGTTTCTTGTAGCTGAAATTTTCCTAATTAATACACTAGGAGAAATACTTCATTAGTTAATGATTTACAATTAAAGGATTTATCAGATTATATAGAAAGGTTTTTATCTCAGCCTGTCCCACAGAATAAATTATTTTAGAAAGGAGAGGGAAAATTGGATGATGGTAGAAAGATAAAACAGAGTCAGTAAGGTTAAACAACAACAAAAAAGATGTGGCAGTAGCCTAGACCAGGAGTCAGAGTCTATTCTAACACATTCTTTCAGATTCAAAATGTAAAATATATATATGCTGTCAATTTATATGTATATATAAGTATATATACATATATGTTCCTTTGCGATTGTTCAGATAGTTCATATAGTTTGTACTTCTGATGAATCTTGAGTACTTTCATGTTTCTTAAGTTGCTAAACCTAAATTATTAATGTGTTTACTCAACAAAGTCCTCTTATCTGCCCATATATTGAGCTTAGCTGCAATAAACTCTGAACATAAATTAAAGGTTTCTATGAACTAAGCTTCTTTTATGAAACTGATTTATCATCTCAGTATAAGCAGGAACAAAGAAAACTGGCTTAAATAAAAGGCAGGTGGGAATCCCCTCCTCTAGCCATCTCTCTCCCACAGCAGCATGGCCCAGGGCCCTGAGGCTGGGGCAAAGCTCTTTTTCTCAGAGGGGGAGCCCTCTGTGGCTGTTCCTTCTCAGTTGCTTATGACCCACTAGCCTCTGTAAGAAGGAAGGGCAAGATGTGGGGACTTTCACGTTACTTTCCAAAGGCTTCAGCCCCCTTTAAGGGCCAAGAAGGAGGATACTGTGTATCAAATAGACAGGAATCCTGACTATATATTTAGAAGTGCTTGGTATGGTTGGCTTGAATTTAGGGGCAAAGAGTTTTTCATAGTGATCAGTTTCCCATTCCTTTGGAGGCAGGTATCTTAGTTGTCTATCTGTCTACATACCTGTAGCTTCCTAGCTCAGCCTCTCTCTGTTGTACTCTATTCTGCAATGAAGAGGATATAGTACGCCATCACATCATTTGGCAGGAACTTTACATTACAAATTAGAATTATACAGGAGGAACAGAACTGTTTTCTAGGATAAGATAGATAAGTAACAGATAACTTCTCTCAAGTCACATATGCTAGAAAATATAAATAGGTGTTCAGAGTCTTGGGGGGAGTGGGGGGGGGCAAAGTGTTGACTGAGCAGTGATATGGCATTAGCCTAGACCAAGACTGCTGACTCTGACCTGCAGGCCAAATCCCACCCGTTACCTGTTTTTGTATGGTCCACAAGCTAAGGGAAGGTTTCAACATTTTTAAATGGTTGAAAAAAATTAAAAGAATATTTTGTGATACGTGAAAATGCTGTGAAATTGAAATTTCAGGTTTTATTGGCATAGAACCATACCCATTTATTTACATATTTTCTATGGCTCCTTTTGAGTTAGGAAGGCAGAGTTGAACAGGTAAAACAGTCTTGCAACAAACGTTTAAGTATTCACTGTCTGACGCTTTACAGAAAGTTTGCTAGCCCCTGGCCTAGACCACTGCTTCTCAACCCTTAATGTGCATGTGAATCATTTGGAGATTTTGTGGAAATGTGTAGTTTCTGATTCAGTAGGTCAAGGGAGCCTAAGTGTCTGCATTTCTAATGAGCTGAGGACCACACTGTAAGTGGTAAGGCTCTATTGCAGGCTTAACAAACTTATTTTTTAAAGAGCCAAATAACAAATAGTTCAGAATCTGCAGCCTATCCAGTCTTTTTTACAACTATGTACATCTTCTGGGTAAAGCAGACATAGGCAACATATAAAAGAACAGGAGCGGCTGTGTTCCAATAACCATTTATTTGCAGAAGCAGGCATTGGGCTGGATTTGGCACACAGATTTACTCTACTATTCACTGGCCTCAGGTGTTAGTATTGGGCATCCGTTAAGTAATAGGCACAGTCCTACTCTCAACTTGCTTACTAGTTCCATAACGCATTCCAGTAATAATGATGATAAAGATAGCAATTACCTTTTTTTTTTAACATATAATGTATTATTTGTTTCAGAGGTACAGGTCTGCGACTTATCAGTCTTAGACAATTCACAGCACTCACCATAGCACATACCCTCCCCAGTGTCCATCACCCAGCCACCCCATCCCTCCCACCCCCCACCACCCCACCACTCCAGCAACCCTCAGTTTGTTTCCTGAGATTAAGAGTCTCTTATGGTTTGTCTCCCTCTCTGGTTTCATCTTGTTTGATTTTTCCTCCCTTCCCCTATGATCCTCTGTCTTGTTTCTCAAATTCCTCATACCAGTGAGATCATAGGATACTTGTCTTTCTCTGATTAGCAATTACCTTTTATTGGGTAGTTATCATATGTCGGGCTCTATGTGAAGCACTATGAGCCTTCTCTTGTTTAATTATCATAACAAATCCTGGGAAGCAGATACCACCATTATCCTTGCTTACAAATGAGAATACTGAGCTTCAGAGAAACAGAACTTACCCAAAGCTGCCAACAGCAAATCAGTGGTGGGCCTAGGATAAGACATAACTGGTGATTATTGAATGACTGTTAGATTATTAGATGACTGGATTCAGTGTTTACACTCATAGGAGTTCCACAAGCTGGAGAACCAGACTGTGGCTTACTGGCTTCCTTCGTTGTGAGGCCTATGCTCAAAGACCTGAATGTATAAGATGAGACACCTATTTAGAGGCAACATTAAATGGAGGTGTCAGAAACTGGATGTTTGACTCAGAAAGGGCAGAACTTTTTTTTTCATGATAGACTTAGCACCTTCACTGCATGTTCTTGAAGTTAAGGCTCAGAGATCTCAGAAAGCCCATTTTTCATAGTCTTGGATTTTTCCATGCTCCAAAAATGAAATTGCTTTACTTTATAATAAAATGTTATTTTAGGCACCAAATAGTATGGCATTCTGCCTTCCTTCTATACTTTGGAATTTTCAATTATGTAATAAATGTCCCTTCTAACCACAGTAACTGAAATTATATTTCTCTTTTCAAATTCTTCTAGATTTTTTTCCCCTTCTTCTTAGTTACAGTTACTAAAGTAGAGAGTAGACCTTGATTCTGGCCTAGAATATAAGATTACTTTTATCTGTCTTTACACTGTTATTTCCATGTGAATGAATGTTTCTAGGCAAGGCGCTTATCAGCATAACTACATTATGATAAATTAATAGATCACTAAGAGCAAACATGTTGTAAATAAAAATGCTTTGGAAAAAAGTTTTCTAGAGTCTCAGACACAGTAGCCTTAGATTATAGATATCATACGGAGATGAATAATTGTGTCATTTTTTTATGAATCATCTGTTGAAAAACTTATACATTGCTTTGATGAATAATAATAGTTTCCATTTTATGAACAGTCACTGCAGGTGCAGGGCAAGGAGGAATATGGCAACGTTTTCTAAGTCTTCAGAATCAATCATCTTAAATTTTTAGATGGGGAAGGAAGTTGAAATATGACACTCAATTATGAAATTGCATACTTATAGATTCTTAAAGCCAGACTTAAGATGTTCTAATATAGCCATCTATATATACTCCTATTTTTCTAGGTAAGTCCAAATTGATTAAGTGAAATCCTTAAAGTCATTTGCTTCTTCAACACAAATATATTAATTTTTTTCCCCTGAATCTGGGAATATGTGTTGCTTTCCTGGGGCTGTTATAACAAAGTGCCACAAACTGGTGCCTTAAAACAATAGAAATTTATTGTCTCACAGTTCTGGAGGCCAGAAGTCTGAACTCAATGTATTGGCAAGGCCACACTCCTTCTGAAGGCTCTGGGAAAGAATCCTTTGCCTCTTCATAGGTTCTGATGAAGGCCAGCAATTCTTTGTACTCCTTGGCTTGTAGATGTATCACTCCAATCTCTGCCTCTAGCTTCATATGGTGTTTTCTCTGTGACTCTGTGTCTTCACATTGCTGTCTTCTTATAAGGACATTGTTCACATTGGATTGAGGCTCCACTCTACAGCAGTTTGATCTTGTCTTAACTAGTGACATCTGCAACAAGCCTATTTTTAAATAAGGTCACATGTTGAGGCACTGGGTATTAGGACTTTACCACACCTTTCTTGGGAGGGCATAGTTCACCCATAACAGAATACAGGGATGAAAAGATATTATTGCTTTCCATGCACTCTTATAGTATAGGGAGAAGGCTTACATGTAGATTTATGAAGATGCAGGTTGTAATACTGTAATATTCACAAAATGCTGTAAATGTACTGCAGTGGGGAAAGCTACATTTTTTCCCAAGTAAAATGGTAAAGGAAGGCTTTCAAAGGCAGTTGCCGTTTGAACTAGGTTTTGAGGGACAAATAGGAGTTCATTGAGAAAAGGATGCCAGGTGAGAGGAACACATCAGCCAGAAAACTTTGGGGAATGGCATGGATGTAAGAATGAATTAAGTGTTTGCTGTGATTTTTGCTAGCTGCTTTTTATTGAGTATTAATTAGTATGTGTCATTTAACATTAACAACAACCTTTTGATCCCCATTCTGCAGATGGGAAAACTGAAATTTCCAAAAAATTAAGTACTTTGTTTCCAGCTGACACATCTCGAAGGTAGTACTATTGGGATTAGAACCCAGACAGTCTGATTACACAGTGTGTATTTTAGCCATTGTGATAAAAATTACAATTTAGGGTATTTGGGAGTGCATATGTATAGTTAGACATAAGGCTGAAGAGATAGGTTAGAGACAAATTGTGAAGAAATGGGTTTATCAGTTGATTTGCTTAACAGAAAATTGGTTGACTTATTGGAGTTTGAACTTTAAGGAGTATAGATAATTGAACAATTTCCAAAGCTCTAAGGACAGGTGTCAAATGGCCACATTCCTGTGGGGTAGACGGTAGATTTGAGGCCCAGAGGCTAGAGAGGAGGCTACTCTCGTGGGCCATGTTAGAAATAATGAAGGTTGGAACTAAGCAGAGACAATGGGGTGGGAGGGGCAATAGAATCAAAGATACTTGGGATTCAGGGTCAGTCAGGTATTGAACCTAAGTTGGATGGCCACGTTTGACTCAAGTGCTGAAAGTAGAGCTGTCTCAATTCAAGTGGTTAAAGCAATAATTTCAATCCATAACCCTAACCTTAGTAAGAGTCTAGTAAGTATGTGCCAATGCGATGGTTATATTAATACACATATAAATGATTAGATTATAGAAGATACAAAAATATCTTTAAAATTCCAAAGACTGAGTTAACGTATTTTATTTTATTTTTTTTATTTTTTTTTAAAGATTTTACTTATTTATTTGAGAGAGAGAGAATGAGAGATAGAGAGCACGAGAGGGAAGAGGGTCAGAGGGAGAAGCAGACTCCCCGCTGAGCAGGGAGCCCGATGCGGGACTCGATCCCGGGACTCCAGGATCATGACCTGAGCCGAAGGCAGTCGCTCAACCAACTGAGCCACCCAGGCGCCCGAGTTAACGTATTTTAAAACAAACTACATAAAAGTGGCAGAAGATATTTTGCAATCTCATCTATTTGTATTAAGTTGTAACTCCTTCAGGTTAATCCAAGTGTTATTGGAGGTATAGCTACACTTCTATAGCTCAGCTTATTCAACTAAAGCCTGGTTATTGTAAAGAAAATCTATTATTTCTTCAAAATAGCTTAATTGATTACTAGGTTAATGTAACAACATTTAGCATGAATTTGAAAGCAAGGCATTATTCAAGGGTCCCAGGCTGTCTTTGTGTGGGATAGAGGAAACCAAGACTGTGTCTCCGTGTGACTTATGGCCCTCATATGAGAAGCTGCCCAAACGGTCATGAATATCCAGCAGCGTATTAATGGGATTTCCTAAAAAGATGTCAGTTTCCGGAGGAAAGTTTATTAAACAAGCTGCGTTTCTCTTACGTGTATTTTATTTTGAGGAATTATTTTACGCGGGTATCTGGTGCCACCACAGACTGTGCACTGTAACTTGCTTGTCTTTAGTGACTTTTGGCTTGTTTGCGTGTACTTGGCAGCTTTCCCCGAACACTGGCCAGGGCCTTATGATACAACTGCCATTAGTCAGGCAAAAGCAAATATAAACAATGTGAATCTTTTTCCACTTTTGGCCTGTAAGTTAAAGAATAATATCATAAATTTGGGGAAAATTAGACATAAGCTAACACATTCATATACATGCTGTATCTCACTGAATGAAAATCTGGTAAGAAATGAAAAGAATGCTAACAATTCTTTTTTAAAAAAATTCTTTTGAATTGGTTGTGTCTCGCACAGTGAAAGCTGTTGTGACCTGAAAATGGCATACATTCTTTCCCTGGTGTTTTTGCGGGCATCTGAGCACATAAAGTAACAAACCCTAAATTGTGTGGAAAAGTTATGTCTTCTTGTGATTGATTTTCAACTTGATATTCTGCATCATTGCTAGATTAAAAAAAATTCTTGGAATGTTAATTTAGAATGTTGAGCACTGAATTAGAATTCAGTGTTGTAAGATTTGAAACACACATGGCAATTTTCATAAATTAGATTGTTTTGTAAAATAGCAGCCCAAAGGATAGGGAGATGAAGAAGGAAAACAGAAAAACAGGAAGAATTATCCTTCTTTGTTCTGTTCAAAGGCACATCCAAGAAGGAATATTAAGTATAAATAGTGAGGCAAAATGCTGACATTGCAAACTTACTAACATTAACTAAGCAGCACAAACACGTTAATATTGTGATTTTCAGATTACTGATAAAATATGTGATCCAAGAGGAGGAAAAAAAAAACCCACAACTTTATTCTCAGTATCCAAACTGTTGTGGCCAACATGAAGAAAGTTTGTGAGTCATATAATGTTCTGCTGGACTTACCATAGGTTAGGTCTGTGGGGATACCTAGAACCAACGTGCCAGCATCTGAATGTAAGGCCAACTGTGAAAGGCTTTTCCTTTGCTTCAAATGCCTGGAACCTAACAGGGAACCAACCTGGAATCAGATGGCTATGTGGGATCTGCGATGCCTTTTTCATAGTGAAGAATCCAAACACATCCAGAGAATGATCATATAGATATGCAGTTCATATAGAAATATAGCCTACCCAGAATTTCCTGTCAGTTTAAAAATGGGTCTGTAGATAAGAGGGATAGACCTAGAGCCAGAGCTGGAGTGCTTTCCAAGACCACCAGTTCTCAGATCCCAGGGAAGGGACAGAAAGGGCTGGTTTGGTTCGGCCCACTCAGAGATTTACTTGATTAGGATTCAGTCTGGACTAGACCACCTTGTACTTGGACGCTCCAGAATTCTAGTGTTATAATGCATATAATCCATGGCCTCAAATTACTCAGAGGCAACGGCACATGGTCAGGGAACCCTTGCATTTCTGTCCCTCCTGGTCACCTGCTGTTCGCTGCAAGTAGAATTTAGCAGAGAATTAGCAGGTACCTGACATTTGCCCAATGCCCTCACAGATGATAAAAAGTGGTGGACACAAGCCAGATCTCACACCAACTGTCTCATATCCTAACCTAATGGATTCTTAAATGATTGCACATTGATCAAGTTCATGAATATCACTGGTGCACGGGAAGCAACAATGTTTCTCATTTCTGGTACATTCTAAGAAAAAGCAGTTTGTCATTTAACTTTTCAGAGTTAAAGTCCAATGAAGTAGGATTTTAATAAAGAAAATTAATAGTGTTATAATGTCTACATTATACAATTTTACAAAGATACTTGATTTATTTAAAAATAATTTAGAGAAAAATTGTGGTGATGATGTGAATCAGAGAAGAGGTGACAGTCCACTGATCGGAAGGGCTTGCCCCGCGCGACCTAGAAGACTTGGCTCTTAGGTGTTATGTGGAGCGAAGATCAAGTGCTCTGGAGGGCTCCAGTCTGAATCTGCTGCCATTAATTTGGTAGTGAGCTTAGAATATTTGTTTAAAGCAGTTATTTAAAATGAGACGTTAGAACTGCTGGTTAAAGTTTCTGAAAAACCATGGAAGGAGACAATTTAATGAACAGAATAAATAGCGGGGATTTGGAATGATCCTTTTGAATTTGTAACAAGTGGCAGAGAAAAAAGAATTACCAATTTTCCAGCTGTTTGGAATGAAACAGCACTTTCTGGGATTCACATTTCATATCAGAGTTGTTTAACCAGCAAAATGCTGAGGTGATTAAATATGAAACTGTGAAGCTAAAGCTCAAGAAAACTGGTTAGAAATGTTTCTGGAATGAGCCTTCGGCTTTAGTAGTTATTTCTGTTCAGTTGGTCAGTGATGAAATGTGCTATAATCAGCCTGCTAAATTATCCACAGAGGAAGGTTTACTTTGGTGGTTTGAAGGTATCTTCTTTCAGAATTGTGATGTGGTAGCACATCCCTAAACAACTCACTTCCTGAGGGATACTAAGCAAGAGCGAAACCCAGGAAAAAAGAAAAGTTTAGGATCTCTCCCCTTGTTGTGAACCCTTTCCATGTTTGAACACAGATGACTCTCTTACTTAACAATCTGGCTTAAACTGAACACTGCCACAAAGGTGCTAAGTATTTATCACGCAGAGACCCAGGGCCCATTTTTCGCCGGGAAAATAAGAGCTGTCTTGACCAGCATTGTGCTTTGTCCAGATGTGAAACTGAAGCCGCAGTGAATGAAACAACCTTAATTTTCATATGAAAATTTAGTTGGAGAAAATTTTGATAGGTTGATGTACAAACAATATTGTTTTTTAAAGATTTATTTATTTGTTTATTTATTTGACACAGAGAGAGAGAGACAGCGTGAGAGGGAACACAAGCAGGGGAATGGGAGAGGGAGAAGCAGACTCCCCGTGGAGCAGGGAGCCCGATGCGGGGCTCGATCCCAGGACCCTGGGATCATGACCTGAGTGGAAGGCAGACGCTTAACGACTGAGCCACCCAGGTGCCCCTACAAAGAGTATTAATATGTTTTGGTTGCCTATTGGGAACTCTCAAGAGTTCAAATCTTAATTACTAAAGCATGGTGTCTCTTTAGGGCTGGGTCTGGTCCTTCCTCTATGCTGGAAGTCCTCCCTGGCCACCACTGTCACCAAGTAATGTTGGGCCTGGGAAGCTTCTCCTCCTTGGGAATTTTTATATTTTACATTTGCGTTTACTCTGATTTCTATTGATTGGACCACTGTCTGCCGACTTTTTTGGGTCTTACTTCAATAGAATAATGTCCAATGACTAATTATGTAAATATCTATATTTTTCATATATAAAGTTACTTGTAAGATAAATGTATTCTTAGGATGCCAAATTGCTGTATCAGTAGAGCTAAATCTTCAGAACAGGTGGGACAGCAGGAAGAGACTGGAGTGAATGGAGAAATTCACTAACTTACCGTGTCTGAATAAAGTGAACATATATCTTTGAAGGACGTCATTTCCAACTTTAAAATAAAAACGGTTTAAGCATAATCTAATGTGATTCAATTGGCCCATATTCTTTAAATTTAGTAGTAGTACCAATTCCTGAAATTTTGAAGTTATTGATCGGAAAAAAAAAATGTTTTAGAAGGCTTTTTGGTCAAAGTTGTATTATGTAATAGGTTTTATTTTCCTTGGCGTTTTATGAAAAAGTCAAGAATAGCTCTGACCAGTGGTGTACTAACTGGTACATGTTTATTACCTAGCTCTGGAGAGGGGGTTAGGGAAGTTCTGATTCATAGCATTTTACAATTAATGTGGTGTAAATACTCCTACATGGCCAGTTTCAAACTACCACTGGGATGTCAGCTGGCTTGCAAACCTCCTGAGAGTTTAATAATGAGCTCTTACAACGCAGAATGAGTCAGCCTCCAGCCAAGACTGAATTTGTACAAGCCATAAAATGATCTTCAGAGCTTACGAGTTTGTCAAATCAGTTATCTAACATGGACATGGAACCTCAAATACTCTGTCTTATGATCATCCCAGTATCTGTAGAAAAAGGGAAAACGTAATAGGGAGAAGAATGGGAAAATTCTACTATATTTGCTACAATTAGACTCTTATACCAAATATATTGAAAAAGTGTATTAAATGGAGGGAATAGTTCCTTAAGACTTTGAGATAATAAATGTGCTTCAAAAATAAAGATTTTAGTATTAGTTATAGCATGTTGTTGGAAGTATAATATCAATAAATGGACATGAATAGATGATTTACTGTCAATCACTGAATCTTTTCCTTGCATTACTTTTTAATTTATATTCTTTCATTGTGTGTTCTTTGGTATCCTTTTTCCCTCAAATCAGTTTCTGTGCATCAGGGCCAATTTATTTCACCAAAATAAATATCCTTATGAAAGTTCTTTGTCAGCTAGACTGTTTACAGTATATAACTAAAATGATTTTTTTTCTCCTTCAACACCACTCTTTAAATGAAAAGAACATTAGACAGATTTTGCTAATCCTGTGCCAGAGTTTGGGGAATTTTTTGAAAAATAACCTCTGAATAATCCTCCCCTACCTGGAAACATTAATAATTTAGGGAAAAGAGACTTAGTTGTTTAATCTGCCAGAATTAAACGTTACAAGAAAAAGCTTCTTAACTTTATTCATTCCTTTCAGCAGCTCAGGCCTGGGACTCCATGTTAACTAAATTCGTTACTGCTTGAGATTTTTGTTTCCTTAATTGGCAACTGATAAGCAGTGCTTTCACAATAAATGTATTCTACCACATGGTCCTTGGGTGTGATCTTTCCTTTTTAGGTATAGCCAAGAAATAGATTTACCAAAGAACATAATCAAATAATTTTTACTGAGTGTTCTTTTTTTTTTTTTTAAGGGCTTATATTTTTTTAACTTGCCTAGTCCTCTCTCATCTATTCTTTTTTGCTCAAATACAGAAGAGGCATAATGGTGATGCTCTAGAACAATGAAGAGGAAAGGTGGTTCTAAAAAGAATGATTGGATCAGAGAAAACAAAAGAAAATGACACTTCTCTTTCCTGCGCTTTAAGAGGTACTCAGATAGGTAAAGCAAATGGAGTGCATTGATTCTTTAAAATTTATTTTGTAAAGCACTGGGGCCTCTCCCTTCCCCAAGGACTTAAGGCTGCAGAAGGGCTGCCTTTAAACACATGGTGACTGATAATTTTTCTTTCCACCTCCAAGGAAATGATTAATCAATGTTCTTCCTAATCTTTCTGCATTGGCTGTTTATCAGTTGGAAACATTGATAGATGAATAGGTGTTAAAGTAGCACATTTGTTTTAAAAGGAAAACAAACAGATACACATCTTACAGAGGTCACCAGTCACACAATGTACATTTGGAAATTTCCGTTCACTTAGGTTTTCGTTTCTATGTATATTGAGGTTAAACTCTGATTCTTTAGGGAGCTGTTCTTCAAATTACCCTATTAAACAAAATAAAGCACTTCCCTATCTGTAGCTACTTTGGTGAAAAAAGAAAAACAAAGCTTTTGCCTCTTGGTGCATGTTAGAAGGAGATCATGATGTACCTCTAACATAAATTTGTTAAAAAGAAGAAGGTAGGGTAAACTGGTACACTAAATTAGTGAGTACTCCTACCCTGAAACCTTTAAACCTATATTTTCTCCTGGATACAAACTTCCTGAGGACTTTCTTGTCTTTGAACAAGTGTCAAGTGTTAAATCAGCTTATCTTTTTTCCTTGAATTGAGTATCATGGGTACTTAAAACTATAATCTCTCTACGATCTGAACCCTTCCCACCAAAACAAACAGTAAACAAACAAACAAATTAGCCATCCAGGGAGATTACTAATCTGGTGGGTGACAGGGTGATTATGTATGTGATTTTGTTCCCTTTGATTTTCTTCCCAGATTTCCTTCTGTAGCATCCCTCTTTATTCTGTAAAGCCTTTTGAATTTCTGCTTCTCTCTGGAGTATCATCAATTGGTGAAATATTATGTCAGTTGGTAACAGTTGGGTCCTTTCTACTCATATTTGCATAATGCAACAGGATTCCTAAAGATGGAAAGACTTCCATCCTCCTCCCTTTAAGGTATATAATATCAAAACTACTTGTGTCTTCCTCTTCCCAACCCCTTGTTCACCATGAACCAGAGGAAAAAGTGTAAAAAGGACACTCATTTCTAGGAAACTGCTAGTTCCTGATCTGAGCCTTTGCGGACTTCAGAAGAGAAAAACAATACTATAATTGTGAATAGTCTGCTAAAGAATCTTTGTTTTCCAGGCTTACAATAATGGAGATTAAATAATAGGGAACAAAGGTCATTCTAAGAACGGTAGGATCATAGGGAACAGAAAAAAAGAAAGGCAAATAAATAGTTGTCTTTGTTCTTCTCTGGATTTGCTTAAATGTTTTACAGCTCTGCACCTAGACTCACCTCTGTTGCCACCAGGGCTATACAATTCCTTTAGATTCTCCTGATCCCAAATCTCTAGGCACATCAGTAGTTAAACTCTATCAAAAAACCACAGAAAGTAACATACAAAATCAAACCAAACCCAAATTACCCAAACAAAAAACTATTTAACCAAGTGAAATTTTCTCGATTTCTGCTCTTCTGAGTAACTATGTCATTACTTAAACAGCCTCCTCCTTTGCATCATTAGTGTATGTTTGATTGCATCTCTTCGTCGACCTTCATCTTCAAATATGGTGTTTCCTTTAATTTAAAAGGGTTTCAATATTCCCATCCCCTTATTTTCTAACAGACTTGCTGTTGGGAGAGATTAACTGTTTCCCTAGAAACACTCAAAACATCAATTTCCCTGGAGCAATATCTCGCTAATCTCAGCACTCAAATCACAATGTTTAGTTAGAGCTTGTTCAGTGAGTACTTGAAGGTTGATTAAATGACTGTTAAACTTCCCAGAGCAACCAAAGTAAAAGCTCCAAAGCAGGAGATCACCCATGTTGGAAGGAAACTCCTTCCATTCAGAGATGAGTTTTGTCAAGACCACCTAGAAGACAGATAACTGCCATTTACTAATGGTAACTGCAAAACTATATTTATAGTAATCCCACGCTTAACATGGACATAGCCCATATAAAATTTCCTAATAGTTCCTAACTGTGGCATTTGGTCAAAACATAGATAAGGATCCACGTGTATACACGTGTGTGTGTCTGCGCATGCTCCTTGTGTAGAATATGTCTTTTATTTGCTTACCCTCTCACGTGTTGAGGTACCTTCCTTCTGCTCTCCTGGGAGAGGTTTGGCAATTTAGTTTAATTATCTTGAGGAATGCAGAGAGGACAGATTTGAGGATTTGAGACGTATTTCAAGGGTTTGATTTCATCGGGAGGACTGGAATAAGATTGGGTGTTTGTAATATAGTTTGACTCAGAGATTAGATCATCTTCTGACAGAAAGAAAGCGATAAGAAAGATACAGTTTCAAAATACACCTACAAATTAACACATCTGCTCATAATAGTTCCCAGGAGAGAGAAGACTGAATCAAAAATAAAACAAGAGATGTAACACTGTCAATAACAGCAACAGAGTGACTCAGTCGGTTAAGCGGCTGCCTTCGGCTTGGGTCATGATCCCAGGGTCCTGGGATCGAGCCCCGCATCGGACTCCCTGCTCAGCGGAGAGCCTGCTTCTCCCTCTCCCTCTGTCTGCCGCTCTGCCTACTTGTGCTCTCTCTCTATCTCTGTTAAATAAATAAATAAAAATCTTAAAAAAAACCAAAAAACATAAACTTGATTCCTAAACCAGGAATCAGTCAGAGGAGATTTTGCAGGATGCTAGTAACATTCACATGAGTCGCCAAGGGAAATGCCATTTCATCAGTTTTGAAATGACTTTCCACTTGACCATTGACAAGTGCTTCCAATCCTGGCTTCCATTCTAGCTTAGTGGAACATATTTCTCTCTGGGAAGGTTGGAGGGACTGTGTACGACGTTGTTGTTTGTATTCCCATTTCATATGTGACACTGAGTGATAAAGGGTTAGTCTGTTTCTCTGGGTTTACACAGCTCTCTGAAGCAAGAATATCCAGATGAATTCTAGAAGTCAATTATATTGAAGCCTATTTTAAAATTTGTATAATACTTTGAAATAGAAGTTCATTGGAAATTTGAGCTGTTATGAATGAAAATCTAACTTGAGTGTCTGAAAATAATTCATAAGGAGGCTTTGCTTTCTATAATTGAGGTTTCCATGTAAAATACATTTTATTTATAACATGCTGTACCTTATTTTTTCACATGGCTGCTAGCCATGCACCTTTGGAAATAGTTATGATTTTAAAAATGATAATCCTGAAAGATCTATTTCTATGCATAGGAAAATATTTGAACACTCTTGCTGTGTCATTTAATTTTGTATTGGCTCCAGTTGCTAATTGTAGTCTATTTTCCTCCAGCCAGTGGCCATCAAGATGCTTTCAAAGGTGATCTCCCACTTTAAAAATAAAAGACACCAAAAATAAACAAAGAAACAAAGTCATTTAGTCCACTGAATATTAAAGTGGGGGCCTGCAGTTGGGGCTCCTCATCCTCTCTTTTTTTTAAAGATAAGGATGCTAAGCCTAGTGAGATGGTGCAGCTTGCCAAGGCCACACAGCTAGTTAAGGAGGAGCCAACACTGGAGCCCATATCTCTTGGCTTGCAGCTGAGACCTTCCCCACTGTATTTCAAGGAGACCATATTTAGGAAAGATTAAAATGCTGAAATTTTCTCTCCACATCTGTATTTTTCAGTAAATCAGCCTCGGACATGAATTATACTCACCATTTCCAGTGTTTATCTGAAAAGGCCTGGAGCTCTGAACATTTTGAGGTTTGCCTTTCATTAGCTACATTGAAAATAAGGAAAAAGCCAGTTCGACCTCCTGTCCTGAATGTACTGCTCCTCTCTGGTGTATTTGGTTTGCAGCTGCTTTGAGCCTCTCTCTATCCTC
Source organism: Callorhinus ursinus (assembly GCF_003265705.2). Taxonomy (NCBI): domain Eukaryota; kingdom Metazoa; phylum Chordata; class Mammalia; order Carnivora; family Otariidae; genus Callorhinus; species Callorhinus ursinus. Next base: position 99,015,783 of record NW_027397066.1, read on the forward strand.
TTTACCTTATTGCAAAGTTATTGGGAATTTGGGAATCAACTGAAATATTTCATAGTTTACAACAATGTTATTTAATGTTCGCCATTAAAAATCACAAAGATAAAGATACTCATTTCTAGTCTGTCTTCCCTCTGGTTATAAATTATTTAAATAATGTTAAGATAGTGTTTCAAAGGAACATTTCAATTTTCAACATATATGACATTTATCATCTTAATGCTTAGAAAAGAATGCTTGACTCAAGAGGAATTTTGCTTTTCCAACAAGTAAGAAGTGCATTATCTTAAGTATTTGTAGCTGCTTTGGTTCCCTTGAGGATCAGAATAATAGTAATCATATTTTTCTTGAGTGCTTACAAGCTGCCAATCTCAGGAATAAACACTTTATGTGCATCATCTTATTTAATTCTCATGGCTACCCTATGAGATAGTTATTACTGACCCCATTTTACAGATGAAATAATTGAGGCTATGGGATTAAGATCACAGAGTTGATAAATGGCAGAACTGTGGAAAAATCCAAGCAGTATCAATTCAGTTTCCCAGCTCTGTGCCAGAATGTAGAACCCTCTGATGAGGGGACAGCTTCCTAGACTCAGCATTATTTGGTTGCCTCTGTGGTCAGGGAGGACTTCCTGGGTGCACTATTGACCAGGTTGAGACCTGAAGGAACATCATGGGATAGTGGTTGAAAACCTGGGCTGTGGACACCCAGTGCTGAGGCCTGCAGCCCTGCTTTACTACTTAGGAGGCTTTAGTTTCCCTGTCTGTATAATGAAGATTATGTTATTACATATGTCTACAGGTCTGCTGTGAGCATGGGATAAGGTAATCCATGGAAAGTATTTTACACAATGCTGGGCATGTAGTATGCACTCAGAAAAGCTTAGCTGTGCATACATTTGACTGGTAACAAAGACAAAAATGAATTCCTAGCCCATTGTTCATATCTCCAAACCATAAAAATATTTCATGTAAAAGGAAGATTGAATGGTGGTCTGGGCGCCCGGGTGAGAAAGTCTTCCTTTCTTCTTTGAATAGCTCAGATGTCTTTAAGCCTTGCTTGCAAGAAAATAAAGCAGCCAGTGGGCAGTTATGATATGATAACTAACTAAAACAACACAGAACATAAATCAGACATGGTCCTAACCATGGAAAAGCCAAGGAAGACACTATGTAGCCAGGGATACCATGAACAGAGGTGCACACAGTCATTACACAAAAGCACTGTTGGGGGTGAGGTATGGCATCTTGGGTAAAGACTAAGGAGGTACTACAGGATAGCATCCTGGAGATGATGAAACACTTGTTATGTGAAACAGATGGGGAAGACCTGTTGCTGAGTCAAATAAGCTGTTCTCTGCACCTAGGATATTTATGGTAAAATTTCTGGGATAAGAGTTGCAGAATAAGAAAAACAGAGCTTTCCTAGCACCAAGGAAGGTTGTTGGCTAAAGTGTAGAATGAGATGGGTGTGGTTGGGCAGAGTAGAAACATAGGGTGAAGAGTCCTAAAGGATATGGTTTAAGTATGATTTAGAGTCAGGGTAATTAGCAAACTACCAGAAATCTAAAGAGGAAGAGTGTATGGTCTGTGTTTCTTTTTCTCCCTCCTTCCATCCCTCTACCCCTCCCCCCACCACACTCACACTTCCATATTCTCTATCTGGACTCTCTCTCTATCCCTCCTTTCCCCACTCCCCTCCTCCTTGCTTGACTAATCCATATAATCTTCAGGTCTAAACTTCAGGTCTTTCTTAAAAAGTCCTCCCTGACCATAGGCTGGGTTAGGTATTTTCCTGTGTGTATTGATAATATCCTCTACTTATTCCTGTCAAATCTGTTTTCTTTATCTATTGCCAGGTAACAAATTACCACAAATGTAGTAGCTTGAAACAACAAACTTTCTTTTCTCCCAGTTTTTGTGGGCCAGGTATCGCAGATGTTCTGCTCAGAATCTAAGGCTAAGATCAAGATGTTGGCCAGCTGTGTCATCATCTGGAGGCTTGACTGGGGAAAATTAGGCTTCCAAGCTCCCTGAGGTTGTTGGCAGAACTTATATCCTTGTAGCTGTAGAACTGAGGTTCCTACTTTTTTAATAGCTGTGGGCTGGGACCCACTCTCAACTCAAGTCCTTACCATGTTGCCCTCTACAACATGGCAGTTTGGTACTTCAAAACCAGCAGGAGGTCTGCTAAGATAGGAGCTTATGTGTAACATTACATATTCACGGGAGTGACTATCCCGTCATATTCACAAATTCTGCGCATACACGAGGGGAAAGGATCATACTAGGTGTGTCCACCAGGGGTAGGAGATCTAGGGAGCCATCTCAGAATTCTGCCTTTTAAAATATCCTTGATCACATTGTATTATAATTGCAAAATTGCTGAGATCCCAGAAAGACTATCTCTTGGTGACCCTAGCTTCTGCTTTGCATAGCACTTGGCAGATATTGGACTCTCAATGGATACCTGTCAGTCACCTAATAAATGTTGACAGTTCAGTTTGGATAGTAGAGAGCATGGAGAACTAGAGAGAAAAGATATATTTTTTTAATTTTATTTTTTTGTTATGTTAGTCATCATACATTACATCATTAGTTTTGGATGTAGTGTTCCATGATTCATTGTTTGCGTATAACACCCAGTGCTCCATTCAATATGTGCCCTCCTTAATACCCATCACTGGGCTAATTCATCCCCCCCACCCCCTTCCCCTCTAAAACCCTCTTTGTTTCTCAGAGTCCATAGTGAGAGAAAAGATCTTAATAACCAATACATTTAGTAGAATCATAGGTGAAAAGATATTGCCAAATGGCAATGAAGGACAGAGAAATTTTGAACTAAATCCAGAATCTACAGAATCTATTAATGAGGTATTGGAGAGCAAGAATTTCCTGTCCCCTACCTACTAGGTCCTTCTAGGTGGACTAAATCAAATTGATATGAGACAGATTCATAGGAGAAAAATCAAATTTAATTTCCTGTGTATGGAGAATCCACACAGACTTGGAAATTCCAAAGAGTCAGGCAAAACGAAGTATATATGTCATTCTGAACTAAGAAAAAGGGGGTAAGGGCCTGGAACTTTAAAAGGAAGGTATGCAATTCACAGGAAGATGTAAAAGAATAAATGTTTGGTAAACTAATATTTGCTGGGCCACTCAGAAACAGTGGGACATAGAGGACTTTGATCAAACAGGCCCTGCTACCTTCTTTCCTGTCTACCATATCTAGTTTATAGTATAATGTAGTTAGCTCTGGTGATAGCTCTTCCTGGAGCAGATTCTCTATTTAAACTAATTTCAGGCAGCTGTGGGGGAGATAAAGAACTTTTCCTGAATCTGCTAAGTTTTGATTGCTTTTTAACTCATAGTAATCTTCATGCCAAAGTTGCCCATCTTGGGGCGGTCTGGCCTCTACAGAGGATGGTACCATCATATGGTGATGGGGAAACTGGATGCTATATTTTTGGAGGTGGTGATTAAGTGATACTCAGTCAACAATGTTTGGTTGATTATATTGCGTGTGGTGTCGAGTAAGTAAGAATGAACAGTTCCCACCAGTTGTACTGAAGTGTGGAAGGTCATCATTATAATCATTGCTTAAACAAATACTTATTTGAGCTTTTCCTTTGATCGAGGCACAAGGGTAAATACTGTTGAAGAGTGTATCGGGGCTGAACCAAGAAAATATAGGAAATTTAAAGCGGGGAATTGGTCTACTTAGATGATGGGAAAGCTGAAAAGCCAAAGGAGGGACAGTGAGGCTAACCAGAGATTAGCAACACCAGGAAGCCACTACCGTCTGGGGTTCCAAAGGGAGGAGGTGATCATATAGGAGCTTGGGGGCCAGGGTTATGGAACTGGGATCAGAGAGGAGAGTTAGCTGTCTCCAGAGATGCTGGATGACTCAGAGAAGGAGGAGGAATGTCCTGACTTCTCTCTTCCTCCCACCCATCAACCTAGTGTCTCCTATTAATTGAAATTAACTGGAGGGAGCAGGGAAAATGCAGGCAGCAGGAATCAACATTTCGCCCCAGTGTCTCCTGAGGGTGGAAGGTGGTAAGCATGAGAAATGGAATTGAGGGCCAACAAGCTCAGGGCCAGCACAGAGACAGAAGGAGAAATGACAAGAATTTGCCCTCAAGGGGCTTGGCTTGCATTTTGGTAAAGAGCCATGCATACAGATACCTGTAATAAAGGAGAGATCCATACTTTCTGGAACAGCATGATAATTTAAAAACAACAAGAACCGAATAAAATACAAGTTCTGGTATTCAAAATGGAATTTGTACAAGGAATTAAATCAGATATTGATTGGACTTGTATTTTACAGTGTAATTACCAAAAACAAAAAGTAAATTTTAGGAGAAGTTGGAATATATGTATAGCTAAGGGGAGAAGATTTAAAGAAAACTAGAAAACCCAAAAGCTGTAAGATAGATAGACATTCTAGAAGCCTCAGTTTGTATTGAATGGAGCACTGGGTGTTATACACAAACAATGAATCATGGAACACTACATCAAATACTAATGATGTAATGTATGGTGATTAACATAACATAATAAAATAAAATTTAAAACACACACAAAAAATTAACAACAAAAAAGATAGATGTTATTAATTATGCAAAATATTTTGAAGAATGACAAAATGCCATAAAGTCAGAATTCATATGATAAATTGGGAAACAAAACACAAAAGGAGTCAATACCTATAATGTACCTTCTTATAAGTAAGAAAAAGACAAATAACCAAATAGAAAAGTGAGCAAAAATATTAGCCATTCATACAACAAAGTAAGATACTATGATTCAGTTTTTGTAAGGCAAGACATTAAAGAGAAATCCCCCATGGATAATTGATGAAAATGGAGAGAAATATGAAAGGTGGCATAAATGGCTGGCTTCTTACATTAGTTGCTAGAAGGGAGGAGCATGGAGTGTGGGATGGAGGACCAGGGAATGGGAAAATAAAAGAAAAAGGAGTACTTAAGGAAAGTTTGAACAACACATTCAGCATGTACATGGTCCCATTCATGTAAAATGATTTAAGTATATGGTTGTATATGTATGTGTATATACTACCTCCACGGCCCCCACCCAAGTCGAAGCACCATCAGCTCTCACCTGGATTCCTGCGAGAATCTTCTTTTTGATTTCCCTCTTCCACACTTGCCTTCCTAGAGCACTCTGCACAGGAGCCTGAGTGGTTCTTTGAAAAGCTAAGCCAGATCATGATCCTCCTCTGATCAGTGCTGTTCTGATCAGTACTCTCCTGAGGCTTTCCATCTCACTCAGAGTAGGATCTGGCCCCTGTAACTTCTTTAATTTCGTGTCATTCCCTCCCCTTCCCCCAGGACACTCCAGCCACGCTGGTCCTCAGTGTTTCTCAGATGTCCTGAATGCCATGTCACCTCACAGCGTTGGTACTTGCAGTCCCCTTTGTGGTCTCCATCTTCCTGCCCTCACCTCCACACTTCTGTTCACATGTCACTTCTTTAAGAAGGATTTTCCTGATGACCCTCTCCAAAGTAACATCTTTACTCTCTGACACTAATACCCTTCTTTGTTTTTCTTTAGAGCATCTATTGCCACCTGACATATGACTAGAATATAAACATCTTGAGGACATAGGCTTTGTGTCACATGGCACACAGTAGGCACTCAAAAATTATTTGCTGAATGAATGAATAAATGAATGGAGATGTTTGGCCAGGGGTAGTCACCAAAATATTAACAATTACAGGTTTCGGGGGCTTTTTGTTCCTTTTTTATAATCTTCTCTATTGCTGAAGTAGCAAAATTCTTAAATATTATTTTTCCTCATTGACAAATCAGGGGATTTGGCTTGTGTTTATAGGATTCTGTGATAGGTTTAGATGAAGAACTCTAAGGAAATGTGAACTATTGCCTTTCCTCTTAGAAATGCAGGATTATTAATAATCTCTGTAGCTTTCATTTTTCCACAGAACTTTGAGAGGTTACTTTAGCTATTGCCTTCTTTATTTTCTAGACATGGGCAGAAAGTCATATATTCAGGATCCTAGCTCCTTCGCCAGTATATGTGCCCTGCATCTTACTATTTACTGCAGTGGAGATAAATGCATCTTGTCCGTGTCAAAAACCAAATCACTAGTGTCTGCCGTAATACTTAGGAAAAAGTAGGCTGATGTTTCCGTTTACTTTGAGGTGCATAAAAAAAGAGCAAGGTGGATTAATGGATGAATAGAGTGATGGATAGATATGGAATGAAACCAGATGGTAAGATACTAATGTTAGAGTCTAGGTGATGAGTATTTAGGTCTTCACTGTGAAATTCTTTCAACTTATAAATATTTGAAAAATTCCATAATAGCATTTTTGAAAAATTAAATAACTAAATATAATGGAATTTAAATAGTATAATTTTCAAGCCTACTTCTTCCTTTTTGATGAGAGGGAAAAAAGGAATTGAGATATTCTGATGAAAGCATTTAACAATATTCTTGGAGATAATAAATATTTTAGCCCATGTATTGTCTTACTTAGTTTTGTGGTTGTGTAAACCACATTTGTTAGATTGGAAAAAGTCCATTTTGATCATTTGGTAGTATGGTTTCATCAAGAATCTTTTGTACTTTAAGCATGTATAGAAGAAGCAGTGAGAGTCTGGTCTTTTCCATTAATTAGGGCTTTCAGAAGCTTACTGAAAAACACCCTCTAAACATGACAAGCCATTGAGAGCTGTTGCACTGAACTACAATTAGCACAGTTAATAATAGCTTTTCCAGGAAAAGAATTTAATGACTGTGCAGAACCAAAAAATCTAAATAAAGTATCATTATGTGTATCACTTCAGTGTGTTCTTTGTTTTTCATGGGATAAGTAGGCAGAAAAGTTTGTCTCAATGCTAAATACTATTACCTTCTAAAACTCTAAAAACACATTCATTCATTTCAATGTGCCACGCTGCTCATTACACAGAGGTTATAGAGAGGCAGGGACTGAATTTCAACTCATGGTCTCCGCCTCCCCCTTTCATTTCCCTCTCCCTCTTCCCTGATCCTCTTTCTCTGTCTCTTTCTCTTTCTGTTCCCTTTCTCCTGCCTTAGGCTGCCAGAGAGAGATGCTGGGTCATTCCAACATGCTTGTTTCTTCTACTAATAAGATTATGCTGAGGTAGAGTGTGGAGAGATGTTTGATTCTCTATTAAGATATATAAGCCATGTATTTTTAATTGTTGGTTATACTTTTCAATTTCTCTCTTTTTTTCTACTAGGTCTCTGATTTGAAAAGAGATGTATTTAAATGTCACACTATAAAAGTATTTTTAGTCAAGTTCTCCTTCCATTATAATACTTTTTGCTTTATATGGTTAGCACCTTTGTTGACTGGTGCATTCATACAGTGCATTCTTTGGTACCTTTTATGATGATATGACTTCCCTTCTTTTATCTAGTTTAGTGCTTTTCCCTGTATATCCAATTTAAGACTATACCTTAAGTTCTGTCTTGTCTGATACTAACTTTGCTATTCCTCTTTTTTATTTTGCTAGCATTCATCTGGCATTTCTTGCCTATTTATGATCAGTTTTCTAATTATTTTAAATCATTTTCTCTAATTTGTTTCTTCTTTTTAAAATCAATATGACTGGTTCTTTTCATGGAAGTGTATGGTCCATTGACATTGAGTATATTGATTGATTGATTTGATTATTTTCCTTAATTTTTCTCTTATTTTACATTATTTTTGTAATTTATTCTTATTCCTCTGGTTTGTTCAAGTTACTATTCATTCTGTTCCCTTTTACCTGACTTTATGTACTCCTCTTCTGCTGCTCTAAGTCAGACACACATCTCTCTGCTACTGTTTAAAAACAAGATATATCTACTTTGAAACCCAAATTTAAAGGAACTATACTGAGTCACAGAAGATGATGTCCAAGAGGTATGGCAGGATGAAGAAATTAAAAACTTTACTAGACTCTTGTTTTCTCTCTGTTTCTCCGTGCTTTCTTCCATTTTTTTCTGTTTTATTAAGGTATATCTGACAAAATTGCGGTACATTTAAAATGTACTATGCGATGATTTGATGTATATATACATTGTGAAAAGAGAGAACAGTTTTTTTCCCATGGAGGCATCTCTCCTAATTATCATTACACTCACACCAGTAAGATGAACACTTTAGCAAACTTTCACTTGCTTCTTTTCTCTGTTTCGTCCCACCAGATGAGAGGTTTGGAATGTTTTTATTATCCAATCTATCCACCCTAATCCCACCCTGCCACCATCCCCAACTTCTAGGTTTTGCTGAGATAATTAAATACTTTTATTCTAAACTGATTTGACTTTCATTTCAAGAATTCTTATTTAGTACTTTTAAAAACACATTCCCAGACAGTCTACCAATATCTATTTAGACTTATATGTATATTTAGATTGTGTGTGTATGTACTCCACTAAGATGCTCTTCAAGTTTTTTGGCCCACTTATCATAACTCTCCCCAGCAGCTCTATTTCACTGGGTACCTACATTCTTTGATCTTTCACTTTCAGGTTGTTATTCTAACAGGTTGTTATTTTTCTGGATGTAGACCTGGTACAAATCTTGAAGGTTCCATAAGTGATGGGAAGCAAAGCATCACCTGCCTAACTCCCTGGGGAATTGTGTAGAAGGTAGACAGCCAGACTATCTAGACAGCAGAATCTTCCTGCCTCTCTTTCTCTTCACAACTTGCTGCCCTCAGAAAAAGGGAAGTTTTGGCCTACCAGATATACTCCTTGGGCTTCTTGGGCGTCAAACTAAGAACTCCCACAAGGGACCAAGTCATCCTTAGATTCTTGGAGTACACAGAACTTTGAAGCTATCCGCAGCATTCATCAAAAGCAAACTTAATCTTGAGAGTCTCTGAATTTGGCTTTCAAACTCATGCCTCGCCCATGTTGGAAAAGGCCCCACATGTTCTCCTCTGCCAAGATCTTTTAAGAACTCAACAACTTACTTACACTCAGTGGTTCACCACCACCAACTGCTGCTTGGCTCAAGGTAGACGGATATATTTAAGCCAGAAATGGATAGGAAATAAGATATTCAAATTTGATCACTATTGTCCTAAAATTCTCTTAAAACAGATTCTAGTTTTTAAAAATTAATTAATTTTATACACTGTTAGAATGTCTTTAAAATGGTGAAGTAGAAATGAAAAAGGTCAGGATTTGGTCATGTACAGATTGTGATAGAAGTTATTTTTATTGACTGTCCAAAATTCTAACAGTAACCACTGCCTTTCCCCTCAGCCAGTTCATGCAGTTTCAGCCTTGATAAACTGAACTATCATTTAAGAATATTTCTTTTGCAAATAACAGAAAAATATAATAAGGTTAGGCTTATATAAAAAATGGTATCTGCTAGTATCTTAAGCCAAACAGACTTTGGGGAAAATAAGTAGAGATCTATTGAACTTTGGATAACTGGATAATTAATCATGTCATCAGTGACTAATTTCTGTTTAGCTTCTGTTCCTTCTGTGGCAGAACTGTTCCTTCTCAAGATTGTAAGATGTCTGTCTGCCAACAATTCCCAGGGATAGCGATGCTGGTCACATCCAGTGGCAGAAAGTGTGTCTTTCCATTAGCTATCTGAGAAGAGGATGTAAACTTCTTTCCCAGAAGCCCCCAGCAAACATCAAACACATTTCATGTTCCTTTTTTGGATCATATGCAGTAATGGACAAAAATCTGCCCTCCTCCGTGGCTTGCACATAAATGATCAAGGTCACACACATGCGCTAACATAGGGACACAAAGTGTGTCCAACAACTCTCTCTTGTCAAGGTCACCAAAGATTTCTGTTTTGTTTCCTGCTAAATCCAGTGATCAATTCTCAGTCTTCGTTTTACTTGACTTATTAGTATCATTTGACTTAGTTGATCATTCCCTGAAACACTTTCCATTGCTTCCATGACTCTGCTCTCCTACTTTTCCTCCTACCTCACTGGCTGCTCCAATTTAGTCTCCTGCACTGGTTCTCTCTCAACATCCTAATATCTTATAGCCCTGGAACAGTCTTTAGACTTCTCTTTTCTACCTACACTCACTGCCTTCATGGTCTCATCCAATTTCATAGCTCTAAATATGAGCTATACAAAATCCGTGTAATCAACATCATCATCTTCATTAGTAAAACATGCCAAATTAGCAAAATATACCAAATTACCAAAATATACCAAATACCATTTTTATAACTAAGTGCCAGAGTAATATTATCTTATTTATTCCTGAAGAACTTGGTTATGTAGATTGAGTTATTGTCTCCATTTCACAGATTAGAAAACTGAGATCTAAGACAATGTAAGTAACTCTGGCATGGTCACAGAGAAAGTGGTAGAGCCAGGCCTTGAATCTGGATAGGTGGATTCCAGAACCGTTTTTTTTAAAAGATTTATTTATTTATCTTAGAGAGAGAGAAAGAGAGAACATGCACGTGAGTGGGGGAAGGGGCAGAGGGGGAGAAGGAGAGAAGGAGAGAGAGAATCTCAAGCAGATTACCCACTGAACACGCAGCCCAACATGGGGCTCCATCTCACCACCTGTGAGATCATGACCTGAGCTGCAATCATGAGTTGGACGCTTAACCTACTGAGCCACCCAGGTGCCCCCAGAACCATTCTTAGCCACCGTGCATTACTTCCTCCACAGTGTCAATAGCTTCTTGATATGTAGCACCTCTGAAAGACATTCTTTTGCTCTTCATGCCAGTATCTGACATTATTATGATGCTCTGCTCTCAGAAGTTTGTTTCTCTGTTCCCAAGGATTTCTTAAACTGTTAAAATTTCTGTTTCAAATGACTTCAAAAATTTTTTTATTTTTTTAAGATTTTATTCATTTATTTGACAGAGAGACAGCAAGAGAGGGAACACAAGCAGGGGGAGTGGGAGAGGGAGAAGCAGGCTTCCCACCGAGCAGGGAGCCTGATGCGGGGCTTGATCCCAGGACCCTGAGATCATGACCTGAGCTGAAGGCAGTCGCTCAACCAACTGAGCCACCCAGGCGCCCCGACTTCAGAATTTTTAGTAGTGAATTTTCCTGCTACCAGGAACATTTTAGAGGCCAAACTGCTAGTGATTCTATTTTCTTAAAAGGAAGACTATGAATTGACATTAAAAAGAAGCCTAAAGGGTGTTATGCACAAACAATGAATCATGGAACCCTACATCAAAAACTAATGATGTAATGTATGGTAATTAACATAACAATAAAAAATTAAAAAAAAAAAGAAGCCTAAAATATTCTTTGAAACTTTTGTTTCCCTGGGGTAATGCCTTTTTTATTTCTGTCTTTCTCCACCATCTTCCTGGAATAATACCTTTATAAAATAAAACATTAAAAAGTTGAATAAAATAAATAAATAAAATAATAAATACATAACAAAATAAAATAAAATACCTCTGTTTTATTGCCCTCCATTTGAAATTTGAATTCCAACTTCGCAATTCCACTGAAATTACCACTATATTATTTTTACCTCAATTGCCAATCCAGTTAACATTTTTCAGTCACTGTTTTACTCAGTTTTTCTGTGGTATTTAACAGTGTTGATTATTTCTTCCTTTAAACTATTTTCTCCCTTGAGTTCCATGACAATTATAATCTGGATTTCTTTGTATTTCTGTGACATTTCTTTAGAGCACCCCTTCCTTGAAGTATGATTAACTTTGCTCTTCTCCAGGGTTATTAGTCCTCTTCTCATTATATTCTCTCCCTGGATAATATCATCTGTCTCTGAGTATAATTTAAAAACAGATAGCTCTAAATATGTACCTTTAGCTGGAGGTCGTATAAGTCCCTTAGTCAGCATACCCAGAGCTGAGCAATGTGGTCCCCTTTCTCCACTCTGAAACTATTCCATTTTTCTTTTCGCTGTCTGCATTAGTCACATGCTGTCACTGCTATCCAAAGTCCAGAACATTCTAAGTTATCCAGTGCTTCCTCTGTTCTCTCACCTTCAATACCCAGGTAGTCATCATGTGATCTGTCAAGTCTGTCTTCTCTGCAGCATCAGCGGTGACCTTGTGTTAGTTCAAGTACTGTTCACCTCCAGCCTGAACTATTAAAATAGTTTGCTTTTTGATCTTCCTGATTTCAGACTTGCCCATGCAATTTTTTCTTTTTCCACGTTGTTACCAGAGTGACCTTTCCAAATCTCAAATCTGACCATGTCTTTCTCCAGATGAGTTCCTTCAGTGACTCCCTGATGCTTAAAAGAGGAGGTTCCAGCTCAACAAAATCCTCGTAATCTGGTCCCAGCCTACTTCTCCAGCCTCATTTCCTACTACTTCTTACTTCTTTACCTTCTTTCCTTTTTCTCTTACTCCTTTTTTCATCCTCCTTCTGCTCCCCTTCTTTTTCTTCTTTTTCTCTCCATACCCTCCTCTTCTTCCTTTTCTTTCAGCATTAAATTGTTTGTAGTTCTCTGAAGATGACAAGGGTTGTTTTATAAGTCTAGGCCATTTGAAACACTTTCCCCACCCACTGAACTCCTTTTCATCCTATGAAGGCCAGTTCTCATACTATTCCCTCCAGTTTCTCCAAACTGAATTCATTACTGCCTTCCTTGTACTACTTTTGTAATGTGCCCGTACTTCATTATACAGGAAGCTCTCTAGTTAGAGCTGTCTGGATTCTGTGGCTCTCATTAGATTGTAAGTTTCTGAAAGGTAGTAATTCTGTTTATCTCCTATTATAATGTTCAGCATATAACAGAGTGTCAGCATTTGTTGAGCTGGCTTAACCGAAACCATAGTTAGACAATTTCCCTTGGGATATTAATAGTTTTTCTAGAAATGATATCATACGTTTTAATACCACCTTACTGTGTACTGTGTATTCCTGTGCAACTTCCTATTAAACCTAAGTAATTTTCACCATAAGTTAAGCATATAAGGAGTCACATCTATTATTCTATGTCTTTGAGATACCATTTATTATTATTAACAAAATACATATGTTATTTTGTGCTAAAAATCCTTAATATTTTCCAAGTGGAAAAACCATTTCTATTCTCATGGAAATGACGGCAAAGGCAGTGCCATCTGGGATAACATTAATAGCTGAATCCAAATAAATTTGATTACATCATTCTCAAGGAATCTAAGTCTCATATTCTTGAGTCATCTATTTTTGCAGTTTCAAATTTATGGCACGTATTGAGATAGATTATTTAATAATGACAAAAGAATTATTCTGATTGTTATGAGAAAGAGCTCAGCTAAGTTTAACTTTTAAAAACAAATTTAAGAGCTGTGGAAAAATGAACCTTGCAAATTCATCTAATTTCTCTTGCAGTTAGGGCATACCAAAAATTAATTGATACAGACCTTGTATCCCAAGAGTTCTGTTCTTCTGTTTTGTCATCTCTGTCAGACCTTTAAAATGAACAAAATAGAATATGGTTACAGAAATTTAGCTCTCCATAAATGAAGAAGATTTATATCACATGCTAATTTTTCTCCCCTTTAATAAAAGCTTGGTTTATGATGGGAAATATTTATAAAATTAACCCCTATGTAACTATTTTTGTCTTGCTTCTAATCAGAAGTATTGTTTTTTATTGAGGTGAAATTCACATAACATAAAATTAACCTTGTTGAGGTGAACAGTTCAGTGCCTACTAGTACCTTCACAGTGTTGTGTAACCACCACCTCCGTCTAGTTTCAGAACATTTTTGTCATGCCAATAATAAACCCTGTATACATTAAGCAGTTGCTTTTCATTCTCCCCTGCCCCAGATTCTGGTGACCACCAATCTGCTTTCTGTTTTTATGGATTTACCTAGTCCAGCTATTTTATATAAATGGAGCCATATAATATGTGGCCTCTGTGTCTGGCTTCTTTCATTTAGAGTAATGTTTTTGAGGTTCATCTATGTTGTAGCATGTATCACTATTTCATTTTTATGGCTGAATAATATTCCATTGTGTGTATATACACCACAATTTGTATATCTATGTGTCCACATTTGGGTCATGTTCATCTTTCAGACATTGTGAATAGTACTGCTATGAACATCCATGTACGAATAATTGAGTACCTATTTTCAATGGATTGGTGTATTTTTGATAAGGATATAATAGCCAGTCTCCTAAATTTTGGAAAGCTGTTTGCAAATTTGACTGAATGGAGACAATTTCTTATCTCAGGATGTATCTAAAAAAACTAAATTCCAAAGCTTTGAGCACTTTTTTCTCTCAAAACTGACTACTGTTCTTGTTCGGGGTTGGGGGGTGGGGGGGAACATCAGGACTGATAGTCATGGGGAATTCAATTCAATTGTTCATATTTGTTGACTTTCTAGAATAGAAAAATCAGTTTCCATTATATGTCATGTACTGTATTCAGGTTGGAGTATAGAAATAAATTTCACTTTCAAAAAGCTTGTGGATGGTGGGACAGATACTCAAATAACATACTACAAAAACTCCTTGGGACGCTGCTATCACTAGAGTTTGTGCAGGAAGTCATGGAGCAGGAGGGAAGAACATCTAATCCAATATGGACAGGTCCATCAGACTTCCCAGTAGTGAAATATGAACTCTTTCCAAACATTATGAAAGTGAAGTAAAGATTTCCTGAATAAATTCTTCCATCCCACTCCTTAGAGGTAGATATTGTACCCTTCTTGAATATTTTTGTGTAAGAAAATACACATTTGGATTGAATGTACAGAGACAAATATATCTTGAGACGGACGCAAACCATACATACTGCTTTGTGAAATGCTTTTTTGCAGTTAACTATTGTGATGTCTGTCTTTAGACATACAAATAAGCTGTGAGACTGAAGATGTATGAGTCAGCCTGGTGAAGAAAAGTGGGATGGGTCTTTTATGTAATGAATAGCAGCATGGGTAAAGTTATAGGGATGGGAAAGAGGATGGCATATCCTAAACCTCCAGATAATTTAGTTTTTCTGTGTTGGGAACATGCAACTAGCATTGAAACTTGATAGAGTTGAAATAGAAAAGATTAATAGGTCTAGACAATCTATAACTAGATTTGAATTATTTTAGGATTATCAAACTTACTTTATAAGGCCTCTGCACTTTTCTTCTTTACTTCTTGTGTTTCTCTTTTAGGTTCTTAGGGAAGCTTCATTTAAAACAGATTTTAACTTTCCCCAGGAGCAATCATTTCATCTTGTTTGTTTACCCAAGTATGGGCCTGAATTGTGTGCAGTTATCCCAAACTTTAGTTCAACATTGATTGTGCAGTGACTATAGCTAAAGCACTGTGATAAGGTGCCAGGGACAAACAGATGTGTAAGACAACATCCGTGTCCTAATGGGATCATAATCTAGTGGAAGATACGTATATATAAATATAGGTATTGTACAGATAATTTAGAACTATACGTGAAGACTCTTAGTCTCCAGACTGATGAGATCAGCGAAATCTTCTTGACATAAATGAATAGAAATTATCTAAGATAAAAAGTGTGGGCAGAACACTTCAGGCAAAGGATCAAGCAAAGTAAAGATTGTAAAAAAAAAAAGATGGTTAGGTTTAGAAAATTGCACGCAGTTTTGTCTTTTTAGAGCATAATATGGCACATTGTATTAGAAGAGAGAGAGGTGAGGAAGTGGGGGTCCTAGTGTATGGTGTTAAAGGGATTATACTTGATCCTTTGCTAGATGGGAAGCCACTGAATGATATTTAAAGGAGACAGACATGGACAGGGAGGGTAGATTTGAGGAGGGCAGATTACGGCTGCGGAGAACGGTTAACAAGCCATTACAATGGTACAGTTGTGAGAGATTATGGAGCCAGAATAAAAGCAATGGATGCAGAAGGGATTGGGAGGGAGGGGACTGAATTAATAAACATTTTAGAATTTAATGGTAAGAGGAAATAATGCTGACAGAAGAGGAGAAACAATGGATATGCCCTAGAATTTTACTTTTGGTGGGTTGCCAGAAGTGCCAGTGCCATTTGGTGAAATGTCTGTGCTACTCGCTAAAAGAGTCAAGGGAAAGTAAGAAAATTCTGGGGGGCAAAATGGTGAATGAATTTTGTCCATAAGGAGCTTCCAAATCATCTCATTCATTGAGTAATAAACACATAATGTTTTAGGTTCTGGAAATAGTGATGTACTGGGATGTTTTCATACTTGATGAGCTCTTCTTTAACTGTCAGAATTTTCACATTGTTTCTTTTCTCGTAAACGACATCACTCTATTCCATTTACCCCACATAATATTATCCTAATGCAATATATGTTTTTGCTTGAAAATCTTTTGTTGATCAGCCTGTTATACTTTACTCCAAATAATATGTCTAGTAAAAATAGGCTTGACATGTTAATGTTTCTGCTCTGGATTATGCTGCATTATAATTATTGTTGTTACACGGTTGATTAGTGCCAAATAATTATATTACAAATTTTGATAAGTTATTAAACATGGAGAAACTTTATTGGGAATGTACATCTTAATAAATATATTGATCTGGGTATTTTTTTAATTATTAAATTATGAATGATAAGTATTATATATTGCTGTATTGAGGTTGGTTTAAGCATTAGTTTTTTCTTATTTATATAGATCAGCATTTTTCAGTCTTGTTGGACTAGGGACCCTTTTACACTCTTAAAAATTATTGAAGCCTCATGGGCAGGAGCAGCAGAGGCAGCAGGAGGACCTGCTGGTCACCTTCCCTCTCTGAATCTCTTCTCCAGCCCCCTGCCTGCCCCAGGAAACCAGGGTGGACCCCCTACACTCAATACTGAGCTTTGGCTTGATCCATTTTCCCAGTGGTCCCTTCCCCAAACAGGGTAGTCCTCTGATTTCCCCCTCAAGCCCTTTCCCCCTCTCTCTTTTTAAGGCCACTTGGAATTTTAAAAAAAGCAGCAGCGTTAGCTGGGAATGGGGGACAGAAGGGGCTTGTGATTTCCCAGAAGCCAGAGTCGGAATAAACCTGGGGTGGCAGTCATCTAACCTACCCAACTTTCCTGCCCTGGGAATTCCTAAGAGTGTCCAGGGCCAAACTCAGAAGGAACCCTCCCTGCCCATCACCATCCTGCAGGAAGATTAAGGGGAAGGGATAGGGAAATAAAGAACCATGTTGCTTTGCTGAAAAAAAATTTTTTTTGAGGACCCCAAAGAGCTTTAGTTTATATGGGTTTTATTTATCAATATTTACTGCATTAGAAATTATAATTGAGAAATTAAAAAAGATTTGTTTTATTAATTTGAAAATAGAAGTAACAAACCCATTACATATAACTGTAAGTAACATAACATTTTTAAGGACGTATGTTTAAAAAATAGTGAAAATATTGGCATTATTTTCCATATTTGCAAATCTAATGCCTTCCTTTAAAAAGGCAACTGGATTCTCATTCTACTTACGCATTTAAATCTTTTGCAGTATGTTGTTTTGATTGAAATATGTGAAGAAAATCTGGCTGCATACAGATATGTAGCTGGAAAAGGGAGGAGTTGATGGACTCCTGAAAGAGTCTCAGGCACTGCTAAGTGTTTTTGGACTGCATTTTGAGAATGACTGATATAGATATAAGTGCTTAAAAAGCTTCATTCCCATAAAAGGTAGATGAGAATGAAAAAATAGTGATAACATCTACAAACCTAAAAAATATTCATTATATATGTGCCTATTGTCAAATATTTTCAATTTGCTATCAGCTAACAATCAAGTCCTCTTTCAGTTTCATTGAAAAGAAGTGATTTGAATTTGCAAAAGAATTTGTTACCTAATCTTAGAGTCATTTATTTTGTCAATATTTGGAAAATACACCAAAGGATCTTTTGAAGAGTTAACAAATGACAGTTAATCATAGTATTACTCTTTCTCTTAGACACATCCTATTTTGGTTTTTGACACAGAAAGGGTTGGAAAAATGGAAGTGTTGTCATTTCAATACAACTTTGATAGTAGAGTGTGTTAATTTAAAATGTTTGTGTGCAGTGACAATACTGTGTGTGTGTATTACTCCCCCTTGCCCCATCCCTACCACTTAGTAGTTGGAGTTCCAGTTAGTTTATTCAATTCATTGAAAATGTCAAGTCAGTCATCTAAATCAGATTTATTAACTTAAAAAAAAAGAGTAAGCTCAAATAAATGTATTAATGTTCATGCTCATGACAAGCATCTCATGTGGGGATTCTAATTCTTAATTAGGGAAATGAATAGTTTGAGAATCAGAGATGAGTCTTTGTGTAGGGTCATGTGTGGATGAGTTTATAACCTGGAAATAAGCTTTCCTTCTTCAGTAATTCTTTTCAAAGCTCCTTTTGCTTCACTTTCAAAGGGCTCTCTTTCAAAAGTATGAATTCTTGGTGAGCCTGGGTGGCTTAGTTGGTTAAGTACCTTTGGCTCAGGTCATGATCCCAGCATCCTGGGATTGAGCCCCATGGCCGATGGGGAGGGGGAGTCCCTGATCAGCAGGGGTCTGCTTCTCCCTTTCCCTCTGTCTCTGCCCGCACTCACTCTCTCTCCTTCTCTCTCTTGATCACTCTCTCAAATAAATAAATAAATAAATAAAATCTTAAAAAAAAAAAAAGAAACCTCCAAGTATCAATTCTTAGAAAAAAGTTGGCAGATGGGTATAGCTGTTATGGAAAACAGTATGACAGTTTCTCAAAAAATCAAAGATAGAACTACCATTTGATTCAGCAGTTCCACTTCTGGATATATATACAAAGGAAATGAAATCTAAGAGACAGCTGCACTCTCATGTTCACTGCAGCATTATTTACAATAGCCAAGATGTGGAAACAACTTATGGAAACACCCTAAGATGGATGGATAATGGATAAAGAAAAGTATGTATACACAATGGAATATGATTCAACCATAAAAGGAGGGAAATCCTGCCATTTGCAACAATACGGGTGAACTTTGAGGACATTATGCTAAGTGAAATAAACCAGACATGGGAAGATGAATACCATATGATCTCTCTTATATGTGGAATCTAAAAAAATTGACTACTTATAGAACTTGAGAACAGAATAAGAGTTACTAGGGGCTTAGGGGGAGTGGGAGAATGAGGAAACCTTGGTCAACAGGTACCATTTTCAGTTATAAGACGAATAGGTTCTAGGGATCAAATTAAGGCCTGGTGATTATAGTTGATAACACTGTATTGTCTACCTGAAATTTGCTGTGAGAGAGGATTTTGTATTCTCACACCACACACACACACACACACACACACACACACACACACGCACAAAAGGCAACTATGTGAGCTGATGGGTGTGTTAACTTGATTGTGGTAATTCTTTCACAATGTATATGTATATGAAATTATCACATTGTATACCCTAAATATATACAATTTTTATTTGTCAGTTACATTTCAGTAAAGTTCGGGGGGGGAGAAAATAGTTGGTGAGCAGAATAAAAATGATCATCACTGTGACTGTGTTACTTCCAGAATAAATTTGTTTTAGATACATTGGCCAAATACCACAGTTTCCCACCAATATTTTATATTAACAGAAATTTCTGAAAGATAGGGACGATTCTAAACTGGTGCTATGGGTTGATGGTTCCTCAATTAAAGAAGGCTGCAGTAACATTATTCAAATTTGCTTTGAAGAGTGCCTTCCTGAGGGTTTTTATATCCTATGAAATGCTCCATATTAAGATTTGGCATCTGTGAGAGGTAGGCTTTTCTTTCAGGAAGTGAGAAAAGGGTCATTTTGAAAAGGAAGTGAGAAATGAGGACTGGCATCCATGCCTTGATCTTAGGCAGGTTTTCAGGCAGATCAGTTTTGGGAAAGGAGACCTGGAAGTGGAAGGTCTGGTAGCAGAGTACCTTAAAACTACTTTTACCCATGAGTTTTTGGGAAACTTTTTGTGTACACCCAGGAATAGATCTACCCTAGTTTGAAAAATGCTATTACACAACACAGACATGGTTCTTGACCCCACTGAATTATGTATAATGTTATGTGAAATGCAGACAGTAAAACAGACAAAGAAAAACAGACCCACCATTACAGTAGTGTGTGATGAGGGAACTATGGGCACTATGAGAACATCAATGAGGGTCTCCCAAGCTGGGTGGGGGCGAAGGCTGCAAGAAGTTGACATTCAAACAGAGACATGGGAGATAAGGATAATTTAGCCAGGTGAAGAAGGTGGAAAAGAGGGAAAAGGTGAAGAGTGTGCACAAGCCACAAAGCCCGGGAAAAGGAGCTCAGTGTGGCTCTTAGCAGAGAGAGAGGAGGTGGGAGCAGGTGGACAGACAACAGCAGGCAAGGAGGAGGTTGGAAGATGAGGCAGAGGCCAGTCTTAGGAGGATCTGCAAGTCATATGCAGGACTTGGAATTTTACCTGGGGTAAATGGGAGCCACTGGAGGTTAGGGCAGGTAAAGAAAATCATCATATTTGTGTATTCTCACTTATTGAACAGGGAGATGACAAATCCTGAGACCAGCTACTACTCAATACATTCTTATTTGAAGGTTTCAGCTTTTTTTTTTTTTTTAAGATTTTATTTATTTATTTGTCACAGAGAGAGAGAAAGAGAGAGCATACAAGCAGGGGGGAGTGGCAGAGGGAGAAGCAGGCTCCCCGCTGAGCAGGGAGCCCAAATCGGGGCTCAATCCCAGGACCCTGGGATCATCACCTGAGCTGAAGGCAGACGCTTAACTGACTGAGCCACCCAGGTGTCCCGGTTTCAGCTTTTTTTACTTCTTGGGAGTTTTCCTTAGGAGAAATTTTTTTTTAATAGAAAGTATTCCGATCATGATTTCACAATATCGCATACTTTAAACATATGGCAAGAAATAGCAGCCACAGAACAGAGGATCACTCTTTTATCTACTGTGTGGGTTGCAAAACAAATTTCCCTTTTCCTTTAGGTTACATAAATCTTCTATTCTCTTTTGAAGCATTGATCTAGGGGAAAACTGCATATGCTACATATTTGACTAAACTTAATATGGATTATCTCTCGATTATTGAGACTGGATGCACAGCATTGTGTATGAAACACCATCCTAGGCTCTGCAGTAACTTTTATTCCTCATATCACAGGAATGCTAACCTGCCATCTGGACAAAATTGATACTTTCATTAAGCATTCTTTAAAATTTCTATTACCCTTATTTAAAATGACTTTCAATAAAACTCTTTAGAGCAAACCCTAAAACTAATAATGCTCTAGTCAAAATTAACTGGTTCATGATGTGCATATTGTGAAGGATTTTTAGAGATGGCCACTGAATTAGCTAAAGCACTTAAAGTAGAAAGATTTAGTTTATGCCACTCTTTCCTAACCCACTTGTATGAACTCATTTAAATAAATGGTTACTGGGGTGCCTGGGTGGCTCAGTCAGTTGTGTCTGACTTTTGGTTTCAGCTCAGGTCATGATCTCACGGTCCTGGAATTGAGCCCCATGTCAGGGTCAGTGCTCAGTGGGGAGTCTGCTTGAGAGTCTCTTTCCCTCTCTGCCCTTCCCCACCGCTCTCTCTTTCTAAAATAAATAAAAATAAATCTTAAAAAAATGAATACTTACCACTAAGCTATAAAAAAAGGGGGTCTGAGTCTATTCAGTGCAATGAAAAGAAGGAAAAATTAAAGCGCACCAATTGCCCTGATTTTGTACCCTTGGTCAGAAGGCAGGATATTTTCATGAGTTAATTATAATCTACTGGGATAGATGTGGCTGGTAGCAGATGCAGTGTTAGTGATTCCAACTGCATCCTTGCCAAGGATCTTTATTCCAGCAAAAGCCAAAGGGTGGGGTGTCTTTGTTATGTTTTCTGAGTGAGGAAGACATGTATTGCTTGGGTCTTTGACCAGGCCTTGATCCTCCTTTGGTGAGTCCTCCTTTGCTTCTGTAATCCAGAGTGGAGGCCTCCTCCTTCTCCATGGCTTCTTCATTAAAAGAGGGAATTCCATTTCTCTCAAGTCCTATTCTTTACAAGTTAGGTTGCTACTACTATTGGTTCAATTGGGAAACAAAGCTTAGAAACTGTTGGAACCAAAACTTCCTGGCAGTCAGGTCAGCAACCTCCAGCACAAAGTTGGTACTTCTTTAATCTGAGTTTATGAATACACCTGATATTTATACTCCTTTTCTTATCTCCCAGAGTGAAATAACTATAAAATAAACCTTAAGAAATTCTCTACACATTTATTGTTTTTTCTTTTTGTTTTTTTCTGTGGCTATTAATTAAAATTGCTTGAAATAGCATCATTGACAATGTAGATTAAAGCACAGTAATCTCCAGATCAAAGGGCACATGTATCAAGAATATTTTTCTTTGAATTGATACCAAAGAAGAAGGTTCTTCCGTATGTCCTCTTTTTTCTTTTAAGATTTATTTGTTTATTTTAGAGAGAGAGAAAGAGATAAAGAGAGCATGAGCCGCGTGGGGAGGAGGGGAGGGGGAAAGGCAGAGGGAGAGAAGCAGACTGTCTGCTGAGTATGGAGCCAAGGCAGGGCTTGATCAAGCAACCCTGAGATCATAACCTGAGCTGAGATCATGACCTGAGCTGAAACCAATCAAGAGTTGGACGCTTAACCGACTGAGCCAGCCAGGCACCCCTCCATGCTTCTTAAGGCATTGAAAGTGCATGTGAAGAAATTCTAGTTGATGAGATAAAAATGGCTTTACCAAAGCCATCCTTGCAAGAATTTAGGGACTGATATATAGGCAATAAATGGCCTTTCACCATACCGCATGTTCATCCATATGAAATCTGAATTAATAGCAAAATATAACAAAAATATAAGAAATATAAGGATTAAGAAATATATATAAGAAAAGCAAATATATAAGAAAATATAAGAAAAATGAAGAGAGGTATTTTATAGAATGGTAATAAATAGCTTGAAAGTGTATCTAACCTGATAGACCCATGCCTGACTCTGCTGATTTTGTTTACAGTATTTGTGTCATAGGTCACTTTTGGCATCATCTGGTGAAATCACCTCTGTTGGCTTTCCCTGGGTTTGTAATTCTTGGTGTCTACCCTATAGTGGCATTGGATCCTTCAAATGGGACAGAACAGTTACTCTCCTGAGCCCTCCTGGGGACAGGGCCCTAAGGTTTAGTCTGATGTTTCCATAACTAGAAATGAATTCTGCAAGAAAGCATGTAGTCTTGCTCTCTGTAGTTGAATATGTGACCTCTCCATCCTGCAACCTCATCTCTTATTAGTAGATTATCCCTGACAGACCCAGGATTAGTTAGGGGCTTTTTTCTTGCATCTTGTTTTTTCCTTGGAAATAGTCAAATTAGTTCCATTGCACAAATATTTACTAAGCTAGATTCAAGGCACTATGTGGAGTGCCTCAGAGATCCTGAGATTGATAAAAGAGGATTACTGACCTCAAAGATTCTATAATTTTGTAAATGATTGTTTTTTAGGTAGATGATTTTAATAGAGTAAAGTTAGTGCTCTAAGGTTCATATAAATTGCTAAAAAAATAAGGCAGAGATCACATCTAGTTTAGAAGATGAAGAAAACTTAATGGAGTGAGAACACAGTATTTGAGATTTGTCTACATGAAGGAAGCAGTTAAGAGCAATGAATGATATGTACTGACCTCCTTTGCTGGATTATCTCATTTAAAGCTCAAACTATAGCTGCGAGGTAAGAATCATATACATTTTACAGACTATGAAACAGAGGATTTGAAAAATTAAGTAATTTGCCCACAGTTACACAGGTGTGTACCTGATGAGTAGGGATTTTAATGCAATGAGTCCAAAGCTTGAAGCTCTTCTTTCTACCATGTTGAACATGAGGGAAAATAGTAGGAAATAAGATTGGGAATATGTGCCAGGCCTGCATATTAGAAGGGTCTTGAATACCAGGGTGAAAATGTTAATATGATGGGCAATGATGAGCCTTTAAAGGTTTCAGAGCCACAGAGTTAAGACCTGCAGATAAGGCAGAATAATCTGTCAACTGTGCTCAGGATAGACAAGAAAAGAGAACACCCTCTCCCTCTTCTGCTATGGAACTTCAGTTAAAAGTAATAAGGGCATAAACAAGATGGAGGAAGTAAGAATCATAGGAGAGAGAGAACACAAGAAAAATTTTGACTTGATGACTGCCAGAATTTAAGGGATGAAGAAAGAAGAGTTGAAAATGAATCAGCAGTTGTGAACATGAAAGTATGAAAAAATGGAGTTCCTATTACCTGCAAACCAGAGAAGGATCTCCTTTGGGGAAGAAAGTTGTTAAATTGGTTTAGGATAAACTGAATTTATGGTTTAGATAAGTAATCTAGGGAATAACAGTCAATAAACAGCTGAGAATGTGAGTCAGCGGGAAGTCTGCCTGAAGATTCTCTTCCTTTGCCCTTCTCCCCGATCTCGTGTGGGCACATGTGCTCATATTCTCTCTTTAAAATAAAGAAATAAATCTTTAAAAAATACTCATGGCACACTACACGATACACCATTTTGATTAAATTCTGATTAGAATCATTAGGATGTAGATTTATTATTTTTTAATTAATTAATTTTTTAAAAAAGAGTTCTTTAAGAATTTTTATTTTAACCAGAGGTTTCCTCATGTACTTATATTACAACATGTGAAGACGATTTTGTTTTATTTTGCTTTTTTAAAGAAGGATTCTGTGGTCCTGGCCCTAGAACTCTAGAGATTCTGGATTATATATCAGTGGCAGAGTCTAAATATCTGTTTTTAAAACTCCTCGTATAATCCTTGTGACTATCTAGGTTGGAACCATGTTTTCAAGCCAACTTTTTTTTTTTTAATTTTATCACCTGTGTGTGGTTTTTTTTTTTTATTTTATTATGTTATGTTAGTCACCATACAGTACATCATTAGTTTTTGACGTAGTGTTCCATGATTCACTGTTGGTGTATAACACCCAGTGCTCCATGCAATATGTGCCCTCCTTAATACCCATCACTGGGCTAACCCATCCCCCCAGCCCCCTCCCCTCTGAAACCCTCAGTTTGTTTCCTGTAGGATGTGGATTTTTTAAATGTTCCAATTGTAATATCCAGGCTAGGCTGAGAGATGATTGCTTTAAGTCATCAGTAAATCTACTAGCCAGATAGTAGATAAATAGAATTCTAGTATCCTTTCACTTTGTGCTGTCTTAGATCTGACACCTCTGCCTGATGTGCTCTAGTACTTTTTGGGAGATGTGCCTCATGATTTATTCCTTCACATCTTGTTGGGTATACCAAGAAGGCAAGGCTGTGACTACTCTACCTGACCATTTCTTATGGTTTTATTTTCAGGGAACATCATTGAGGAATGAAATAATGTTTTCTCTCCTACTGTGCATGAGAAATAGTCTTTTATTTCTGATCCACAAGTCTTATATCTCCTACCAGTATTTATTAAATAGTTTCAGGCAAATATCCTGGCTTGTAAATAGGGTTAGATCAAATCCCAGATCAGTAGTAATCCATACCAACCTATTCTCAGTACTCTGGCCTCTTCTGTTAGATCTTGCTCTTTAGCCCATGGTTGGGCATAGATTCCTAGCCTAGTCATATATTTCATTTTTACCTAAAGAGATTCTCCCTCTTGTTACTATTAGCTTCAGTCTACTCAGGATAGGGCTCTCCTAATGGCAACTTTAATCCAGAGACTTTCTGCTTGTCAGTGTCTGCCTTGGGCTACAAACTAGGCCAATCTAAGCCGCAGAAGAGGACCAAAATGTATTTTGTTAAAGCATATAAGTCTTCTTTGTATTAATGGTAATAATATCATACATATGTATAACATGTTAAAACTATCTGTGCTTTCATAAAGATCATCTTATTTGATCTATTTTTATTTCATTTTTAATAACTAGCCTGGAATCTTGCATGTAACAGGCATGCATTATTTATTTCTTTGAACAGATGAATGAATATGCTTATGAACTTAGAAATAGATGAAGAGAGGAAAAAGAAAATTCTGTGTTTGTGGACATAGATAATGTACCTTACCTCTTTGATAAAAGTACCTGAACTATATTAAACATCCTTTATCATCAGTCTCTTTGTGATTATCATCATCATCGTGTTAAGTGAATTCATACATTGTGTTGTTTTGTTAGAATGATTTATTTTCTTCTCCTTAAAGACCCGCTATACTACAAAAACAGATGTATGCTATTAAGTCAATCAAGAGCTTTTATTGATTATCTACCTTAATTCATGTATTGCTTGTTGTTTTGGCCTTTTGGATTGTTTTATTATCTTGTCTCTTTGAATTGTACTGTTAATCCTTCCGGTAACTTGCTGATAACATGCCCTGAGAAGGAATGAGGGGACATTTGTAATTAGAGGGCAGCTGTCTGCTATTCAAACTTGTCAGCACTTCTGGACAAATCAGTTCCATCCTTCCTGCCACTCAGCGAGACCCTGCTAGGTTTGGTTACTCTCATGGTATGGCCACCCCCTAAATTACATCTAGGGGTGGCTTCCTGATTCTTGGGGCTAAACCAGGGAGGAAACGGAGATTTTAGGAAATATGAATCCTCAATTAACCTACAGCAACACGATGGTTGGAAGAGAATGGACAAGATAAAGACTATCTGGCCTTAGCCTGGCTCTCTCTGATTTATTCTCCACCTCCCAGATCTACCCTTGGATGAATTTGGGTGTCTTAAAGGGGCACTACAATTTGAGGATTATTAAAAATAAAAGGGGGAGTAGAGCAATTAAACAGAAAATTTGATTAATTAATATAGTCTTAAGTCTCCCTTTATTGTCAGTAGTAGAGTTTTTGTTTCCATGAATAACCTAAATAAATATGTCAAGTCTTCACTTTATTTTTTCATATCAGAGAGAAAAGCAGTAGGCATTGCATGGGCTTATGAGGAGTCCAGCTGGGAAGCCTGTCATCAACCTCCTAGTGCAGGAAGTTTGCTTCTACTCAGGAAACAAAGATTATGCCCAGTGACTTCTAAGAACATCTCACAGGTTTAAAGTAAAAGCGACAAAATCTTTGGCCATTTTCAGACAATATACTTTGCTGTTTTGTTGCTGTTACCCATGGAACTAGACAAGAGTTCAGATTTCTTTAAAGGTTCTTTAAGTTGCCGTTGGAAATGTGGGTATTTTTGAAAAATGTAAAAAGTGCATTTTGGGAATATGGATTCCATACTGAGAAGGGGCATGATGAAAAAGGGCTAAGTATTGTCCCCACTGTAGTGATCATTAAATGGTGTCAGTGGTAAGAGAGGATTTTTGATTGATTAAGAGAATGTCATGGAATCATAATTTATTACTAATAGGAA
The DNA here is from genome assembly GCF_003265705.2 of Callorhinus ursinus. Taxonomy (NCBI): domain Eukaryota; kingdom Metazoa; phylum Chordata; class Mammalia; order Carnivora; family Otariidae; genus Callorhinus; species Callorhinus ursinus. The sequence continues at coordinate 99,043,031 of NW_027397066.1, forward strand.
TTGAATTTGACACAATATCATGTGAAATTGGTGAGAGGGAGTCTTTTTTGTGTCAAATATTTACCAAGATAATCTCACTAAAAAGGCAAATGTTTATCTATTTCATCCTTCCCACTGATGCAATATGAAGCAAATAAAAAGATGAGGGGTTCCAGAAACAAACACAGAAAAGAAGGACTATATTAGACCTTGTAGAGAAACCCAGGGAGCCTGCAGGTAGAACAAAAAGAGAAGCTGAAAGCCATGTCGCACAACTAGAGGTCCCATTTCTTGCATATAAACAGCTGTAGCAAGATTCTACAGCACATACTGGATGGGAAGAAAGATCATAAATTCTATACAACTAACAACAGAGTTCAAAAGCTACAGGAATTGTTTATGGATAATCTTTAAATAAAACTGAAACTTAGAACAATTGCAGTTGGATAACCTAATAATATTTGGTATTTATTTCAATTGCTGATTTAAAAAATTATAACAAGTTTCATATGAGATATGAATAGTGTGGAATACAGAGGAGGTTAGTTTATAGTAAAATCTCTGGGTGATAAAAAATGAAAGATGTTATTTGACTTATGAAACATTTTCCTAGTTCCTGCCTGAAGTTAAGAGTATAACTTGTTCTTTAGCTTGAAATAATTGAGTCAAATGGCAGAATCACATAATATTATTTATAAGGTTTTGGCCTATCCATAATCATACCCAATTAAACTTTATTATATGGTGTTTTCATTCTATACCATGGATCCAGTCACTATCAATGTTTTAACTCTGGATTTTATAAAGTAAGGAAAGAATTCCTTTAAGTATTTTAGATATAGGAATTGAGTAAAACCAGTTGACAGTTTCAATCAAGATTTGTACTGACAGTGGTCAGTAGTGGTATGTCATCCCCCAACTCTTCCGAAAGTAGGGAGGGGCCTTGAAAGGCTATTTCTCTTTGGCTGTGGCTGTTTCTTAGCCTAGCTTTTCTCGAAGAAGTTGTACTTGCCTGGGTTTGAAAGGCTGTCCTCAGCATGCTCTTTCTTCATATCTCATATAATTACCATTTTAAGTGATCAATTTCCAATTTCATGATATTGTGTTATAACAGTACCTTTGTGTTTTAAAATACTTTGGATACTTATGTCCTCAGTGCATAATTAAGCATGACTTCTTGTTCAGTTTTGATGGTTTCTGATATATTTTCATTAGAACTAAGATAAAATGTTTATAATAGTTCTGTTCAAAGTTTTTCTTTTGTAAAAACCTTTATGACTTTTATAGGGAAAAAAGGGTGTTTAGAATGTGATGGTCCATGGTAAAATATGCTAACTTAAAAAAAAGAGTTTGTATTAAAGATAATTTACAGGGCGTCAAAGTCATATTTACCAGCAAAGTGCCACTGTTAAATCTTAATTTCAAAAAAAGTAACAAGCTAGAATTTTAGAATGAACAGTGATGAGAACTGTAACTGGATGTTAGGGGGAAACTTAGAGATATTTTAGGACCAAAACTTGACAGGTTATATATAGGAAAGTAAATTTTAACATGTGAAAATGCCTTTAAAAATTTGACTTTAGGAGAGAAGACAAATATATTTGTTAATACAGTAGAAGACTAGGGATAAAGGAGCCAAATTATAATTGGTTTAAGCTTTTACATGAAGACTTATATTTGAATCAAATATTTTATTATTCAATTTTAATGGGTAAACTTAAAAATGTGTCTCCCTCCATTAATACTTGTTCAATTCTAGTAACATCTTCTAGCTATAAGTGTTTTTTCAGCACATCTTTATTGAATATGTAGTATGCATGGTTAGTGTTAGGTTCTCAATGGGATGGATCCAGAGGTAAATATGACAGGATCTCTGTCCTCAGAAGAAACAGAAAAATACATCAACATTTAATTGAAATGAATTAACTAATTAGAGTAGGACTTTCTTAAGTTATTTTGATATCAGGACTCCTTTGGACTCTTTATAATTATTGAAGATCCCAAAGAATGTCTGTTTGTATAACATATCTATCAGCATTTACCACATTAGAAATTAAAACTGAGAAAATTTCAAATACAAACAGTGATACAGTTCTTTAACAGAATGACAATTTTATTCCATGTTGTGTAGCCTTTGGAAAACTCTCTTATATGTACACTTGTGAAAAAATGACAGTGAAAAAGGCAAATGATGTCTTAGCATAATTAAGAACTTAATGAAGCCTCTGAAATGGTCTTGACCCCCAGAGACTCTACTTTGGCCCATCAATGAACTTAGAAATCATGATGTTTGGAGCCATAGTAGATATGTAATCAAAGTGCCATGGGTATACAGAAAGGGAGAATAATTTATATCAGTTAGTGCTAAAAATTATTAATATCACGTTGTTAATATTAGTCTCCAACCAAGTCTAGATTACAATAAAAAGCAAATAATTAAAATAGCAGTACTAGTTTTTGCCAAATGGTTCAGTTCATGAAATGAAGGTATTCCCCTGCCACCTGGTGGCAATGTATCCTAATTAGGGATTGAAGAAGTTTTTAAATGGTGTACAATTACAATGTATCTTAAACACAGATTTAGAATTGAATGTAGAACCTATTCATCAAACACTATAAAATTATACTTGGAAGCTCTGAAACATGCCATCTTCACTGAACAGTGCCCTAATGCAATAAAAGCAATGAGGTTACAAACCAACCATATTTTAAAGAACCAATAATTATGCAGGATTTTCTCAGTGTTTTGAATATAGTTGGTGCTCGTATTTCAGGGTGGCAAAAAAAGGAGCTTTCCTTATTTTACTCTAATGCATTTTCTCAGTGCCTAGAAAAAGAAGAGACAATAAGAGGGGTCTACAACCCAACCACCATCAGATTTTGTGGACTCAGTCTAGGGGAGTTGAGAATATACCCTAGAGAAGATCAGGATAATGGGCTCACTGATTCACACTCCATTTAGGAATGTATGTTGCTGAAGCAAGTAAAGCTGTTTGGTACATGGATACCTGGAGGGAGAGGTATGGGAGTGATAGAGGGCCAAAAGGACTTTGAGCCTGATAAATATGGTAGGATGATATGGATTTACCTAAGGTTGGCCCCTCCTTTTTTAGCATTATGTTAATTATACTGTATTTTTCAATAGGACAATAAAAAATAGATTTTATCCTTTTGCTGGTTAGTTTTGAACTTTCGTGAATTAGTAGTAACTCATGATTTTCATGAGCTTTTAACATTCTTCCCAATATTTGGAAGTATGATATAGCATAGTGTTGTGATCATAAATCTGGAGAAATGTGCCTTTCCAAGAAACTAAGCATGAATGATTTTAAGACAATAAATTTCCTTATACTTTACTTCCAAATGTAGTTTTTCCCCAAAATGGATCTGCTTGGAAACAAGCCTATATTCACAAAAGCTCAAATTCCACTTTATAAAGGATATTCAAATTCCTCATTTATCTTATAATTTACTAAGGAACATTGCCTGAAGGGTAAACCTTTCTGGGTGCCTTACAAAGCAGAAGCCTCCTGCAATGATTAATCACAGTAGCATGAACCTATAGGGCTTTGAGTCTTTCCTGGGTTTATACATATCTCTGTTAAGGATAAAGCCTGGGGTGGAAACTGGTACTTTTGGTACTTAAGAATGTGGTGAATTCAGATATGTGGCATAGAAGGTAAGGGAATAATACCAGTTTTTTATTTAAACAATGTTTCCTTCATCTCCTGGCTATTTTCAAAAAAATTGATGGCATCTGAGGAAGAATCCATTGAGGAAAAAGTAGAAAGAGCATCAGTAACAAATTTTAAATGCTTAAAAATGGCCTTTTCTACATTATTTAAATAATGGAAGTCCTTTTCCACTCTTCTCAATATTATTCTCTAGTACCTGAAAGTACCCAAGAATAGCCAAAGAATACAGAGTAGGAAATTTAAAAATATATATAATTTGATTATTCTGAAAATATCAAAATTTTCAAAATATATTGGAAAAAACTCTGGATAAGACTTCAGTGTGATTTCCTTCAGATCTAATGCATATTGTTCACTAAAGTAATTAAAATTTGCTTTTTGAAGTCATGTCATGTAAGATTTATTCTAATTACCATGAATTCTCATTTGATAAAGAAGTTAAACATTTTCTGTGTCTTATTATCAAAGTATAAAATTAGACAGTAGCTGTCAGACCAGCTGCCACCTGAAAGAAGCTGACACCATGACCTAGCAAGGAGGGTACAGAAGAAAAAACTACTCTGAACTCACTCTCCACCCTCAGATCTGATGCTGGTGCCTCTCATTGGCTAAACACACATAAAGCCTCCCATAACGTTGAATAGAGTGAAAAAGGGTGAAATGAGGATCCAAAAGATCTGGGAAATGTCCAACAATTGAAAAAAATGCATGATTATGATAATTGTTTATCTTAGCTTTGGTCCTTGAGAAAGTGGATCTGAAGGCAATTAAAGACTTGTTGGGGAGCAAGTCTCCGTGGTGTTTCTGTACATCTGTGATAGCTTTTGTCCAAGATTATGTTTTGAAAGATGTTTGTGTGGGGTGCCTGGGTGGCTCAGATGGTTCAGCATCTGCCTTTGGCTCAGGTCATGATCCCGGGGTCCTGGGATCGAGTCCCACATCAGGCTCCCTGCTCCTTGGGAGCCTGCTTCTCCCTCTGCCTCTCTCTCTCTCTCTCTCTCCCTCCCTCCCTCTCTCTGTCTTTCATGAATAAATAAATAAAATCTTAAAAAAAAAAAAAGAAAGATGTTTGTGTGGAAAGCAGCCTCGAAAGATAGGAATACTGTCAACTCCGGGAGCAGAGTGCAGATTTTTTTTTTTTTCTGACCAAGATAATAAAGATAATTATGCCCCTGTGGGAAAAAAGTTGGACAGGTTTCTTAGCAACCCCTTTAATATATTGTAAGTTTCCAAAGCTTGGAGTTTCTCCGCGGTAACACACATCTACTGTATACACAGTCCCTCCCCCCGCCCCCGTTTCTTGGTGGGCAAGGAGAGCCAACATAAACATAAAGTACACAGTGCCGGCTGTGCTGTGAGTAACAAAGTCCTTCATCTGACTGGGTCTTCTCTCAGCATCTGTGAACTGTGGCAGGCTCACGTGTTAGCTCACCAGCAGGGGGGATATCTCAAGCTTTTTACAGTTCTTGATAGGACACTTTATTTGGGAGGTACAAAGGTCAGGGAAAAGAAGGCAGGCAAATAAATATGCGTTGCTATACTGGTTACCATAGTGAACTGCAAAGAGACATTAGCAGTTACAATTCACTCTGCATTTGGGACTTTCCTGGAAGGATTAAATGGAGGAACTTCAACTCACTCGGAGTAGTCCATAAGAAAGAGAGGAAGGAGGGGGACATTTTCTCCTTGGCTCCCTCCCATCTGCTCTTCCTCTTGATCAAGATTTACCTCCATAAGGATCTCCCCCAGGCTTCTTGGTTGCATCTTGGTGGCTACTCAGGAAACCAGGCCCCATGCCTTGAAGTACGATGTTTCATCTAAAGATGAAAGTGGAGGATTGGTTTTGTTTAAGTAAAATACTGACAAAGACCATAAAAGGAGGAGATGGACAAGAGAATTGGAGAAGGTACATAAGATTTATATTTCAGTGTAATGAATACAAATACATTTGCATGTCAAACAGTTCCTAATTTTTTGCATTCCATAAAATTGAATGGGCACCTAACTGAGTTTTCAGCTGATTACTTAAGAAAAATAACCCTTTTGTAATAGATCATTATGTGATTTTTATTTGTCATGAAACTGGAAGAGTTAAAAGAAATGGGTGCTAATGTTTTAACAAAACCCCTTCCATTTCTATCTACTTATTTGTGTGAGTTAATTTACTTAGTATTTCTAACTATAAAAAGAAAAATTCGACATGGATCTATTCATAATCCTGTTTATTTATTTGTAAATAGTTGAACTAATTGGGAAAAAATAGCCCCATTCAGCTTATTAAGATGTATACTTCTAGTAAAATGTTTAAATTTAATGACTATTTTCTAAAATTTGTAATATATATATAAGTTCTTTTGATTAATTATGAACCAATAATAGTTGTAATGATAATTCAAAAGCCATAAGAAACTTTAAAGTCTTTTGGTCATAAGAATAAAAACAAACTTGGGCGCCTGGGTGGCTCAGTTGGTTAAGCGACTGCCTTCGGCTCAGGTCATGATCCTGGAGTCCCAGGATCAAGTCCTGCATCGGGCTCCCTGCTCGGCGGGGAGTCTGCTTCTCCCTTTGACCCTCTTCTCTCTCGTGCTCTCTATCTCTCATTCTCTCTCTCTCAAATAAATAAATAAAATCTTTAAAAAAAAGAATAAAAACAAACTTTAAATGTTTTTATGTATTTTTGGTATAGGAAAGTATGGTAAAATGATCAATAAAAGGCTTCCAAGTATAAAATATTATATTATTAGGGTTAAAATCTGTAGAATGGAATTGCATGGTCAAGTAAAAAAGAGAACTATGTCAATTTTCATGTTTAACAAGTTTATTCATGTATTTTTTAAGGTGGGTATCACATATAGTGTGTATATGATATACATATAAATACTCTTTTATTTTTTATTAAAGCATAATTTATATATGTTAAAATTTATCTTTGTTAGTGTATAGTTCTGTGAGTTTTGACAAAAGTAAAGAGTCAGGGTGCCTGGGTGGCTCAGTCGGTTAAGCGGCTGCCTTTGGCTCAGGTCATGATCCCAGGGTCCTGGGATCAAGCCCCACGTCTGGCTCCCTGCTCAGAGGAGAGCCTGCTTCTCCCTCTCCCTTTGCCTGCCACTTGGCCTACTTGTGCTCTCTTTCTATCTCTCTGTCAAATAAATAAATGGAATCTTTAAAAACAAACATACAAAAAAAAAAAAATAAAAGTAAAGAGTCATATAACCACTCCACCACCAAAAGCAAGGTGTAGAATAGTTCCATCATCCTGTCAAATTTCCCCATGTTCCTTTGTAGTCAGTCCCTACCCATATCTCCAGGCCCTGGAAACTACTGATCTGTTCTACATCAGATAGTTTTGCCTTTTCCAAAATGTCATTTAACGCAATAATGTAGTATGTAGCTTTTGAGTCTAGTTTCTTTCACTTAGCATGATAAATTTGCTAAATGTTCTTGTGTATATCCACAGTTCATTTCTTTTTATTGCTGAATAGTATTCCACTCTATGGATAGAATATAGTTGGCTTATTCACTCACCAGTTGAAGAACATTTACGTTGGTTTGAGTTTTTAGAGACCATGAATAAAGCTTCTACAAACATTTATCTATAATTTTTTGTCTGAACATTGTTTTTATTTCACTTGGGTAAGTGCTGCTCAGTGGGGTTGCTGGGCCATATGCTGCCTGCATATTTAACTTCATAAGAAACTGACAAACTGCCTTCCAAAATAGCTGCACCATTTTGCATTCCCACCAGCAATATATGGAGTTCCAGTTGCTCCACATTCTTGCCAGCAGCACTGAGTATTGTCAGGATTTGCTGTTGTTATTCTTTGCATTCTGACAGTTTATATAGTGATAACTCAGGGTGTCTAGTTAGGTTGAACATCTGTTCATGTGCTTATTTGCCATTTGTATGTTTTCTTTGGTGAAATGTTTGTTCATGTCTTTTACCCATTAAAAATATTGGTCATCTGAAAAAAAAAATTGATCATCTGTTTATCATTGAGTTTTCAGAATCCTTTATATATTCTGGATTCAAGGTTGCTTTTTTTTTTTTAATCAGATTATGATTTGTATTTCCAGTAAGCTCCCAGGTACTGCTAAGGCATCTGTGCTGTTGGGAGTAGCTCTGATCTAGCATACTTCTTCTTAAACTTTAACATCTGTAAAAACTACCTGGAGTGGGACCCAGTAGGTTTGGGGTGGAACTGAGATTCTGCATTTCTAACCAGCTTCCAGAAGAGACGGATGCTTCTGTGATCACAGTTTGAGCAGGAAGGCCTTAGGAAAATCACAGAAGGATTCCAAGAAAGGATTCAACTTCAACTGATTTTGAAGGATGAGTAAATTTTTTCCAGAAATATGAGGAGTAGAGAAAAATGGAAGGTGTAGGAGGGAGAAAACAGAAGAGTAATTTTGCAGAGGAAATCATATAAGCAAATATATAGAGGAATGAGCCATTTAAGGTTGAAGGAAAAAGGCAATTAAAGATGTTGATAGTAGGTGGTGAGACTGGAGAGGTAAGCCAGAATCATATTAGAAGAGGTATCTTTGGATTTTCTTTCGTGTGGGTGAGTGTACATAGAAATGTTTCAATCAGGAGAGTAATGTGATCAGATTGTCAGGGTGGAAATATGTCTGTCTCTGGCCGCAGAATAAAGTAGGGGTTTTTAGAAGAGAGTACAGGCTGGAAAATTGGTTATTACAATGCACAGTGAGAGATAAAGGGTGCTTGAATTAAGGCAGTTACCATTGGGTGGAAGAGGAGGAGTCAGATTAAGAGATGGACAGTTAACATAGTTATAGTAAAACCTGGATGTAGGGGAGAGAGCAGGAGGCTAGGATGGTAACTGGGTCGAGCCATTTACCAGTATAAGGAATGTGTATATGAGGACTAGGTTTTGTGCAGAAGATCATGAAGTTTAATAGATATGCTGAGGCTGAGGAACTTGTAATAGATCTATCTGCATGTGACTGGAAGGCATTTAAAAAATACTGAAGTCTAGTTGACATAAAATGTTGTATTTGTTTCAGGTGCACAGGTAGTGATTTGACAGTTCTATTATGTCATTCAGTGCTCACCAGTGTAAGTGTAGTTACCATCTCTCAGCATACATTATTACAATTTTATTACTATTTTTTATTTTTTTAAAAGATTTTATTCATTTATTTGACAGAGGGAGACACAGCGAGAGCGGGAACACAAGCAGGGGGAGTGGGAGAGGGAGAAGCAGGCTTCCCCCCGAGGAGGGAGCCTGATGCGGGGCTCGATCCCAGGACCCTGGGATCATGACCTGAGCTGAAGGCAGATGCTTAACGACTGAGCCACACAGGTGCCCCATAATTTTATTACTATTTTTAAAATTTGAGCATAGTTGACACACAATGTTACATTAGTTTGTGGTGTACAACATAGGGATTTGACAAGTTTGTACATTATGCTGCGTTCACAAGTGTAGCTACAATCTGTCACCATACAATGCTATTACAGTATCATTGACTCTATTTCTTATGTTGTGCCTTTTATTTCCATGACTTTTTTTATTTATTCTGTAACTGGAAGCCTGTATTTCCCACTCCCCTTCACTCATTTTGCCCAATCTCCCATCCTCCTTCCCTCTGGCTACCATCAGTTCTGTGTATTTATATTAGGAAGAAAGAAGCTAGACATAAGCAAAGGAAGGAACATCCTAAGGCAGAGTCCCAAGTCCTTGAAGTGGAATGATACAGACAGGGGCTGGAGGCAAGGATGGTGATAAATAAGCTACACATTAAAAGCCCCAGGGGCATGACATCCTGACTTTGTGGCTTCCAAGACCTTGGGGCGGACAGATCAAGAGCCACAGGTGCAAAGCATACCCTTTCTTCCTGCACCTCTGCCCCAGGGTAACCCCTAGACTTATTATAATGCATTTGCATTAATAGTACATCCTCAAAATCAACAGGAGACCGAAGAAGAGAGTAGCAACAACTCTCTGAACAGAGAAGCGACCACTTACTGGAAGGTAGGACGTGCGGAGAAGTGAATCCGAGGCGATATTCAGTAGGATAGACGGCAGGGGAGGGGGCCTCCGTAGGCAGCTTCTGGCAAGTGATAGAGCCACAGAGCACAAGATGGGAACTTTTAGAAGCCGGCTCCGCGGAAGGACGTTGCTCCAGTGGCTAAGCGGGGGGTGGAACCCTCGCGGGACAGTGTGGTCTCAGGACCCTCGGGGTCACAGAAAGACTGGGGTGCCTGAGTGCAGCAGAGCTCCCAGGTATTGGAGCGGAGAAGCCGGCTGCAGAGACGGAGCCAAGGCGCGGGCTCTCAGCTCGGGGTTGCCATAAACTGTGATCTGCGGCCCAGTCCGGCCACTGCTCCTCCAGCAGGGACCCAACAAGCGGCAGATCCGAGGAGACTTCCCCTCCCTCCCCCGGGAGGAGCAGCGCAGGAGCGCACCACAGGGATCTGCTGGGTTTGGAGACTCCACACGGGGTTGGGTGCCAGAGAGAGAAACGCTCGGTCACAGGCCGGGTGAGCATGGAGTGCGGCTGGAGACCAGGGAGATGGGAGTGACTGCTTTTCTCTGGGGGCACACTGAGGAGCAGGACCCCGAGTTCTCAGCTCCTCCAGGTGGAGATTGGGAGGCCACCATTTTCATCCTGGTCCTCCAAAGCTGTACCAGAGCTTGCAGGAAACAAAAGCTCCTGAGAGCAAACCCGAGCAGCTTGCTTAGCCCGGACCTACAAGAGCAGGGCAATTCCGCCTCCGGCAAAGACATTTGGGAACCACGGCAACAGGCCCCTCCCCCAGATCAGCACGAACAGCCAGCAAGCCAAGACCAAGTTTACCGATCAAGGAGAACAGAACTCCAGCACTAGGGGAATGCTGCACATAGAATTCATGGCTTTTTTTACCATGATTCATTAGTTTTTCAAAGTTAATTTTTTAACGTTCTTTTTTAAATTTTTCTTTTTCCCTTTTTCAACCAACATCTTATCAATCCCTTTTTTTAAAAAAAACATTTTTTATTTTTCATTTTTAGAGTCATATTTTATCCCTTCATAGTAGTTACCCTTATTTTTGGCATATATATAAGTTGTTCTCTCTTTAAAATTTTGAGATACAGTTTCTTCTAACAGATCAAAATATACCCTAAATCACTAGTGTATGGCTTTGTTCTAGTCTCCTGCCTGATCACATTCTCTCTCCCTTTTTTTTCTTTTTCTTTCTTTCTTTTTTTTTAAATCTTCTTCTTCCTTTTTTCAAACAACTTATCGTATCAATTCCTTTTATAAAATTTTATAATTTTCATCTTTACAGTCATTTTCCATCCCTTCATTTTGTCAACCCTTATTTTGTACATATATAAGTCTTTCTTCCTTTAAAATTTTAGGAGACACTTTTTTCTAACAGACCAAAATATGCACAAAATCTAGTGTGTGGCACTGATCTATGCACTAGCCTGATCATATTTGATCATATTCGTTTTTTTTGTATTGTTCTGTTTTTGTATTCATCTTTTTCTTTTTTTTTCTTTTCTTTCTTTTCTCTTTCTTTTTTCTTTCTTTCCCTTTCTTTTCCCCTGGTTTCAGGTCTTTTCTGATTTGTATAGAGTATATTTGCTGGGGATGTTGTTAACCTGTTAGCATTCTGTTGTCTCATTCATCTATTCTCCTCTGGACAAAATGACAAGACGAAAAAATCACCTCAGCAAAAAGAACATGAGATAGTACCATCAGCCAAGGACCTACTCAATACAGACATTAGTACGATGTCAGACCTAGAGTTCAGAATCATGAGTTTAAAGATACTAGCTGGGCTTGAAAAAACTGTGGAAGTTATTAGAGAAACCCTTTCTGGAGAAATAAAAGAACTAAAATCTAACCAAGTCGAAATCAAAAAAGCTATTGATGAGGTGCAATCAAAAATGGGGGCACTAACTGCTAGGATAAATGAGGGAGAAGAGAGAATCAGCGATATAGAAGACCAAATGATGGAAAATAAAGGCGATGAGAAAAAGAGAGAGAAACAACTACAGTATCACGAGGGCAGAATTCAAGAGATAGGCGATACGATAAGATGAAACAATATTAGAATAATTGGGATCCCAGAAGAAGAAGAAAGAGAGAGAGGGGCCGAAGGTATATTGGAACAAATAATAGCAGAGAACTTCCCTAATGTGAGGAAGGACACAGGCATCAAAATCCAGGAGACACAGAGAACCCCTCTCAAGATCAATAAAAATAGGTCAACACCCCGACATCTAATAGTAAAACTTACGAATCTCAGAGACAAAGAGAAAATCCTGAAAGCAGCTCCAGAGAAGAGATATGTAACCTACAATGGTAGAAATATTAGATTGGCAACAGGCCTATCCACAGAGACCTGGCAGGCCAGAAAGGACTGGCATGATATCTTCAGAGCACTAAACGAGAAAAATATGCAGCCAAGAATACTATATCCAGCTAGGCTCTCATTGAAAATTGAAGGAGAGATAGAAAGCTTCCAGGACAAACAAAAACTAAAGGAATTTGCAAACACGAAACCAGCCCTCCAAGAAATATTGAAAGGGGTCCTCTAAGCAAAGAGAGAGCCTAAAAGTAGCATAGATCAGAAAGGAACACAGACATATACAGTAACAGTCACCTTACAGGCAATACAATGGCACAAAATTCATACCTTTCAATAGTTACCCTGAATGTAAAGGGGCTAAATGCCCCAATCAAAAGACACAAGCTATCAGATTGGATTAAAAAACAAGACCCATCAATATGCTGTTTGCAAGAGACTCATTTTAGACCCAAGGACACCCCCAGATTGAAAGTGAGGGGGTGGAAAATCATTTACCATGCTAATGGACACCAAAAGAAAGCTGGGGTGGCAATCCTTATATCAGACAAATTAGATTTTAAAACAAAGACTGTAATAAGAGATGAGGAAGGACACTATATCCTACTTAAAGGGTCTATGCAACAAGAAGGTCTAACAATTGTAACTATCTATGCCACTAACATGGAAGCAGCCAATTATATAAGGCAATTAATAACAAAAGCAAAGAAACACATTGACAACAATAAAATAATAGTGGGGGACTTTAACACCCCCCTGACTGAAATGGACAGATGATCTAAGCAAAAGATCAACAAGGAAATAAAGACTTTAAATGACACACTGGACCAAATGGACTTCACAGACATATTCGAACATTCCATCCCAAAGCAACAGAATACACCTTCTTCTCTAGTGCCCATGGAACATTTTCCAGAATTGATCACATCCTAGGTCACAAATCAGGTCTCAACTGGTACCAAAAGACTGGGATTATTCCCTGCATAATTTCAGACCACAATGCTTTGAAACTAGAACTCAATCACAAGAGGAAAGTCGGAAAGAACTCAAATACATGGAGGCTAAAGAGCATCCTACTAAAGAATGAATGGGTCAACCAGGAAATTAAAGAAGAATTTAAAAAATTCATGGAAACCAATGAAAATGAAAACACAACTGTTCAAAATCTTTGGGATACAGCAAAGGCAGTCCTGAGAGGAAAGTATATAGCAATACAAGCCTTTCTCAAGAAACAAGAAAGGTCTCAAATACACGACCTAAACCTACACCTAAAGGAGCTGGAGAAAGAACAGCAAGTAAAGCCTAAACCCAGCAAGAGAGGAGAAATAATAAAGATCAGAGCAGAAATCAATGAAATAGAAACCAAAAGAACAGTAGAACAGATCAACGAAACTAGGAGCTGGTTCTTTGAAAGAATTAACAAGATTGATAAACCCCTGGCCAGACTTATCACAAAGAAAAGAGAAATGACCCACATCAACAAAATCATGAATGAAAGAGGAGAGATCACAACCAACACCAAGAAATACAAACAATTATAAGAACATATTATGAGCAACTCTATGCCAGCAAATTAGATAATCTGGAAGAAATGGATGCATTCCTAGAGATGTATCAACTACCACAATTGAACCAGGAAGAAATAGAAAACCTGAACAGACCTATAATCACTAAGGAAATTGAAGCAGTCATCAAAAATCTCCCAACAAACAAAAGCCCAGGGCTAGATGGCTTCCCAGGGGAATTCTATCAGACATTTAAAGAAGAATTAATACCTATTCTCCTGAAACTCTTCCAAAAAAAAAAAAAAAAAAAAGGAAGGAAAACTTCCAAACTCATTTTATGAGGCCACCATTACTTTGATCTCAAAACCAGACAAAGACCCCATCAAAAAGGAGAATTACAGACCAATATCCTTGATGAATATGGATGCCAAAATTCTCACCAAAATACTAGCCAATAGGATCCAACAGTACATTAAAAGGATTATTCACCATGACCAAGTGGGATTTATCCCTGGACTGCAAGGCTGGTTCAACATCCGCAAATCAATCATCGTGATACAATACATTAACAAAAGAAAGAACAAGAATCAAATGATTCTCTCAATAGATGCAGAAAAAGCATTTGACAAAGTACAGCATCCTTTCTTGATCAAAACTCTACAGAGTATAGGGATAGAGGATACATACTCAACATCATAAAAGCTGTCTATGTAAAACCTACAGCGAATATCATTCTCAATGGGGAAAAGCTGAGAGCTTTTCCCCTAAGGTCAGGAACGCGGCAGGGATGTCCACTCTCACCACTGCTATTCAACATAGTATTAGAAGTCCTAGCCACAGCAATCAGACAACAAAAAGAAATCAAAGGCATCCAAATCGGCAAAGAGGAAGTCAAACTCTCACTCTTTGCAGATGATATGATACTGTATGTGGAAAACCCAAAAGACTCCACCCCAAAACTGCTAGAACTCATACAGGAATTCAGTAAAGTGGCAGGATGTAAAATCAATGCACAGAAATCAGTGTCATTTCTATACACCAACAACAAGACAGAAGAGAGACAAATCAAGGAGTCGATCCCGTTTACAATTGCACCCAAAACCATAAGATACCTAGGAATAAATTTAACCAAAGAGGCAAAGGATCTGTACTCAGAAAACTATAAAATACTCATGAAAGAAATTGAAGAAGACACAAAAAATGGAAAAACTTTTCATGCTCATGGATTGGAAGAACAAACATTGTGAAGATGTCAATGCTACCTAGAGCAATCTACACATTCAATGCAATCCCCATCAAATACCATCCAGTTTTTTCAAAGAAATGGAACAAATAATTCTAAAATTTGTATGGAACCAGAAGAGACCCCGAATAGCCAGAGGAATATTGAAAAAGAAAAGCAAAGCTGGTGGCATCACAATTCCGGGCTTCCAGCTCTATTACAAAGCTGTCATCATCAAGACAGCATGGTACTGGCACAAAAACAGACACATCGATCAATGGAATAGAATAGAGAGCCCAGAAATGGACCCTCAACTCTATGGCCAACTCATCTTTGACAAAGCAGGAAAGAATGTCCAATGGAAAATAGACAGTCTCTTCAACAAATGGTGTTGGGAAAATCGGACAGCCACATGCAGAAGAATGAAACTGGACCATTTCCTTACACCACACACAAAAATAGACTGCAAATGGTTGAAAGACCTAAACGTGAGAGAGGAGTCCATCAAAATCCTAAAGGAGAACACAGGCAGCAACCTCTTCGACCTCAGCCGCAGCAACTTCTTCCTAGAAACATCGCCAAAGGCAAGGGAAGCCAGGGCATAAATGAACTATTGGGACTTCATCAAGATAAATAGCTTTTGCACAGCAAAAGAAACAGTCAACAAAACCAAAAGACAACCGACAGAATGGGAGAAAATATTTGCAAATGACATATCAGATAAAGGGCTAGTATCCAAAATCTATAAAGAACTTATCAAACTCAACACCCAAAGAACAAATAATCCAATCAAGAAATGGGCAGAAGACATGAACAGACATTTTTCCAAAGAAGACATCCAAATGGCCAACTGACACATGAAAAAGTGCTCAACATCACTCGGCATCAGGGAAATCCAAATCAAAACCTCAATGAGATATCATCTGACACCAGTCAGAATGGCTAAAATGAACAAGTCAGGAAATGACAGATGTTGGCGGGGATGTGAAGAAAGGGAAACCCTCCTACACTGTTGGTGGGAATGCAAGCTGGTGCAACCACTCTGGAAAACAGTATGGAGGTTCCTCAAACAGTTGAAAATAGAGCTACCATATGATCTAGCAATTGCACTACTGGGTATTTACCCCAAAGATACAAATGTAGGGATCCAAAGGGGTACGTGCACCCCAATATTTATAGCAGCAATGTCCACAATAGCCAAACTGTGGAAAGAGCCAAGATGTCCATCGACAGATGAATGGATAACGAAGAGGTGGTATATATACACAATGGAATATTATGCAGCCATGAAAAGGAATGAGATCTTGCCATTTGCAATGACGTGGATGGAACTGGAGGGTGTTATGCTGAGTGAAATAAGTCAATCAGAGAAAGACATGTGTCATATGACCTCACTGATATGAGAAATTCTTAATCTCAGGAAACAATCTGAGTGTTGCTGGAGTGGTGGGGGTGGGAGGGATGGGGTGGCTGGGTGATAGACTTTGGGGAGGGTATGTGCTATGGTGAGCGCTGTAAATTGTACAAGACTGTTGAATCACAGATCTGTACTTCTGAAACAAATAATGCAACATATGTTAAGAAAAAAGAAAAAGAAGAAGATAGCAGAAGGGGAAGAATGAAGGGGAGTAAGTTGGAGGGGGAGATGAACCATGAGAGACGATGGGCTCTGAAAAACAAACTGAGGGTTCTAGAGGTGAGGAGGGTGGGGGCATGGTTTAGTCTGGTGATGGGTATTAAAGAGGGCACATTCTGTGTGGAGCACTGGGTGTTATGCACAAACAAGGAATCATGGAACACTACATCAAGAACTAATGATGTAATGTATGGTGATTAACATAACAATAAAAAATTTAAAAAAAATAGTACATCCTCAACATCACCTCCCCCACCCCCTTGCAAAGCCTGCCTTGAGTGTTCTGGTACAAACTTTGTAAGGTCAAGAACTCCCCCTCCCAATCTGTGGGAAGGTTTTCGTAAATGACTGGAAGCAGCCTCCATTAGAGACCACCCCGCTATGGGACATAACTCCTCTCAGCCCAGAGAGCTGACAAAATACCCAATCCCGAAACAACCTAGGGCCAGTTCCACCTCTTGCAACATGCCCCCTCTCCTACCTTCACAGTATACTTTTGCTTTATTTAACAAACTGCTTTGTGCTTGTTACTTTCCTTCCAGCTGTCCTTATTCTAGTACAGATCCCATATAAATCTAGTGGGGAATCCAAGGACTGAGACCTCCATTCACATAACTTGGACTGTCCCATAGATAACATTTCTTGGTCTCATTCTGCTTTCAGTTTGTTTATTCATTTGTTTTTTGTTTTTTTAGATTCCACTTATGAGTGAAATCATATAGTATTTGTCTTTTTCGGTCTGACTTATTTTACTTACCATAATACCCTCTAGATCCATCCATGTGGTCTCAAATGGCTTATCTCATCCTTTTTTTATGATTTCATAGTATTCCTCTGTGTGTGTGTGTGTGTGTGTGTGTGTGTGTGTGTACACCACATCTTCTTTATCTATTTGTCTATTGATGGACACTTAGGTTGCTTCAGTAAACATAAGGGTGCACGTATCTTTTTGAATTCGTGTTTTTTGTTTACTTTGGGTAAATACCCAATAGTGGAATTATTGGGTCATATGATATTTATATTTTTAAATTTTTGAGGAATGTCCTTACTGTTTTCCACAGTGGCTATACCAATTTACATTCCCATCTACAGTGTATGAAGATTCTTTTTTTCTCCATATCCTTGCCAAAATTTGTCTTTTTTATTTTAGCCATTCTAACAAGTGCAAGGTGATACCTCATTGTGGTTTTGGTTTGCACTTCCCTGATGATTAGTGCTTTGAGCATCTTTTCATGTCTGTTGGCCATCTGTATGTCTTCTTTGGAAAAATGTCTATTCAGGTCCTCTGCTTATTTTTTCATTGGATTTTTTTTTTTTTGGTATTGAGTTATATATCTAAGTTTTTTATATACTTTGGATATTAACCCTTATTGGATTTATCATTTGCAAGTATCTTCTCCTGTTCAGGGGCTTGCTTTTTTGTTTTGTTGATTGTGTCCTTTGCTGTGCAGAAGCTTTTTATTTTGATGTAGTCTCAATAGTTTATTTTTGTTTTTGTTTCCCTTGCCTGAGGAGACATAACCATAAATATGTTGCTAAGGCTGATTTCCAAGAGATTGCTGCTTATGTTTTCTTTTAGGAGTTTTATGGCTTCAGGTCTCACATTTTGGCCTTTAATTTAGGTCTTTAATTCATTTTGAGTTTATTTTTGAGATGGTGTAAGAAAGTGGTTAAGTTTCACTTTTTTTTTTTTTTTTTTTGGCATGTTGCTATTCAGTTTTCCCAGCACTGTTTATTGAAGAGACTGGCTTTTCCCCACAATTGTATATTTTTGCCTCCTTTGTCACAAATTAATTGACCATATAAATGTGGGTTTATTTCTGGGCCCTCTGTCCTGTTCTATTGATCGATGTGTCTATTTTTGTGCCAGTAGCATATTGTTTTGATTATTATAACTTTGTAGTATATCTTGGAATTGTGATACCTCCAGTTTTGCTCTTCTTTCTCAAGATTGCTTTGGCTATTTAGGGTCTTTTGTGGTTGCATACAAATTTTAGGATTATTTGTTTGCCTTCTGTGAAAAGTACTATTTGTATTTTGATTGGGATCACATTAAATCTTAGGATTGCTTTGGGTAGTATGGACATTTTAACAATATTAATTCTTCTAATCCATAAGCATGGTATATGTTTCCATTTGTTTCATTTTCAGTTTCTTTCATCAGTATTATAGTTTTCAGAGATAGGTCTTTTACCTCCTTGGTTAAATGTATTCCTGGGTAATTTATTCTTTTTGGTGCGATTGTCAATGGGATTGTTTTCTTAATTTCTCTTTCTTTTACTTCATTATTTGTGTATAGGAATGCAACTGATTTCTGTATACTAATTTTGTATCCTGCAACTTTTACTAAATTCATTTATTAATCCTAATAGTTTTTTGGTGGAGTCTTTAGGGTTTTCTATATATAGAATCAGGTCATCTGCAAATAGTGACAGTTTAACTTCTTCCTTACCAATTCAGATGCCTTTTGTTTGTTTGTTTTTCTTGTTTGATTGCTGCAGCCAAGACTTCCAGTACTATATTGAACTAAAAGTGGTGAGGGTGGGCATTGTTATCTTGCTCCTGATCTTAGGGGAAATGCTCCCAACTTTTCACCATTGAATGTATTAGCTGTGAGTTTTTCATATATGACTTTTTTTTTAAAAGATTTTATTTATTCATTTGAGAGAGAGAGAGAACAAGGGGGAGAGGCAGAGGGAGAAGCAGACTCCCCGCTGAGCAAGGAGCCCAACATGGGGCTTGATCCCAGGACCCTGAGATCATGACCTGATCCGAAGGCAGACACTTAACCATCTGAGCCACCCAGGCGCCCCTCTTATATGACTTTTATTATGTTGCAGTATGTTCCCTCTAAACCCACTTTATTGAGAGTTTTTATCATGAACAGATGTATTTTGTCAGATTTTTTTTCCTGCATCTATTGGGATAATCATATGGCTTTTATCATTCCTCTTGTATGTGATGTATCACCTTGATTTGTGAATTTTGAACCATTCTTGCATCCCTAGAATAAATCCCACTGGATCATGGTAAATGATTCTTTTAATGTATTGTTGAATTCAGTTTGCCCAAATTTTTTGAGGATTTTTGAGTCAGTGTTCATCAGGGATACTGGCTTGTGGTTTTTCTTTCTTCCTTCCTTCCTTCCTTCCTTCTTCCCTTCCCTTCCCTTCCCTTCCCCTTCCCCTTCCCCTTCCTTCTTCTTTCATGGTGTCCTTGTCTGGTTTTGGTATCAGGGTAATGCTGGCCTTGTAGAATGAATTTCTTGGTTTTCCTTTCTCTTCTATTTTTTGGAATAGTTTGAGAAGACTAGGTATTAACTCTTCTTTATATGTTTGGAAGAATTCACCTATGAAGCCATCTGGTCCTGGACTTTTTTTGTTTTGAGTTTTTTCATTACTGATTCAATTTTATTGCTAGCAATTGGTCTGTTCAAATTTTCTATTTCTTCCTGATTCAGTTTTGGAAGATTGTAGGTTTTTAGGAATTTATCCATTTCCTCTGGATTGTCCAATTAGTTAGCATATAATTTATATAGTATTCTTTTATAATTTTTTTGTATTTCTGTAGTGTCTGTTGTTATTTCTCCTTTTTATTTCTTTTTTTTTCATTTCTGATTTTCTTTGAGTCCTTTCTTTTTTTTTCTTCATTTCTGATTTTCTTTGAGTCCTTTTTTTTTCTTGATGAATCTGGCTAAAGTTTTATCAATTTTGTTTATATTTTCAAAGAACTAGCTCTTTGTTTGATTGATCTTTTCCACTGTGATTTTAGTGTTCTTTTTTTTCATTTATGTCTACTCTAATTCTAATTATTTCCTTTCTTCTACTAACTTTGGGCTTTGTTCTTTTTCTGGTTCCTTTAGTTGTAAGGTTAGATGTTTACTTGAGATTTTTCTAGTTTCTTTAGGTAGACCTGCATTACTATAAACTTCCCTTTTAGACCTGCTTTTACTGTGCAAAGATTTTGGACTGTTTTGTTTTCAATTTAGTTTGTCTCCATGTGTTTTTTAAATTTTCTCTTTGACTTCTTCATTGACCCATTGATTGGTTGTTTAGTAGCATGATTTTTAGCCTTCATGTGTTTGTTTTTTCCACTTTTTTTTGTAATTGATTTCTAGTTTGAGAACTTTGTGGTTGGAAAAGATGCTTGATATGATTTCAGTCTTCTTAAACTTATTGAGACTTGTTTTGTGGACTAACATATGATCTATCTTGGAGAATGTTCCATATGTACTTGAAAAGAAATGTGTATTCTGCTGTTTTTAGATGGAATGCTCTGTATGTACCTGTTGGGTCTATCAGGTCTGTTGTGCCATTCAATGCCCTTGTTTCCTTGTTGATTTTCTGTCTGGATGAGTTATTCATCGATGTAAGTGGGGGTACTAAAGTCCCCTACTGTTAATTTACTGTCAATTTATCCCTTTATGTATGTCAATATTTGCTTATGCATTTGGGTTCTCCTATGTTGGGTGCATAGATATTTTCAATTGCTACATTTTCTTTTTGGATGAACCCCTTTATCATCATAGAATGCCCCCTTTTGTCTCTAGCTACAGTCTTTGTCTTAAAGTCTATTTTTTTCTGACTACCCTTGCTTTTTTTTTCTTTTATTTGTATGATATTTGTTTTTCAAGCTCTTCTTTTTCTGTCTCTGTGTCTAGATCTGAAGTGAGGTTTTTCTTTTTTTCTTTCTTTCTTTTTTTTAAAGTATTTTATTTATTTATTTGACAGAGAGGAAGCGGCAGGCAGAGGGAGACACAGACTCCCCGCTGAGCAAGGAGCCTGATGTGGGGCTCCATCCCAGGACCCTGGGATCATGACCTGAGCCAAAGGCAGATGCTTAACTGACTAAGCCACCCAGCCGTCCCTAAAGTGAATGTTTTTTTAGGTGGCATATAGATGGGTCTTGTTTTTGTATCCATTTAGTCACCCTGTGTCTTTTGATTGGTAATTATGATAGGTATGTACTTATTGCCATTTTGTTAATTTTGTTCTGGTTGTTTAGTTCTTCTTTGTTCTTTTCTTATTCTTTTGCTCTCTTCCTTTGATGGCTTTCTTTAGTGTTACACTTGGATTTCTTCCTTTTTATTGTTTGTGTATCTATTGTAGGTTTTTGATATGTGGTTACCTCTGTGTTCATATATAACCTCCTATGTGTATAGCAGTCTATATTAAGTTGATGATTGCTTAAGTTTGAGCACATTCTAAAAGCACTAAATTTTTATTCTCCCCTCCACATTTTACATATGTGATATGATATTTTCCATCTTTTTATTTTGTGTATCACTTGACTAATTTTTGTAGATACTACTTTTGTGTCTTAATCTCCATTTGTAAGTAATCAGTCTCTACTATCTTTACTCTTATGTTTGCTTTTACCTGTGAAATTTTTTCTTTTCATAATTTTCTTACTTCTAGTTATGGCTTTTTCTTTCCACTTAAGGAAGTCCCTTTAACGTTTTTGTGAAGCTGGTTTGGTAGTGATGAACTCCTTTAACTTTTGTTTGTCTGGGGAACTCTTTATCTCTCCTTCAATTCTGAATGATAACTTTGCCGAGTATTCTTGGTTGTAGGTTTTTTTCCTTTTAGCACTCTGAAAAATCAGCTGATAATCTTACAAGGGTTCCCTTGTATATAGCTGTTTTCTCTTGCTGTTTTAAAGGTTTTCTCTTTATCATTACTCTTTGCCATTTTAATTATTGTGTCTTGGGGTGGACATCCTTAGGTTCATCTTGTTAGGGGGGCTCTCTGTGTTCCTGGACCTGGATGTCTGTTTCCTTCCCCAGGTTAGGGAAATTTTCAGCTATTTCTTCTTCAAGTAAATTTTCTGTCCCCTTCTCTCTCTTCTCTTTCTGGTATTCTTATAATGCAGATGTTATTATGTTTGGTAATGTCACAGAATTCCCTTAACTTATTTTCATTCTTTACTATTCTTTTTTCTTTTTGCTGTTTAGCTTCGATGATATTTCCAGTCTTTCTTATTGCTGATCCATTTTCTGCATCTTCTCATTTGCTGTTGCTTCCCTCTAGTGTGTTTTTTTTCTGTTATTAGATTCTTCAGCTATGATTGGTACTTTTTTTTTTTTCTATCTCTTTGTGGCAGTTCTCACTGAATTCATCCATTTTTTTCTTAAGTCCAGTGAATATCTTTATAACATTACTTTTAACTCTTTATCAAGTAGATTGCTTATCTCCATTTCATGTAGTTCTTTTTCTGTGATTTGTCTTCTTCTTTCATTTGTGACATATTGCTCTGTGTCTTGATTTTGTCTCTGTGTTTGTTTCTATGTATTAGGTAGATAAGCTACATTTCATGGTCTTGAAAGTAGTGGCCTTGTGTAGAGGACATCCTGTGGTGCTTTATAAGTAAATCTTCCCTCGTTACCAGAACCAAGTGCTCTGTGGGTGTCTTTGGGCTGTGTGCACCCTCCTTTTGTGGCTGAGCTGTGATTACCTTTAGATCAGCTAGCTGCAGGAACTCACTTTACCTGCTGTGGATGCACTGGACAGAGTTTGCTCCTCAAGCTTTCGAGAAACTCAGCTGTGGCCACTGCAGGCTCATTGGTGGGCAGGGTTGGCATTTAGTCTAGCTGTCTGCAGTTAGTCTCTGCCATACAGCTGCAGACCCACCAAAAGGCAGGGCTTGCTCCCTGCACAATCATCTAAGAGGCCTGATTGCAGGAAGTGTGTACATGTTGGTGTGTGGAGTTATTTCCCTTGCTCTCCAGGGCAGGAGTCACTTTGGAATGGTGCCAGTCTGCTGGGGCTGCCTGTTGGTGTAGTGGGGAAGGAGCTGCTTTGGAAGGATGCCTGGCAATGTGGGTGGGTTGGGTAGGGCAGGTCTGTAGGGGAACCCTGGGGTGAGGCACACAGTGCTAGCAAGGTAAATGGGGAATGTTAGAACTGGTTCCTGCAAACATCAGGCTGTCTAAGCTGGGGAAGGACAAGAAAGGGGGTGCCCAATAGCACTTTTTTTCCCAGAGAAATCTTCTGCAGATCCCTGTCCCTTTGGTATACATCCTAAGATTAGTCAATAAGTCTCCTTATACCCCAGGTGCTTTTCAAACTGCTACTTCTGTACTGTGTCTTAGACAAGTTATTTAGCATGTTGGCTTTTTTAATGGTGAGGACTTGGTTTCCTGTCACCCTCCTGCTCAACCAGAGTTAAACTCCACTGATTTTTAAAGCCCCTGGAGTTAAGCCCCACTGATTTTCAAGGCCAGATGTTATGAGGACTCTTCCCAGTGTAGATTCCCAGGCCAGGATCGTGTTCCTCTGTGCTTGGGATATCTCTCCCTTTTGTGGTTAGTCATAATTGAGGGTAGTGGAGAAGGGTTGGTTCCAGACTGTGCCTCTACCCCTCCTACCCTTTGCAATGTGGCCTTCTCTCTGTGACTAGTTGTGGAAAATATATTCTGCCAGTCTACAGGTTGTTTTCAGAGTTAGTTGTATAGATGTGGCTATTGCTTCATCATGTCTATGAGATGAGGTGAGCTCAGACTCTTCCTACTGAGCCTTATCCCTCTCTCTGACCTGGAAGGCATTTGTATGAGTATGGAGAACCAGGAGTGACAAATGGATTGAAGTCATAAACTTGGGAGTAGTCTTATTCTCTCTCTTTTTAAAATTGTGATAAGAACACTTAACATGAGACCTATGCTCTTAACAGATTTTTAAGCGTATAATACAGTATTGTTAACTGTAGGCAACTGTACTGTACAGCAGATCATTTAGTTTGAATAACCAAAACTTTATACTCATTGAACAATTCCCCATTTCACTCTCCACCCAGCTCCTGGCAATCACCATTCAACTTTCTGCTTCTGTAAGTTTGACTGTTTTAGATAGCTTGTATAAGTGGACTCATGCAGTATTTGTCCTTCTGTGACTGATTTCACTTAGCATAATATTCTTCAGGTTCATCCATGTTGTTGCATATGGCAGGATTTCCTTTCTGTCTTAAGGCTGAATAATAGTCCATTGTCACTTTTTTTTTAACACATTCATCTGTTGATATTTAAGTTGTTTCTATAGCTTGGCTATTGTGAATAATGCTGCCATGAACATGGGAATATAAATATTTCTTCAGATATTTATATATAAGCTATATCTCCTGATTTCAATTCTTTGGTTATATAAACAGAAGCAAGATTGTTGGATCATATGGTAATTTTTAATTTTTTGCGAAACCTTCATACTATTTTCCATAGCAGCTGCACCATTTTACATTCCTATCAACAGTGTACAAAGGTGCCCGTTTCTCCACAAGCTCTCCAATATTTGTTATTTTTTGTGTTTTTGATAATAGCCATCCTAACAGGTATGAGGTGAATGTGGTTTTGATTTGCATTTTCCTAATGATTAGTGATGTTGAGCACCTTTGCATGTACCTGTTGGCCATTTATATGTCTTCTTTTTTTTTAAAGATTTTATTTATTTATTTGAGAGAGAGAGAGAACAAGCAGGCAGAGGGGGAGAGGGAGAGGGAGAAACAGACTCACTGCTGAGCAGGGAGCCCAATGTGGGGCTCAGTCCCAGAAGCCTGGCATCATGACCTGAGCCAAAGGCAGACGCTTAACTGACTGAGCCACCCAGGCGCCCCCATTTATATGTCTTCTTTTGAGAAATGTCTGTTTAAGTCCTTTGCCCATTTTAAAATTCAGTTTATTTGTATTTTTGCTATTGAGTTGTAGGAGTGGAATAATCTACTTCTGAATGGCAGTTAAAAGGGAGTTCCTTGATGAAATCACCAGGGAGTGCAAAAGAGAGAAGAAAAGAGCCAAGGGCAGTATCCAAGAGGCACTCACATTTAAAAGAAAGACTAAAGAAGGAATCTAGTGAAGGTATTTCCCCTAATAGGGCAAACTATTTTAATTTGAAATCCAGCAAGGAAACAATATCAGACTGAAGGAGACGATTTAAAATTATTTCTTTCAATATTTAATTTATATGTTTATACCTTACAGGCAGTAGATAAATTATTTTTCATTTTCCTAATTCTAAGGTAAAATGTAATGTTCATTGAGTGTATGTTTAACTGTTCGGTTTGTGGAGGGTCTTTCATGTTTTGTCTTTTAAGTAAGTCTTTAATTACAAGCCTACCCAGAAAAATTGTGATTTCCTCCCTTGCTTCTGAATCTGTGTTTAATAACTGAATGTCTGTAAATAGTACCAGGCAATGCAGTAATTATGCAATTACTAAAGGTTGTTGTTGGTATAAATATATTTCATTTATGCAAACTTTTCTTGCTATGTTATAGACACTTCATAAATACACTGATCCATGTGAAAAATTGGTACAGATTTACCACATATTGATACCAGTAGTTTAGAAGTTGCCTAAAAATATTTCTCTGTCATTTGCTTCCAAGATGACAATAATTTCAGGCATGTGGTGGGCACTTGATCTAGTTCTTCTGCCCCAATCTCTGTTTCAAGATTGTGTCTATGCAACATAATTTGATACTGTATAGATGTGTTTATTTCTGGATGTAACAGAGCACTGGACCTAGCCTTAGAAAACCTGAAGTTAAAGTCCTCCTTCTTCTGTTTCTCAGATGTTATACCTGGGCAAGCCAGTTAAGTGTATTTCAATAAATTCTTTACTAAATTTCTATCATTACCAAGCACCAGAGAAACAAAGCTAAATAAAATAGAGTCCTGGAGAGAGACAGACATACATAGAACATTTCAAAATAATGTGTGAGAAGTATGTGCAGAGCATTGTGAGTTTGACAGAGATCTTCCTTTTTCAGCTTGAGGAATAAAGGGTGGGCAGCTATTTCTAGAGATGTCTGGGATGATTCTTAAGAGGTAAACATGTGTGGCAGGTTTGGGGGATGGGGAAAAGTTGGCAACTGAAAGGTCAGAAGATTACTCAGCCACAGAGAGTATAAAGGCAGTACCAAATGAACAACAGGGTATGCTTGGGGAACTCTGGGCAGTTTTGTATGACTTGAAAGTAAAATATGAGATGTGGGGCCAGCTACAGAGGGCTTCATAGGCCAAATGAAGGTTGGGTTTTGGCATGTACTTGAAAGGACTTGTTGAAGTATGTTAAGAATAGCAGTCACAGTCAAATTTGTACTGCTGTTACTTATATAACTCTGGTAGCAGTGTGTAGGGTGCATTTGAGAGAAACAAATCCAGAGGCATTTTTAATGTTTCAGCAAGACGTGATAAAGGCTTGAATTTGGGTGATAATTGAGTCAAGGAAAGGAAGAGCAATTAAGAAAGAGTAAGAAGGTATCTCTTTATGGCAGTGCTTGTTGAACTAGAAAAAGCACAGCTTGAAGAGTGAGAGAAACCTGAACTTGAACCTAGCTTCATCATTTAAGGGTTTGAGCCCTTGGCAAATATTTCCTGACTTTCTACATTTCTGAAAGTGAGAACGGCACTGCCTTGTATTATCATGGGGATTAGACATAACCTAAAGCACCAGAACTCATGCTTAAATGTAGAGTGTCAGTAAATGATTACTAGTATTACTATGTACTTGATATCACTTAACATCTCCAAAACCTAGACTCCTCTCCTGCATTGTAGATTTGTTATGATATTACAGTGAGATAGTATTTGTTGATGGTGAATAACCTTTAGATAAACAGTCTTTTCAGAAAAAAAAGTGTTTTCCCCACTTGAAAGAAAAACAGCTTTGGATCTCATTTTTAAAAAAACTATTTTTATAAACAATGCAGCTTATTGTTTTATTGAATGAAAGCAAATCAGTGAGAATATTGGCCACTGAAATGCTAATAATGAGCATCTTTGAGAATTAGCTGTATGGAGTTGTTATATTATAGTGGTAAAGAACAGGAGAGCTGGGGTCAGACAGATGGCTTATTGTATGTCTCTGAGTAAGTTAATTTACCTCCTTTTGCCTCAGTCTCTTGATATCTAAGTGGCTAAACCTCCTAAGGTATTTGTGAGGATTAAATTAGAAAATTGCACATGTAAACTCCTCAGCTGTATGTGTGGGTACATGCCAAGGATTTACTAAATAGTGACCAATTTTTTGCACGGCAGTTTTCAAAAGAGTGACTTTATAGGCGCTAACTCATTTAATTAAAAGAAAAGAGAAAAGAAAACACAACATCCAAAGATGGGCATTACTATTATGTCCCATTTGCAGACATGGGAATGTAGACTGAGAGGTGGGATTATGTTGTTCAAAATCACAAAGCAAGGAAGCAGTAGAGCTGAGGATAGAATAGTTCCTTATATTTAGTGTTGCATTTCCTGAGTCTGATGTATACTCTGACTAGGGCCTGTGCTGGTGGCTTTCTTCCCTCACCCCGACCCAACCTGGGTCTTCCTCTCCCCCAGGGTTGTAGGACAATCTCTGCTTAAGCACAATGCAACCAAGAGCTATAACACAGATTGTGGTTTTACGGAAGAGCTGGATGCTGCTGCCCCCTGTACTGAGCTCTGGATGGCCCAGTCTGCTGAGAGTTTCAGCTCTAGTTTGGCTCTTCTTCCCATGAGTAAGTGGCACTCCTTGCCAATTCCCTACCTCCTGTTTGTACCAGGACCTGCCCAACTGGGATGCATATTCCTGGATGGAAGGAATTTGAGTGATGTTCCTCTTAGGGTCCTAGGTTCCTCCCTTCTACCACCCAGAACAGCCTCAGCCTCTCTGTATATGTGAGCTGATAGACCGTAGACTTAATTACCACATGAGTAAGGTCATGGGTTTTTTATTGCTGATGGACACCGTGTGCAAGCCCTTTTCAAACAAAGCCAAAGACATGTATCTTTGTTATAAATGGTAATAATAATACCAATAAGCAGGGTGAAAGGTAATGGCTGGAAGAATCTCATTTGTGAATAGACATGCTCATTTATGGGGAGGCCCTATTTTTCATGTATCAAGTCTACCCTCTTTTACAGATAAGGACAAGTTGAGAAAACCATGGAATTTGATTTGCTTTACTTTTCTTTTTTTAAAAAAGATTTTATTATTTGTTTATTTGAGAGAGAGAGAGAGAGAGAGAGAGAGAGAGCAGAAGGAGGAGGGAGAGAGAATCTGAAGCTGACCCCGTGCTGAATGCAGAGCTGGACACAGGGCTCAATCTCACAACAGCAAGATCATGACCTGAGCCAAAACCAAAAGTAGGACCCTTAGCCAACTTATCCACCCAGATGCTCCTTGATTTGCTTTTCAGATAAATATATGTTCATCTAGTTCACATTCAAAGATAAGACTTGGGATAGCTGTTGAGGGCTTCCATGAAATAGAAGTAACAATTTCCAGATCTCAACTTCTCAAGTGCTTTTTGAGCTCCTTCTCATTTTCCTATGATTACATAAAAAGTCTTATAATCTAAAGTTTCTTAGCCTTGGGGGGACTCTACACTTTAGGTGAATCACCATCAAGATTTGCATATAGTAGTAATTGCCATTATGGCTTTATCTACTTTTCCCTGCTCATTTTTGTGAGGACACATTGGTGAGACTACAGATAAGTGTCTCTAATTGAAAAAGAAAATTTAAATTGATCCTGAAAAAAATTGCTCCATGTACCTATTTCTGCCTTTACTGGTGGTTCCAAAGAGGTAAGTTATAAGGCACAGATGCGCCGGTGGTATTCTTTATAGAAGTTATCCATCCATTGGAATAGAAAGGGAAGTAGCTTTGAACTTTAAATCCAACCGGAACTACACTAACTCATGAATAAACAATATCATGTGTTTTGGAAAAACATCAGCTATCATATCCATATGTATTTTTGTAAAGGCTTTTATAAAGTGGTTTTGATTCTTATCTCAATGTCAGTTGCTACGTTTCATCAAGTAACTGCCACAGGCCACTGCCTAAGCATAGCATTTTGGTGACTCTGTTACTAATAAGCAAGATTTAAAAACCAAGCCAAACCAAACAAAAAACTAGCCATCAGTCAAGTTTGTCACTTGTCTATTCTTTGAAGGGGAAACAAATGAGTTGCAGATGGATCATTATTTACAGTTCCCTGACGTGTCCTGAGGGCTTGGCGGATGTTTTCTGGTGTCACTACTATACAGCATTTAAAATTTCCACTTAAAAGGGACTCCTGCTGCTACTGCTTCTTAGCAGGCAGCCCGTAGAATCTTTGGGAGTCGGTTGGTCATATTTTTCTCCAGGCCAGGGTCGCTACTCCATGTTATAAAGGGTAGACTCAGAAGAGGAAAAAGATGTGTACCTATATGCCTCGGAGTGGTGCTAGGCAGCCTTTTTCTCCTCAGAACCTTGTCGGGCTAGTGAGACTCTGAACTCATGTTATATCCATGAGTTATATCCAGGGAGATTGGCCCAGATGTCACCTCCTTACAGACAGTCTTCCTGACCATCCTCTCCAAGGTCTCCTTTACTACTCTCTACCATTGAATTCAGTTATTTTCTTCATATCACCTTCCACAAGTCTGTGTATGTATACTTAAAAAACATGATACATCACTCCTTTGGGACTGTAATCTCCAGAGTCCACATCTGTTTGGCCTATTGCTGTTTGTCTACAATAGCACATTGCAGAGAGCAGGCACTCCATAAAAGTTTATTGAGTAAGTGTGAAATGAGGGGTTTTATAGAACTGGCGTATCCCATCTTGGGTCTTTCTTTATCTGCCTTGCTAATGTCACCATTCATAATAACTCTTAAAAAGTAATTAAACAGAACTATTATGTTACTTTAGTGGATAAAATTTTCAGCTTTTTTTTTTTTTTTTTTTTTTTTTTTTTAAACAGCTAGCATAGAGTTCCTTTTGGAAAGAGAGCTTCTCCTCAAGAAAAATCCCTATATAGTCTACTTTGGTTAGGACAGGGGAGACACCAAGGAATGCTTTATACCACTAAGATGAAACAAGTTGCTAGATTAAAATGCTTGTTGTTAAGATGTTACTAGTAATCAGAGGTTGGAGAAGGGAACCATGCATCTGTGGGACTCTGGAAACTTTAAAAAAAAAAAAAGTACTTACCAGTTAAGAGGTGAACAGTTTCTCATGGCAGGATAACCACAGTCTTCAGAAAGCACAATTGTTTAATATATGGTTTTAAGTTATTAACTTCCTCTGACATAAATCACTTTGATAGCACCAAACTTTGGAAAAGTCTGCTGCATGCACACATTTTTGGGAGAAGTTTTTGGAAAACAAGTGAAAAGCAGCCATGCCCACCCTTGGTCACTGTGGAACTAGGAGCTAGAACAGGTGCAGAGATGACAGGTGGATATAACTTAAATATAAGTTTCAAGTTGTACTTTAAGCTTATACCTTGAAAACATTTTGGTTGATTAGTTATGGGCCTACTTACAGTTAGTTATGCACTGAGTATTGCATAAAGTTTCAGATATACAGACTCACACATACATATGTAGAATATAGTCATTGGTTAAAAATAAAGTGTTTGGTATTTTTAGTGGCATGTGAAAAAAAAAAAAGCCAAAGTGTGAGTTATTACTGATTTCTGTTTTTAATGGTGGGTATTCTATATCTTCTATGTCAACTGCCTGTAGAAATTTATTGTGACCACAATCAGTTTCTCAAAGGAATGCTGGGGAATCCTAGGCTATATATCTTGTGAAAGAACCTGGCTTCCTGCCCTGGCTGGGGGGAAAAGGTGAGGCCATGAGAGACTGGGGTCCTTCAGGCAGCCCAGGCCCCACCCAGGATTCTTCTTGAAGAAAGAGGGTTCTTGAGTGATTTGAAGGTTCTCTTTGGGGCTTAAATCTCTAGAGTATTGGTTTTTTATTTTGTTTGTCATTGAGAATGTTACTCCTAGGTCTGTACCTTTTTCCAAGCCAGGCAAGTTTGGAGAAACACCTGTTAAATATAAAGTCCACATGCTTAAGGCATTTACTTTTTCTCACTACACCAGACACACAATTAAGAAGTGAATATCATGTGATGGACTTTGGAAAGAATCATTGATCATCCTTCCTTGGGATGTAAAAGTCAGTAATGAAAACTCAAATTTGTTTTACCTTTTTGCTTTAAAAATTATCGGATGGTAATACCTTACTAAAATATCTAAATCCAAAAATTACCATTTATTGGAAAGCCACAAGTAAAATTATGCTTTTGCTTATGTAAAATGAACCTGATTGTGTTCTTACAGTTCTGTGGGCTTGATGGCTGGATGGCTTTCCCTCTTAAACCTCAGAGAGGAGAAAATTCTCTACCATAAAGAAGTGTCTTTATTTGAGATGCCCTAGTATGTGGGTATAGCATAGAATCAGGAGGCTTTCCAAATGGCTTTAGAGCAGGTTCATATCTGGTTCTTCAGCCGAGTTTATATTTATGTATTTT
Source organism: Callorhinus ursinus (assembly GCF_003265705.2). Classification (NCBI taxonomy): domain Eukaryota; kingdom Metazoa; phylum Chordata; class Mammalia; order Carnivora; family Otariidae; genus Callorhinus; species Callorhinus ursinus. The sequence goes on from NW_027397066.1 coordinate 99,074,667, forward strand.
CTCTTGAATTACTCAGTATTATTTCAGTGATCCAGTGTCCTTAAATGCGTTTCTGCATCAGGATCGTTTTTGTGTTTAGTGATCTTCAAGGAAAAATATGTGTCGGAAGGTGGCAATGCTTAGAGGTAAAAAAAACATAGACTTCTAATGTTGGAATCAGGCACACTGGATTGCCTTTGTCATGCCACTTCTATGAAAATCATTTTGTGCAAATGTAGAATTGGATTTATTTAGGATGACTTCTGCTATATCAGGTCTTGTGGTTTAAAAGGCAATTATGGGTATATTTGGGAAGTTGAATAGTTAAATATGCAAATTAGATTTTAGGATATTTATTCATATTTATCTTCAGCTGTCTGCATAAAACATCTTTCTCTTCCTTGTTTATTTATTTATTTATGTATTTATTTTAAAAAATATTTTATTTATTTATTTGACAGAAAGAGACACAGCGAGAGAGGGCACAAGCAGGGGAAGTGGGAGAGGGAGAAGCAGGCTTCCCGCCGAGGAAGGAGCCTGATGCGGGCCTCCATCCCTGGACCCTGGGATCATGAGCGGAGCTGAAGGCAGATGCTTAACGACTGAGCCACCCAGGCACCTCCTTTATTTGTTTATTTAATCTCTAGTCCTTGAAGGTGTATTTCCACACTGGTTTGCAGGGGGCTTGTCCTGACTTCCTGGTTTCTATTACATGCTTCATCTTTCATGCGCAGTTTCTTGCCCTAACGCATGGTGCTGTAATTCTTTCTTGCTTTACCCATTTCCTCCAGTTGTCTCTGAGCTCTGTGAAGGCAGTCATCTTCTTATTTTTTATCATTGCGTTCTCCATGTCAATCACAGGCATCATTCTGGTACACAGCCTTCAATAAGTATTAATTTAATGATTTCATATTTATTGATTTTCCAAGTAGTATTTACTTTCCCAAGGGGAATAATCACCCGTGTTAAAAAAGACTTCACGGTATGATCACATGCTTTATTTCTGGCTTTATGATATGTTTTTAACAGAGGAATGATGGATTGTTATAGCAGACAAAAAGAGAATTTGGAATTCATGTCTTCAGAAAATTTTACATAGCAAACTAAGATCCAGAGAAATTAATCATTTTATCTGATGTCATGGGGCTTGTTAATGACAGAACCAGTATCTCAGAGAGGGAGGCATTGTTCCAAGGTGAATGTTTATGGGCCCGAGGTTACCGAGTGTTGAACTCTGATTTAGCCGTTTGGCTCTAATGCATCGGCTAAGAATTTGACTTCTCCAGTCCTTGGTTTTTTCACCTCTAATTTGAAGATGGTGTTTAGGAAAGAGGGTGAGGACAGAAGATTGTTCTTGTGATGATTAAACAAGTTAACTTATGAGCAAGTTTTGTACAGTTGTGTACAGCTATACAATAGTAGCTATGACTACTCGGTTTTATGATTCTCATTTTGGAGCTCTTTTATATTTTATGTAGAAATCTGGGTTTTCTTCCCTTTTTTTCAGTTTTATTGAGATATAAATGACATATAACATTGTGTCAGTTTAAGGTGTGTAACATAATGATTTGATATATGTATGTGTTGAGAAATTATTGCAACAATCAGTTTAGAGAACTCTTTTTTTAAATTTTTTTATTAACATATAATGTATTAATTTTTTCAGAGGTACAGGTCTGTAATTCATCAGTCTTACACAATTCATAGCACTCACCATAGTACCTACCCTCCCCAATGTCCATCACCCAGCCACCCCATCCCTCCCCGCCCCACTCCAGCAACCCTGTTTGTTTCCTGAGATTAAGAGTCTCTTATGGTTTGTCTCTCCCTCTGGTTTCGTCTTCATTATTCCCTTCCCTTCCCTCCCCTATGATCCTCTGTCTTGTTTCTCAAATTCCTCATATCAGTGAGATCATATGATACTTGTCTTTCTCTGATTGACTTATTTCACTTATTTCGCTTCCATCCATGTCGTTGCAAATGGCAAGATTTCATTTTTTGATGACTGCATAATATTCCATTGTATATATATACCACATCTTTATCCATTCATCTGTTGATGAACATCTTGGCTATTTACATAGTTTGGCTATTGTGGACATTGCTGCTATAAACATTGGGGTGCACGTACCCCTTCAGGTCATTACATTTGTATCTTTGGGGTAAATACCCAGTAGTGCAATTGCTGGGCCATAGGTTAGCTCTATTTTCAACTTTTTGAGGAACCTCCATACTCTTTTCCAGAGTGGCTGCATCAGCTTGCCTTCCCACCAAAAGTGTAGGAGGGTTCCCCTTTCTCCGCATCCTTGCCAACATCTGTAGTTTCCTGACTTGTTAATTTTAGCCATTCTGACTGGTGTGAGGTGGTATCTCATTGAGGTTTTGATTTGGATTTCCCTGATGCCAAGTGATGTTGAATACTTTTGCATGTGTCTGTTGGCCATTTGGATGTCTTCTTTGCAGAAGTGTGTCTTCTGCCGGTTTCTTTTTTTTTTTTTTAAAGATTTTATTTATTTATTTGAGAGAGAGAATGAGAGAAAGAGAGAGCAGGAGAGGGGGGAAGGTCAGAGGGAGAAGCAAACTCCCCACTGAGCAGGGAGCGTGATGCGGGACTCGACCACAGGACTCCAGGATCATGACCCGAGCAGAAGGCAGTTGCTTAACCAACTGAGTCACCCAGGCACCCTGCCCATTTCTTGATTGGATTATTTGTTCTTCGGGTGTTCAATTTGATAAGTTCTTTATAGTTTTGGATACTAGCCCTTTATCTGGTATGTCATTTGCAAATATCTTCTCCCATTCTGTCAGTTGTCCTTTGGTTTTGTTGACTGTTTTCTTTGCTGTGCAAAAGCTTTTTATCTTGATGAAGTCCCAATAGTTCATTTCTGCCCTTGTTTCCCTTGCCTTTGGCGATGTTTCCAGGAAGAAGTTGCTGTAGCTGAGGTCGAAGAGGTTGCTACCTGTGTTCTCCTCAAGGATTTTGATGGATTCCTGTCTCACATTTAGGTCTTTCATCCATTTTGAGTCTATTTTTGTGTGTGGTGTAAGAAAATGCCCAGTTTCATTCTTCTGCATGTGGCTGTCCAATTTTCCCAACACCATTTGTTGAAGAGACTGTTTTATTTCCACTGGACATTCTTTCCTGCTTTGTCGAAGATGAGTTGACCATAGAGTTGAGGGTCCATTTCTGGGCTCTCTTTCTGTTCCATTGATCTATGTGTCTGTTTTTGTGCCAGTACCATATTGTCTTAATGATTACAGCTTTGTGATAGAGCTTGAAGTCCGGAATTGTGATGCCACCAGCTTTGCTTTGCTTTTTCAACATTCCTCTGGCTATTGGGGGTCTTTTCTGGTTCCATACAAATTTTAGGATTATTTGTTCCATTTCTTTGAAAAAAGTTGTTGGTATTTTGATAGGGATTGCATTAAATGTATAGATTGTTCTAGGTAGCGTAGACATTTTCACAATCTTTGTTCTTCTAATCCATGAGCATGGAACATTTTTCCATTTCTTTGTGTCTTCCTCAATTTCTTTCATGAATATTCTATAGTTTTTTGAGTATAGATCCTTTGCCTCTTTGGTTAGATTTATTCCTAGGTATCTGATGGTTTTGAGTGCAATTGTAAATGGGATCGACTCTTTAATTTCTCTTTCTTCTGTCTTGTTGTTGGTATATAGAAATGATACTGATTTCTGTGCATTGATTTTATATCCTGCCACTTTACTGAATTCCTGTATGAGTTCTAGCAGTTTTGGGGTGGAGTCTTTTGGGTTTTCCACATAAAGTATCAAATCATCTGCAAAAAGTGAGAGTTTGACTTCCTCTTTGCCGATTTGGATGCCTTTTATTTCTTTTTGTTGTCTGATTGCTGAGGCTAGGACTTCTATTACTATGTTGAATAGCAGTGGTGATAGTGGACATCCCTGCCATGTTCCTGACCTTAGGGGGAGAGCTCTCAGTTTTTCCCCATTGAGAATAATATTCGCTGTGGGTTTTTCATAGTTTAGACACTCTTGGTGCTGCATCTGACTCCAAGGGAAAACATTTAACCAAGTCTCTGAATTATTGTTTATTCCATGACTAGTAAGTGTGAAAACTTTTCTTGTTTTAATGAAGTCCTTTGCTATTTAGTTATTCAGTGCCCCCTGCAAACACCTAATAAGGAAACAACTACCAATTTGATTTGTATCTGGTCTCTCTCTCCTTTCCATCAATTTAATGTTCCAACCTTCATATTGTTAAATAGCACATACTGTCTTGATTTTGACATGCAAATAACAAGCTGTCATTTATGAATTCCTTTTTTTTTAAAGATGTTATTTATTTATTTGACAGAGAGAGACATAGTGAGAGCAGGAACACAGGCAGCAAGGGTGGGAGAGGGAGGAGCAGGCTTCCCGCCGAGCAGGGAGCCCGATGTGGGGCTCGATCCCAGGACCCTGGGATAATGACCTGAGCCAAAGGCAGACGCTTAACGAGTGAGCCACCGAGGCATCCCTATGAATTCCTTCTTAACTAAAGATAGTATTATGCTGAGTGAAATAAGTCAAATAGAGAAAGACAGTATCATATGATCTCACTGATATGAGGAATTCTTAATCTCAGGAAAGAAACTGAGGGTTGTTGGAGTGGTGGGGGGGTGGGAGGGATGGGGTGGCTGGGTGATGGACATTGGGGAGGGTATGTGCTATGGTGAGCGCTGTGAATTGTGTAAGACTGATGAATCACAGACCTGTACCTCTGAAACAAGTAATACATTATATGTTAAAAAAAAAGAAAAGAAAAGAAGATAGTAGGAAGGGAAAAATTAAGGGGGAGAAACCAGAGGGGGGAGACAAACCATGAGAGACTATGGACTCTGAGAAACAAACTGAGGGTTCTAGAGGGGAGGGGGTGGGGGGATGTGTTAGCCTGGTGATGGATATTAAAGAGGGCACGTTCTGCATGGAGCACTGGGTGTTATATGCAAACAATGAATCATGGAACACTACAATCAAAAACTAATGATATGATGTATGGTGACTAACATAACATAATAAAATAAAAAAAATAAAGATATTTTGGAGTGCTTATTTTCATGTGATTAATGTTTAGAAGAGAACTGGGACATAGACAGTTTTTGGACTATTATTTTGCCATACTATTATTTTGCCATTATTTTGAAATAATGCTGACATTTGATTATCATGCTAAACTATTCTGAACACTTCTTAGCCATCCGAAACCTAATGCAGGGGAGCTTGTGCTAACACATAAAGTTTCAGGACTGACATTCAGAATTAAGACTTACCGTTGCTCACTGGTAGGCCTTCTACTAAAGGGAAGAAGAAAGGAAGTCATGAAGGGAGTGGAAAGTCTGGCTTGAGGCAACGTTGTGAAAGCGCATCAGGTTAATCATCACTGTTTTCTCAGGTCCCATCACTCTTTTACCAGTACTTTCTTTTTTGCACACCCTCTCTGCAGAAACTTTTCTATCGCATTCTTAGTCATGCTACCCTGGTTATCTGGAGCTGGTTACAGCTATGCCTTCCTCTTTACTATAAAAGGTAAAAGCAATTTCTATTGCTTCGCCAGTGGAGGGCTGCCTCTCCACAGTAGACTCATCTTCACTTTTCATGTCATGTATTTATTTTAAATTTTCCTTCTGCATACGCACAGCTACTTTTGCTATTAAGTCCAAAGCAAAGCAAAGGAATTAACAGTTCACAGCACTTCTGACTCTACTTCGTAGGGATGTCCGGGATTGGTTTTTAATTAATGTATCTAATTTTAAGGGAACACTAGAGAATATAAATCTGCTTCCTTTTAATTGACTCTTCAGTTTTAATTCTTTGCTCTAGATGCAAAAATTAAGTGTAGTCATTTCGCCATTTGATAAACTTTCACTTATTTGCTGGTGGCTGCAGTCCCTCATCAGGCTTCTGATGTCCTCCTTAAATACCAGTGTGTCATTTTTCCTTAGCCCATGTAGATCCCAGTTCCTTAACTTGCCTGCTTATCTCCTTTTGGGTACACACCAGTTTTCCCATGTTTTCTAATAGTACGGTGGCATAGACACATTAATTGAGGCCCTCGATCTTGTGCTATTTGTACAAGAAGATGATGTTTCCTTTTCCTTATTGCTGGCTCTCTTTTTGTGGTTCCTGGTCTTTCATACCTTCTCCATTGCGTTCCTTTCCTACTGAGTCCCCATTCACTTTCTTTTATGTCATCTTCATAGATCTGAGCAAAATTTGCATTAAATCATTTTCTTGGCATGTATTTTGTGTGTGATTGTTTTCCCTGTTAATTGTTTTTATAAAAATAACTTATGTTTTGTTAAATAAATGAGTGAAATTCTAAAAATATATGAATATTTCAGAAGTTTCTGAGAGAAAAGTAGTTCTTATTCCTCCCTACTGACTCCCTATTCTACTCCCTAGAGATAAACTCTCTTAACAGTTTCTTGAGTGCTCTTCTAGATATTTTCCATATAAATCAGTAGATACCTGGTTGTGAACATATCTAACTTTAATTTTTGTACCTGAACTTCATTTCTTTATGGCGCTTCCATTATCCTGATTATCTCTGAGTACTGGGAGACTGAATAGAGTCAAGGGCATCTGGTCTGGATCACAGTCATGTTTGTGTACCAGACCCCACCTTTTCATTCTTTCTGTTTTTTTGGTTGTCACTGTGGCCCTACCTGGTCATTTCTTCTCCCACAATTTTGGCTTGTGCTTGGGCTTTTGCTACTGAACACCAAAAGCCAAAATCTTTTTTTTTTTTTTAATTCTGTAGATTCTTCTCTATATCCTCTTCTGGAGACATGGAGACACTGGCCACTGCCTGAATGAGGATAAACATCAGATAATATTAGCAAGTATAAGAAAAATTAAATATATATCTAATATATATGTTAACTGAACATTCAATAGGAATTTTCCTGTTTTCTTGGTATTTTAACTGAACCTGAAAGATGAGGATAACAAATCATGAAGTATCTCCTGCACATTCTCAAGAGAGACCGATACTCAGAGGACTTGTTAAGAGGTGACCATACTGGTCTGTGGACCTCATCTTTACCATCCAGTCTATATAAACAAAAAATCAGAAACATTTAAGAGAATTTATTGAATAAGGGGAATTTATAAGTGTACAGTATACTTTGGTTTCTATAGTAAAGTGTTTTTGTGCCCTGGCTTCTTTCAAGATTTTCTCTTTGGCTTTTGCTTTCTGTACTTTGAATATAGATCCTTTGAAGTAAATGTTTTTTGGTATTCATCCTGCTTGGTGTTCTCTGAGCTTCCTGGGTGTGTGGTTTATAGTATGTGTTACTAGTCTGGGACCATTCTTAGCCATTATTACTTCAAATATTTCTTCTGTTTCTTTTTCTCTTTCTTCTCCTTCTAGTATTATCATTATATTACAACTTTATAAATATATTACAAATTTATAATTATCATTATATTACAACTTTTGTAATTGTCCCACAGTTCTTGGACATACTATTCTGGATATACTTTTTTTTTTCCCATTCATTTTTCTGTTTGCTTTTTTGTTTGGGAAGTTTCTATTGGTACATCTTTAAGCTCACCAGTTCTCTGCTGATGAGTCCATCTATGTATTGCAAAAGCATTCTTTATTTCTGTTATGATGATTTTGACTTTTAGCATTTTCTTAGAGATTCCATCTTTCCACTTACATTAATCATCTTTCCTTATATTTGTCTGTTTTTTCTTTTAGAGCCCTTAGCATGTTAATCATAGTATATTAAACTCCCCATCTGATAATTCCAAATTCTGTGTCACATCTAAGCCTAGGTCTGATGCTTGCTGTGTCTCTTACAGCTGTGTTTTTCTTGCTTTACCATACCTTATAATCTTGGTTGAAAGTACATGCGATCTAATCAGGTACTAGGAACCAAGGCAATTAAGCCTTTAGTGTGAGGTTTTATATTAATCTGGTTAGGAGCTGGCTGTGTTTAAATGTTTGCTATAGCTGGAAGTGCCAGAGGTTTTCAGTTTTCTCTGGTTTATTTTTTTCTCCCTGTTTTCTTTGGATTTCCCTAAGAACTTCTTCTTAAATTGAGTCTGTGTTTTGCAGCTCTCTCCATTATAATTTCACTATTATTATATTGAAGCCCTTTTGATGTGGCAGCAAGGTGGCAAGGGAAGGGCATTCTTCTATAATCTTAATTTGATTAAATATCAGTTTTTCAAGATTATTTATTTGAGAGACAGAGAGTGCAAACACCGGGAGGGGCAGAGGGAGACGGAGAAGCAGATTCCTGCTGAGCAGGGAGCCTGATATGGGTCTCCGTCCCAGGATCCCGAGGTCATGACCTGAGCCGAAGGCAGATGCTTAACTGACTGAGCCATCCAGGCACCCCTAAATCTCATTTTTATTAATGGACTTGAGTCCCTTGGCTGTGGCTTTCGAAGCATTTTTTAGCCTTTTTTTTTTGAGACAGGGAGGCTAGAGAGGCCTGGAGTTGACTAATTGCTTTTCCCTCAGATTCTTTAAGGCTCTGGTCATTTCCTCTGGAGGGAAGACCTTGTTATGGAAAGTACCCTGGGCATATTTCACTGGAATGGTAATATCCACCTCTTCTAGCCCAAAATATGAGAGGATTTTTCTTTGATCTTCAAGGTGAGAATCTTCTGGAGTTCCTGGAGGTAAAACCCATGAAAATGTGGTGGATCTTTTAAGACTAGGCCCCTCACTCAAGCTAGTCCAATTTAGCCGGTACCAATTCACTGAGGTTGTCATTTACGTGTCTCTACCAGTTAGCGCTCCAGTGGGTTCTGCTTCTGGTTTGTACGTCTCAGCTGTGATTCTTGCTGTATTTGCCTATCTCTCTGGATTTCGAGGTGGTGGTTTGTCCTATAGTCTCTATTCTCTGACTGATCTAAGAGAAGTCACTGATTTGCAGTTTGTACAACTTCGCTCTTGTGAAGATGAGAGTGACAGCTTCCAAGCTCTTTACATATTGGAAGCTACAGTGGAAGTCTCTTCTCGTTTTAAGACTGTTCATGATATCATGGAAATCCCCCACTCTGGGAGCTCCACCTCCCTTCTCCTCTCCAGATTCACTGCTTTCTAATCTTGCCACACAGCTGTCATCTCAGCTCTTAGTGCTTCCTTCCTTGCTTTTCTGGATTCATTCCAACATATTTTTCGTTTACTTCTTCATTTTGCTACAGTTTATTCTCATAGCTCCATAAGGGAGAGAATATGAGAAATAAATTTTGAGTATCAGAAAATGTCTTCTAGCCCCAGTGTTACCTATAAGAAATTTGTACCAATCTGATTTTGTTCTGAAAGTTTACATTGCTATGTCTAATTCTTTGCCTGGGGACAGAAATTTGTGTGTGATATGTATGTTTCTGTGATATGTAAGTGTGTGTATGAAGGTAGAGGGCAGAGTTGGGAGTTGATTGTTTTGTGTATACAAATGTTCAACTTATCTGTTTATTTTCAGTACCATATCTCACTCCTACCCTCTTCAGGCCTGACATTTCCAAGTACCACATGTCTCTGTGGTTCTATGATCTTGATAGGCTCCCACCTCAACTTAGTCCCCTTCAGTGCATCTTGTAGCCATCTGAACCCATGTGTCCAGATGGATTACAAATATATATATCTCAAGGTATTGATAATTATATACTTCTTATTGTGACAAAAATTTAAAAGCATTTTTACTATCTTTAAAAAAATTTACAGCAGTTTTTGTTAACATGACTTCCTGACTTCAGTAATTTTTATTTTAATGTGCGTGACTCTGTGCAGGAAAAAAAAAAGTGTGCAGAGCAACAGAGTTTCCCAGTTTTTCCATTACTTCTATTGGGATTTTTTTTGTGTGTCTTCAGTGATATTCTTTGCTTTGAGTGTGAGTAAAAAATATTTAATGCTTCAGTAGACTACTTTGCTGGTGTGGTGTATCATGAGGTGTTTCCTTCCTCAGTTAACTGGCCCTGGGGACATCCCTAGGTGTTCATAAGTGGTATTACTGCAAGGAGAAGTGATAGCACAGCAGGAACAGGCAGGGGCCATATGTTCATACAACTTACTTGTGCCTTTGGATCCTGCTAGAGTACAGTCTTTTTTTTTTTTTTAAAGATTTTATTTATTCATTTGAGAGAGAGAGAGAGCACAAGCAGGAGAAGCAGAGGCAGAGGGAGAGGGAGAAGCAGACTCCCTACTGAGCTGGGAGCCCAACCTGGGGCTCGATCCCAGGAGCCTGAGATCATGACCTGAGCCGAAGGCAGACGCTTAACCATCTGAGCCATCCAGTGCCCCTAGTGTACAGTGTTAAAAAGGTCATTTTCACACGCCAACTTTATGGCTTTCTAGGTTAGATAATACCCAGTTCATGATGAATAGTCACATTTCATGTTCCTTGGTATCTCAGAGTTAAGTCTCAGTCTCTGCCAAGGAGACTGGTAGCAAGAGAACAACTATCTTGTAAAAGGAGAGCATTTATCTTCTAAAAATGGTATAGCATATCTTTAGAATCCTAGAGGTCTGTCTGTGAATCTTTAGTCAGGGTTTGCTATTGGGTCCATGCAATAGTCTGTTTTGTCGAAGATCTTTGGATCACTAATAGATCCTCTGGATCCCCACTCAAGTTGCTGGATTATGAAGCTGCTTGAACTGCAGACTGGGTTAACTGGAGTATCTTACTGTGATTTGGCTCCTATTTAGTTAGCAGCCTTACAAATTATTTAATGAGTTGAAGGAAGAAACACACCCAAATATTTTTTCATAAAATCCAAAAAGGCCACCAAAAGTTTTGTCTCTATTTTTGTGATTAGGAAGCAAAGTATAGCAGTCTTTCACTTTTGAGGAGATATCTTGATATGTCTTGAACTCACTAAAACTTCAAAGAGTTGGAAGGACATTAGGCTTTCCTGAGAATTATCTCTTCATGTGTCTAGGGATTCTACTGTTACTGAGTACCCTGGACGGTACCTGATATTTCCTGCTTACGAGATTCTATTAGCATTACATCATCATATGGGGGCATCAGCATGATGGCCTATGGAATGGTGAGATGATACAAGTATTAACAGACTAAACTCTGGCACAGAGTCAGGAGTTGTAGAGGAATAATGATAACCTAACCTTCTGTCCCTGCTGGCTGGAGGTAAGTATTTGTGTGTGTGTGTGTGTGTGTGTGTGTGTGAGAGAGAGAGAAAGAGAGAGAGAGAGAGAATTGGAGCATACAAGGTATTAGGGGCCACACTGCCTTGTTCCTTTAAGGAGCCTACATATGGATCAGCAACTATGATTCAGTCACCACATGGTTAAGTTAACAATAATCTATTGATTTTTCTAAGGCCAATTTGTTTTCTACATGGGCCAGTTAAATGAGGATGGAGGAGGATTTACAATTCTAGTATTTTTGAAGTACTCGATGCAGGCACTAATGTATGAAATCCCCTTAAAAGTGAAGAATTGATTTTGACTTACTATTTGGTAGAGAGGAGTTATCCCTGAGGCTTTCATTTTGCTGTTTCTATCATAACATCCTTTACTTTATAATTCAGGGGACCAATGTTGTGATTTTGTCTGTAACAGTATGTTTATTCCAACTGAGCACTCCAGAACTGAGAAAATAACCAAAAGCATGCTTTTAGATGCACTTAGCCTCTGCTGAGATGGAATTGAGCCAAAGCTCCAGTTATAACTCTACCCCAAGTAAATCTTTTCTAATTCTTAAACCAATGGCATTCTGGGCCCTCAGGGGTTTATGTCATCTCAGAATCAGTATCCAATTATTACTGGAAGGTATGGATAGTTCCTTTTCTCAACACATAGTTACCCTGTGTATTAGGGTTTTTCAGAGTAACAGAACCAATAAGATGGATGGATGGGTGGGTGGATGGATGGATAGGTAGATAGATAGATAGATAGATAGATAGATAGATAGATAGATATAGAAGAGATTTGTTATGGGAATTGGTTCACACAATTATAGGGGCTGAGATATGACACAATCTGCTGTCTGCAAGTTGGAGAACCAGGAAAGCTAGTGGTATAATTCAGTTTCGAGTCCAAAGGCCTGAGAACCAGGGTTGCTGATGGTGTAACTCCTAGTATGAAGCTGAAGGCCTGAGAACCAGGGATACACAGGTCTAAGTCCTAGAGTTTAAAAGCAAGGGCAGGAGAAGATGGGTGATGTCCCAACTCAAGAAAAGAGTGGGAGAATTCACCCTCTCTCTGCCTTTTTTGGTTTTGTTTGGGCCCACAACAGATTAGATAATGCCTGCCCACATTGGTGAGGGTGGATCTTCTTTATTCATTTGACTGATTCAAATGTTAAACTCTTCCAGAAACACTCACAGAGATACACGGAGAAAAAATATTTTACCTGCATCTGGATATCCCTTAGCTTAGTCAAGTTGACACATAAAATTAACCATCACATCCTGATAAATGACCCTAGTGCCTTTGGAGTAGGCTTCTAAGAATCTTCTAGGAAAATTTATACTTGTGATATTATTGCAAGGTCCTCCTAAAATCTACCTAGTCTCATCTTCACTCAGAGGTTATGGGTATGTTTACTGACCCAGGCCTGGAAATTGGATGGGGATCCTTAACTCCTTTATGTTAACTAAAGACAGGCCTCTGTTCATCAGATGTAGAAGGTTTTTATTAGTGTTATACAAATCAAGTAGAACCTTAGTTCTGTTCCTATGTCTCAGCCCTTCATCATTTAACTCATACCAAAGATGTTTGCAGGTCAAATCATTTTGATAATTGCTCTGGTCTTGCTGTCCATCATGCTTAAGTGATGCCCTATTTTGGTTCATTGAAATCAGAGAGACTGGTTAAATAGCATCTTTCAGTCTGGAAGGATAGCCACTATGGAGCTACAGAGCTTTACAGGGAAGGTGTACTTCAGTCTTCCTTGACAGGATATTGACTAAAACAATGTATTTCTCAGTGCTTTGGTGTAGGCAATATACTCTGAGCCCTCTTAGGAGATCTAGTTAGGAGATGGTTGTACCTGATTAATCTATTCTAATATTTCTACTTTTTTAAATCTTGGGATTTCCATATCTGTAAATTCATCCTGGTCTTTAATTTTATTCCTTCCCCAGTGGTCTTAGAATCCATTTCCATGATATTCTCCTTGGCTAACCACCGAGTAAAAATAACAAAAAAATATTTGAATTCTTTTGGTGTATAGGCTGCTCACTTTCTAAATTACACTTTGTACCATCCTTAAAATGACATGTTTGGATTTGATTTTAGTTATTGATCTTGAGGCAATGAAAGATGAAAGGAGTACAGCATGACAAAACTTGTCGTTCTCTTGGAAGGTATCCTGCTCAGGTGAAGGAGGAACTTCTGCTGACCAGGTGGCACTTAGGAATCTGGGGGTACTCAAAGTTATGTGAGTCCATCCAAATGTATCCATTCAAATCATCAGGCTACCACTCTTTCCCAGTCAATGTCCTAGATTTTCCAGAAAGACCTGATGTGGTTGAGCATTGATTTATATTCATCATAACTTGAGCTGGGAATTTAAAATCTTGAACTAGTTATTTCCTTTTTTATTGGCCTCGAAACATGGAAGACATTATTGACAGTCTCATGAAGTTTGGATTCTTCTTTTTTATCATAATATTTTGTGTAGCAGCCACTTAGGCTGTGAAAGCATTGACTTCAAAAAGCACTTCATTGCAAGTGATCACAGGTGATGATTTAAATAACTATTTTACCAATGCAGACCATGGATTTTCCTGGTCCCACCATTTAGTTCTAGCAGGAGGCCTTTCTCTCCTGAAAATTATTAAATCAGATATAGAATCCTAAATTGCCATTTTTTGATACTCAGTTGCAGAGGGCAAAATCTAGCTTATTGAATAAAAAGAATTACTATAAACATATTATATAGGCACAAAAATATTGGAAGGGTTAAAGAAGCATGTTCCAGGATGAGCTTCCAGAAATGATTCCCAAAACCACAGAGCAGAACTGGTTGCCAATGTAGCTGGTGTTCCTGTCAAAATTAGGAAACTGCCCCCAAATTGGGAAGCTATCACTATGGTTGCCAGCTCCAGAACCATGCTTCAGCTGCTATGACCCACAGGAGGAAAAGGGGCGTTTCATTCCATGATTCTCTTCTCATTTTCTAAGTTCTTGAATTCAAGTTTCAAAAAAAGCCAGGCATTAATTAGTGGAATCTAAGTCACACTGGAACTCTGTCTGCAAGTTCATTTGGGAAAGGTAGTTTCTACTTTTCTGCTATTACTCTTTTGAATGTGCAAGCTATTTACTAAAAAATATGTTTGGAGAAAAACAGGGAGCATGATCTAGGGCAGCCACCAGCATCAGTTTGTGAACATTATCTCTAAACATTTCTCACTTACTCTCTGTGTCTTCTTTTGGGGCACATTCTCCTTCACTTGGACAAATAGAGAGTGAAGGGCTATCTATCAATAATTTCCCAAATTGTGAATTTGTGTTTATTTAGTTCTCTTATTAACTGACTCTGGTATCTACTGCAAATACGATTGTACTTTTTGCTTCATCCCCACTCTAACTGTTGAGTTAGGAAACTATGTCTCAGGAAGTAAAGGTGGCAAGTATAAATGGTTTTTCCTTTGGTCCTTTCTACTCTTCCATTCTGTGTGGGTGGAACTGGGCACTTACAGAGCTCATCGATGCAAGTAAATAATAGTTGCTGAGTCTGGGCTATGCCATCTACTTGTTGAGAACTCCATTCCCTACAGGTACTCTGGAGAGGTGTATGTTACTAGTTTGTGGCGTCCTCTCTGGATTTGGCAGATACTCTTTACAGTTTATGGTTTGGAATCATGACTATTCCTAGTTTTATTAGAGTTTTCTTTTTCTACCTCTTGGTCCTTGTCATGTTGTAGACTCAGCTAGTATAGTGTATTAAAAACAATGTATCATGACATACTTGCCAGAAACATAGAAATAGGAAAGAGATTGAAAGGAATATTTTAGATTTTTCTCCTTCAGAGTATTTATAATAAAATGGAAGTCAAATTCCTTTTCAGTCGTGTGACTTTTAACCCTTTTCTGCATGTCAGTGGTGCCCAATAGCAACTGCATAAAAAGAATGAATTCAGTAAATTTAGATGGATGATGATCTTGTTTGGGATCTAACTAGTGGGAAATGCAAATGACAACTTAAAACTCCACATTGTTTATTATTCAACATGTGATAAATATAGTCTTTTCCCTGTATGGTCCTCCTGAAGAAACTTCTCATCTGGGAACCCACTGAAAATTACAATGAAATTTTGCCTCCTCCCTGACCAATCTTCTTTTCAAAGCACTCATGAATGCTTAAAAGACTCAACAGTATATTAAGACTAAACGACTTTCCTAGGGCTATAGGGGAAATGAAAGAATCATGGGTATTAGGACCAAAGTAAAACTAGTAATATTTAGGTCATAAATGGAAATGTCACTTTGTCCTGGCACTGTTTGCTTTGCATATTTACCATTTCAGTTATTTATAACCTACTTTGTTTTAAAAAAAGATTTCAGGCAATGTACAAAAATATACAAAATAAAAAACAAATAAGAGGAAATTGAGGTAAAGGGAAAATGTTATGGAAAAACAAAATGAAGTGGGGAGTGAAAGAATGTGACAAATACTTGCTGCAGGATTCTGTCTGCTTGCTAAAAGTGGGTTGGCTATTTGCTCAGAGCTTTCTAGCAACCATTGTGGACAGGGAAGTGTAATTAGCTGCAAGAATCACACACTCATTAAGATATAAACAAGGCTACTGCTCAAGAGACCTGTATAATATCTCTGGTACTAAAATACTGAGTTAAGGGCGCCTGGGTGGCTCAGTCGGTTAAGCGTCTGCCTTCAGCTCAGGTCATGATGCCAGGGTCCTGGGACTGAGTCCCGCATTGGGCTCCCTGCTCAGCGGGGAGTCTGCTTCTCCCTCTTACTCACCCCCTACTCCCTGCTGGTACTCTCTCTCTCTCACATGGACTCTCTCTCTCTCTCTCAAATAAATAAATAAAATCTTAAAAAAAAATAGTGGGTTAAAATGTGACTTGTTTTCTTAACAATATTCATAGGATAAATAAAACAACAAAGTTTACAGAGACATTTTTTGAACATTTTTCTTAATAAAATCAATGACATAACACTGAAGAGTAATTCATTTAAAATGTATTCCAGTGGAAGTGAGAGTGGAACAGTTCAGCTGCAGATTCCTGCTAACTTGTAGATTTGAGTATTCAGAAATGTATTCATTACAAATATAATTCTTTTCAGTTTTAAATAATTGTTTTAAATTAAAGTAGGAGAGCTGGAACGTAAGGAATAGCGTGGAGGAGCACAGGGGAAGGGAGGGAAGACTGAATGGGAAGAAATCAGAAGGGAGACAAACCATGAGAGACCCTGGACTCTCTGGACTAGGAAACAAACTGAGGGTTACAGAGGGAGGGGCATGAGGGGGATGGGGTAACCGGGTGATGGGTATTAAGGAGAGCACGGGTTGTGATGAGTGCTGGCTCTTCTATGTAACTAATGAATCGTTGAACACTACATCAAAAACTAATGATGTATCATATATTGGCTAATTGAACATAATAAAAAATAATAATCTTAGAAAAATAAATAGGAGAGCTGTGTGTAAAAAATTTAAGTAATATGAATAAATACAATAAAAAATGCATTTCTACTTTTCAAGATTGTTTAAAAGTTGGATCTTTTTCTCTATATAAATGTATTAGCATACATGAGTATACACATGCACACACCCACGGCAGTAGAATTACATTTTGGCATCCACCACTCAGAGATCTAGAGCCATCACTTCTAAATCCTGTACTTTGGTTCATGTGACTATAATGAAGGATCCAGCCTCTAGTCCATGTGGACTAATGGAATACTTTTGTGTGGGGAGAGTGCTCTTCTCCTGCTGCCAAGAGCAGAAGCCAGGAGCAGATGAATCCTAGCAGACATCTGCCAGGACATTTACTCAGGGATTCTGCAGTAGAGCAGTCAATCAGGTCAAGCTCTGGGTCTCTGCCCCTCATCACCCATTCTTCAACCAGGCAGCATATGTCACATATCTGCTTTGGGGCCCAGAGATGTGTGAGTGGAAATTCAAGTAAAAAGAAAAGCTCTTGCCCTTGTTTCTGCAAATGTCCTGGTGGCACAGATAGCTAGGTCCAAAAGACCATTGGATACTCTGCCTGGTCATGAAGAAAGAGGAACAGACTTAATAGAAATATCAGTACAGGGAATTAAAATAGGTATCACATATGTCCTAAGACTTATAAGCAAAGATCAGACACAAGGAGTAAGATAAGGAATTTATGAAACAAGAATAGATGCTAATGGCAAAAATTAGAGAATGTGAATATAAGACATATAGTCTAATTATTAACATTAAACTCTGACTCCATTTCCAGAACAACAACACAAACTGTTGAAGAAGAAAGTAATGAGCTGGAAATGTGAGAAATGACATAAAATGACACATGGCAAAAAGGGATAAACAAAAGTGGAGACATGGATGATAGCATTAGGAGTTCTAACATCTATATTAATTAGTGCCGGATGGAGAAAATAGAATGGAAGCGATATTGAAGGGAAAGAAAAGATAGAAACTTTCCAGAAATGAAGATGTGGTGAAAATCCACAAATCCTGAGTGGGATATATTCAGGGCACATACATATACTACTGGCTACGTGGTAGAGTAATTTCAGAGCGTGAAGGATGAAGGGAAAAAATCCTAAAGTTTCTGTAAAGACAACAGATTACTTACAAAGGAAAAGAGTCTTACTGATATGAATATTTTTTTTGAAAATCAAACTTTTTCTTTTATTTATTTATTTTTAGAAATAGCTTTTGAAAATATAATTAATGAGAAATAAAGTTATCTGATGTTCTCTAGTGGAACTTTGCAAACAGTTAAGCTGTTTGTTTGTTTGTTTGTTTATTTATTTATTTATTTATTTATTTTGTTATGTTAGTCACCATACAGTACATCATTAGTTCTTGATGTAGTGTTCCACGATCCATTGTTTGCCTATGATATGAACCTTAGTAGCAACATCAGGTTGTAGAAGTTGATAAAATCAGTGATAAAGAATGGAGATTAGAAAAAAGAAAATTAAATTTAAAAATAAATAGATCTCAAATTCTAAAGATAAAATAAAAGGAAATGAACAGGAAAATAAAGGTTAAACAAGTAAACTAAACAGTTTAATAACAAGTTACTAGAGTAAAGATGGAAAGATAATAATTACTACAATATAAATAAAAAGAAAAGTCACATGGAATAATATCAAGTAAGCAATCTTGAGTTAAAGGAAAACAAAACTGGTTTTCAATCTGGATGGAAAATATCTCCAAACAGGAAAGGAGGTAGGAAGAGGAAAGGAAAGGACAGACAGAAGAATATAGGTAAGGAACTTGTGTCTTAAAATCTTGAGGTGTGTCTCCTATTGGCATTTCATGGAGAGAAAAATAAGATGCTGACTCTAATATGATGCCCTTAAACTCCCTTACTTTAAGAGCTAGAACCTAGAGGCACTGCTTTGTCTGTACTGAAAATCTCAGGGGTAGTGGTTTTTTATTTCAAACAGGTGATAGTTGGGTATGGTGTTCTTATATGGCCCATGCAGCTGTTAACATCACCTCTAAACATTTCCCACGCAGCTGGAATATTGGAGTACTGTAGGAAGTTGGAGAAAGTCACACATACTCATAGAATTTAAAGGCTGTTCAAAAATCTAGGATAAAGGATGTCATTTCACCATTGAGTGTAATAGCATTTTAGCTGGAGTTGTCGCTAAAGCAGACACTAGAACAATATGTCTTGTATTTCTTGTTCTAAAAATGGTTTAACATTTTTTCCCATTTATTTAAAAAAAAAGAAAAGAAAAAAAAAAAGAAAAGAGGAAAGCAAGCGTTGGGAAATACCTCCTTAAGGCTGTGGTTCAAATCGGCGAACATCTCTATAGATAGCAGAGACCATTTTTCCATCATTGATCTTTCCATTTAGAGATAACATTCTTTAAGATAAAATTACAATAGTAAGCAGGTGTTACTGCAAAATTCAGTAAACAACCGAAGCCCTTCTCTATGCCTGCTTCTCTGAGATTCTGCTTCCATTGTCTTAAATACATAAAATACCATATGAGAGAATACAACACAAAGGCCACTCATTCTGGACCTCAGTGCCATAAAACTAGGCAGATAAATAGTTTCAGCAAAATTTGTCATAAACTAGGCAAACCTAATTAAATTACATCTCCAATTCAAAACGATGTTTGATCTGTGGTGTAATCACACATGTGTGTGGAGCTTCCTCCTGGGTATGCTCATGCTTTAGGGTCTTTTAGACTTTTGGCAGCAAGTGTTGTTATATCTACTTTCCCATAGTTTTCCTACTGTTAATGGAGTGAAAAATGAAATATGCTTTCTTAACTTCCCTTGGGCATTAGTAAAGTTAGACTATGACTAGGCAACCAGCAATGGGAAATAGTGAGAAACAAATGGCAAATTCTCACAAATCAAGTCCTTCCTTAAGGTCAGCTATGGCGCATTCACTGCACTGCAGCTAATTATAATTAAAGGAGAAATAAACAAAGACTTGTAATCCTATTGCTCTTTACTCCTTCCTCTGTCCTCCATTCCTCCAGTTCTGTATTCCTAGGAGATAGGTGACTGTCAATGTTAATCTTTAGTAAGTACAAACATGAAAACTAACATCAACATGAACTGATTTACTTGACTGTGAGTTCCTTAAGGACAGGGAATTGTATACTCTCGATACTTTGAATCCCCAGAGAACAATGCTTAGCTTATGTTAGTTGCCCAAGGGCAACATAATGCCATTTCACATATATCTGTAGCACACATCATACAGTTCTGCCAACTCCTCTATCATGGAAAAGATGAAAAGTAGTGTCATAAACACAGAACTTTGGACCTTCCACAAAACACAGGACTCTGTTGGGATTGTCTCTTCTCTGATTGTTCCACATTGATCTTTTGTAGAGGGTAGATAAACCCATACTCATTTTTATCACTGGGATGTTGTTAACATCTTGATTTTCAGTGATACAAGAAATGAGAAAGATTTGTATGAGAAGCAGTTATATGAGACTATAAAGTATCTAGCAGGGATGTTTTGTTATTATCTTACCATTAATATTTTTTACTTTGGGAATTAATGAACAAAAGAGTTTTTTTTTTTTTTTTTCTGGAGAATTAATGGCTCATGACAGGGAGTGTAGTGAGTGAAAAAAGCCAGGAGTCATTTAGAATCAACTAGTATTTACTGAATTATCTGCTATATGGCAAGCCTTTGCTAAGCTTTGGCTATCCTGAAGTGAGTAAGACAGATACGGTCCCTGTCCTCAGTGAGTTGACATTTTAGGCTATAGGCAAAACACCAGCTGACTAAACAAACTAAACAACCAAGTAAAGAGATATTTTCAGTGCTTCCTAGGAAAGGAACAAGGTGCTGAGATAGGGCTGGGTGGAGAAGTGGAGGGTTACAGAGGAACTTTGGAGAGGGTACCAACAAAGTAAGAGGCTGAGAGGTAAGAAGGAGAGTCAGAGCCTAGACACTGGAGAGTATTCCAGACCAATAAACCAAAGGCAAAAATTTGAGGTGGGAAAAATTGGCATGTTAGATCTAGATTTGAATCTAAACACAGTCATCTATGAACCTAAGTGGGCAAGTTCCTTTACCTAGGATTCTTAGTTTCACATTCGTAAAATCAAAATAATAATGTCTGTGTCGAAAATTAGCGTGCAAGTTAAAGCTCTCTATGACAAAGTGCTCAAGACATCATAGACCTTCAGAAAATGTTTCTCTTTCCTGCCAACATTTTATAACTTTAGATAAATTCCTTACAAAAGTCAGAGCGATAACAGCAATATAAAAAAATGTTAAACTTCCTAAGGACAAGTGTCATTTTGTTCCAAATAGCACTTACTCGAAAAAAACAAAAAACAAAAAAAATCCCCCCCAAAAACCACACAACGCTTTTGAAAACTTTAAACAGGATTCAGCTTCACCCTAACAACTGTGATGGTCACACACTACCATACCTATTTTTTAATGCAAGTGTATTTCAGTGACTGCAAAAAAAAAAAAAAAAAAAATCAAGATTGAAATGTAACAGATTGAAACCCTTACTTGGTGAGTTTTCAGTAATAGATTAGTGTGTATTTAACCACCTTTTCAGCATGAGTGAGTTTAATCTCTTTTACATTAAACAGATTGTTAAACAAGACTTCACAGTGCTGCTGTATCACCACCAGAATTATTTTACTATCTATAGACATTTTGCATTTTAAAAAGCCCTACAAAAACATGTGTCTGTTTATATGACCTTTCATAACTAATTCAAGGTGGGTTTTGTCAACCAACTGTAATGCTTGTTTTCTTAACAAGCAAGTAACTTTCCCTTTCTTGGAACAAGAACATTTGATACAGTAAATGATTAGAGCAATTTAAGTCCTGAGTAGATTCTGTTCACTAAAACATGTTCCTCTGAGTTTTGCTACAGCCATAAAATGAGCCACAATAAAAGGATCCCTGGTGTTACTAACTCTAGAACCTCTGTGTGTTCTGCTTTAGAGTAAGTGACTATACATAAGCACTGTCCAGAGCACACCACACACACACACACACACACACACACACACACACACACACACCCCTCATATGGCATAAACCAAAACCTATATTGTAGCTGTCACGATTGCAGAGAGGCCTGAGTATAGAGGCCAGGTCTGGATTCACAGTGGCCTAGATCCTTGAGATGTGGAAAAGACACGCTTTTCCCAGATATGGTCCGCTCTGCTTTAAATGTGAATGACAGGTAACTTACTCTGTCCTGCTGCCACTGAGACTTCTAGTGAGCAAGGTTGAGGTGGCTAGGAAAAGCTAATGGAGGGAGATGGGTTTCTACACCTTAGAGGTTTACAGAGAGGTAGAAAGAGCCATTTGGATTTTGTGGTGGTGCTGATGAGGAGAAAAGAGGAAAACAAATTCGCCTGAGGGGAGTGCATGGAAATTCAGTTGAAAACAAAATTGTAGCATAGGTGAAGTGAAACACTGAAATTACTCATTGTAGACAAAGCCAGGGTGAGTCATCTGGGTTAAAAATCTAAACAAAAGAAAACCTCACTAAAATTTCCTGTCTTAAGAGAATGGGAATGGAATAGTTTTTGTCTAATTCATTCCCAGGAATATAGACATTCTTTCTGAGAACAAGAGACAGTGAAAGGAGATTCTGTGGGCTTGAGTTAAAGATGATTTCTTCTCCTGGATAGCTGTGACAAATTGCAGTGACTGAGTGAAATGAATCTTACTTTTGATTTTGTTCCACCAAATTTTTCCTCTTTACTAGTGGCCTAGAATGCCTTTTGTCTCTCCATTTATTTAAATCCCACAGTTTCCTCTTAAAAATCTTACCTCCTCAAAGTATATAGCAATATAAGCCTTTCTCAAGAAACAAGAAAGGTCTCAGATACACAACCTAACCCTACACCTAAAGGAGCTGAAGAAAGAACAGCAAGTAAAGCCTAAGCCCAGCAGGAGAAGAGAAATAATAAAGATCAGAGCAGAAATCAATGAAATAGAACCCAAAAGAACAGTAGAACAGATCAACGAAGCTAGGAGCTGGTTCTTTGACAGAACTAATAAGATTGATAAACCCCTGGCCAGACTTATCAAAAAGAAAAGAGAAAGGACCCAAATAAATCAAATCATGAATGAAAGAGGAGAGATCACAACCAACACCAAAGAAATACAAACAATTATAAGAACATATTATGAGCAACTATATGCCAGCAAATTAGACAATCTGGAAGAAATGGATGCATTCCTAGAGAAGTATAAACTACCAAAACTGAACCAGGAAGAAATAGAAAACCTGAACAGACCCATAACCAGTAAGGAAATTGAAGCAGTCATCAAAAATCTCCCAACAAACAAGAGCCCAGGGCCAGAGGGCTTCCCAGGGGAATTCTACCAAACATTTAAAGAAGAATTA
The DNA here is from genome assembly GCF_003265705.2 of Callorhinus ursinus. NCBI lineage: Eukaryota > Metazoa > Chordata > Mammalia > Carnivora > Otariidae > Callorhinus > Callorhinus ursinus. Next base: position 99,097,662 of record NW_027397066.1, read on the forward strand.
ATACCTATTCTTTTGAAACTGTCCCAAAAAATAGAAATGGAAGGGAAACTTCCAAACTCGTTTTATGAGGCCAGCATTACCTTTGATACCCAAACCAGACAAAGGCTCCATCAAAAAGAATTACAGACCAATATCCCTGATGAACATGGATGCCAAAATTCTCACCAAGATACTAGCCAAGAGGATCCAACAGTTCGTTAAAAGGATTATTCACCACGACCAAGTGGGATTTATTCCTGGGCTGCAAGGTTGGTTCAACATCCACAAATCAATCAGTATGATGCAATACATTAATAAAAGAAAGAACAAGAACCATATGATCCTCTCAATAGATGCAGAAAAAGCATTTGACAAAGTACAGCATCCTTTCTTGATTAAAACTCTTCAGAGTATAGGGATAGAAGGTACACACCTCAATATCGTAAAATCCATCTATGAAAACCCACAGCGAATATCATTCTCAATGGGGAAGAACTGAGAGCTTTCCCTCTAAGGTCAGGAACACGGCAGGGATGTCCACTATCACCACTGCTATTCAACATAATACTAGAAGTCCTAGCCTCAGCAAGCAGACAACAAAAAAAAATAAAAGGCATCCAAATCGGAAAGAAGAAGTCAAACTCTCACTCTTTGCAAATGATATGATACTTTATGTGGAAAACCCAAAAGACTCCGCCCCAAAACTGCTAGAACTCATACAGGAATTCAGTAAAGTGGCAGGATATAAAATCCATGCACAGAAATCAGTGTCATTTCTATACACCAACAACAAGACAGAAGAAAGAGAAATTAAGGAATCAATCCCATTTACAATTGCACCCAAAACCATAAGATACCTAGGAATAAATATAACCAAAGAGGCAAAGGATCTATACTCAAAAAACTATAGGATACTCATGAAAGAAATTGAGGAGGACACAAAGAAATGGAAAAACGTTCCATGCTCATGGATTGGAAGAACAGATATTGTTAAAATGTCTACACTACCTAGAGCAATCTACACATTCAATGCAATCCCCATCAAAATACCATCAACTATTTTCAGAGAAATAGAACAAAGAATCCTAAAATTTGTATGGAACCAGAAAAGACCCCGAATAGCCAGAGGAATGTTGAAAAAGCAAAGCAAAGCTGGTGGCATCACAATTCCAGACTTCAAGCTCTATCACAAAGCTGTAATCATCAAGACAGTATGGTACTGGCACAAAAGCAGACACATAGATCAATGGAACAGAATCGAGAACCCAGAAATGGACCCTCAACTCTATGGTTAGCTAATCTTCGACAAAGCAGGAAAGAATGTCCAGTGGAAATAAAACAGTCTCTTCAACAAATGGTGTTGGGAAAATTGGACAGCCACATGCAGAAGAATGAAACTGGGCCATTTTCTTACACCACACAGAAAAACAGACTCAAAATGGATGAAAGACCTAAATGTGAGACAGGAATCCATCAAAATCCTTGAGGAGAACAGGTAGCAACCTCTTCGACCTCAACTACAGCAACTTCTTCCTAGAAACATCACCAAAGGTAAGGGAAACAAGGGCAAAAATGAACTACTGGGACTTCATCAAGATAAAAAGCTTTTGCACGGCAAAGGAAACAGTCAACAAAACCAAAAGACAACTGACAGAATGGGAGAAGATATTTGCAAATGACATATTAGACAAAGGGCTGGTATCCAAAATCTATAAAGAACTTATCAAATTCAATACCCAAAGAACAAATAATCCAATCAAGAAATGGGCAGAAGACATGAACAGACATTTCTGAAAAGAAGACATTCAAATGGCCAACAGACACATGAAAAAGTATTCAGCATCACTCGGCATCAGGGAAATCCAAATCAAAATCTCAATGAGATACCACCTCACACCAGTCAGAATGGCTGAAATTAACAAGTCAGGAAACGACAGACGTTGGTGAGAATCCTCCTACACCTTTGGTGGGAAGGCAAGCTGATGCAGCCACTCTGGAAGTGTATGGAGGTTCCTCAGAAAGTTGAAAATAGAGCTACCCTATGACCCAGCAATTGCACTACTGGGTATTTACCCCAAAGATACAAATGTAGTGACCTGAAGGGGTACGTGCACCCCAATGTTTATAGCAGCAATGTCCACAATAGCCAAACTATGGAAATAGCTGAGATGTCCATCAACAAATGAATGGATAAAGAAGATATACAAGGTAACATTATGCAGCCATCAGAAAAAGAAATCTTGCCATTTGCAATGATGCGGATGGAACTAGTGGGTATTATGCTAAGCAAAATAAGTCAGTCAGAGAAAGACAAGTATCATATGACCTCACTGATATGAGGAATTTGAGAAACAAGACAGAGGATCATAGGAGAAGGGAGGAAAAAATGAAACAAGATGAAACCAGAGAGGGAGACAAAGCCTAAGAGACTCTTAATCTCAGGAAACAAAGTGAGGGTTGCTGGAGTGGTGGTGGGTGGAAGGGATGGGGTGGCTGGGTGATGGACACTGGGGAGGGTATGTGCTTTGGTGAGTGCTGTGAATTGTGTAAGATTGATGAATCACTGACCTGTACCTCTGAAACAAATAATACATTATATGTTTTAAAAAAAAAAAGATAGTAGGAAGGGAAAAATGAAGAGAGGGAATCAGAGGAGCAGATTGGTTACAAGAAAATGCAAGACCTCAAACAAGACTTTCAGAAATACATAGGGGAGATTCCTAGATGGAGGAGAAGGGGATGGGGAAGGGCTTAATTTCTGCATGAGCAAAAGGTCAAGAATCCTAATAATTTGGCATAAATATTTATTTTTGTTTATTTATTTATATTTATTATAAATATTTATTTCTGCTCGTAGCTTGGCATAGCCCCTCCCAGCTATTCCTTTACAACTGTCCTAGGTAATACATTTTTTTAAAGCCACTGGTTATAATTAAAAGTAGCTACATGTGCATTTCCTTAAAAATGCTATAATTATGCCCAGGATTTTACCAGAGATTTATCTAAATTAATTAGAGTATCAGTTTGCTAGGGCTTCCATTACAAATTGGATGTCACACAATTGGATGGCTTAAACAACAGAAATTTATTGTCTCAGAGTTCTGGAAGCTAAAAGTTCAAGATAAGGTGTTGACAGTGTTGGCTCCTCCTGAGGGCTATATGGGAGACTCTGTTCCATGTTTCTCCCTAACTTCTGGTGGTTTGCTGGCAATCTTTGGCATTTCTTGGTTTGCAGATCTCTGCCCTTATTTTCACATGGGGTTCTCCCTGTGTCTTTGTTCAAATTTTCCCTTTTTATAAGAATATCAGTCATATTGGAGTAGGGACTCACACCTTACACCAATATGACCTCATCTTAACTAAATGCAAGTACACCAGCCCTATTTCCATATAAGGTCACATTCTGAGGTACTGGGAATTAGAACTTCAACATAAGAATTTTGGGGAAGACACAGTTTCAATCCAAAACAGTTGGACATGTTGAAAACCTATAGATGAATTAGAATTCTTGGTCTGAAAATCTGGGTCTAGTGGTGGGGGTGACAGAGTGTTGCCTTTGAAAAGGAAATGCTCTAGGATAATTAAGTTACTGGCTATTCCTTTGCCCTAGGTATTTTTTAACAAGTGGTGAAGAAAAAATGTGATCATGAATTGAACAGATCCTCCTCCCTAGTTATAGCCATCACATTTTTTTTCAAACCCAAAGGAGAGCATGTGGTATAACACACAGACTGGCAATTGATAAAATGTACAAAATCAGGGTGAGGCAATGTGAGCTTATGGCTACAGAATTTGTGGTAAGCTATTCATGGGAAAAGATTGGTTTTGAAACATGATTCCAGGTATGGTAGGTGACCAGCCCCCCAAAAATGTCCACACCCTAATTCGTGGGAATTGTGAGCATGTCATATTTCATGGCACGAGGAATTTTCTGGATGTAATTACGATTAGAGACCTTAAACTAGATTATCCTTGATTATTCAAGTGGGCCCAATTAAACAGGGAACTTTCTCTGGCTGGAGGTGGTAGAGATAAACTAGAGGGTAAGGTCAGGGAGGTTCAACGTATGAGAAGGACACAACGTGCTATAGCTGACTTTGAAGGTGAAGGGAGGCAAGGAAGGTGAGTGCCTTCTAGACATTGAAAATAACCCTTGGGTGACAGACAGCAAAGACCCAGGAAGTCAGTCCTGCAACCACAAGGAAAGGGAAACTGCCAGTGATCTAAGTGAACTTGGAAGTGGATTTTTCATAAAACTTCCTAGAACCCAGATAGCTGACACTTTGACTTTGACCTTGTGAAATTAGAACAGAGAAACCAATGGAGCCAACCCAGACTTCTGACCTACATAACTGTGATATATTTGTGTTGTTTTATGCTCCTAAATTCATGGTAATTTGCTATTGCAGCAACAGAAAATGAATACACTAGGTGTCAGCTGGTTTCTCTTTTTAAATCAACGTAAGATTGGCTTCAGTCTCCTTTCCAAGATTTCTGCAAAGCTTCAGGTCATGTAGGATAATGTATACACTCATGATCTTCTTTGGCACTAAGCTTCTGTTTCTATTAGAGAGTCCTGTAAAGCACATGTACATTGTTTGCCTTGCCCTGGGCTGCTGGAAAATGAGTGACCTGATCCAAGTTGCCACAGATGAGGCAGCCAAGGTCATTCTAGATCAGCTGACAGCCAGCTCATCTCCAGATATCTTGTGAGCAAGCCTATGAAAGATCAGAGCAGAACTGCCTGATCACCACATTTGTGCAAGCAGTAAACTCTCATTGTATGTCACCAAGGTCTTGTGATTATTTGTCAATATCATTTCAGTCTTATTAGATAACTCATGTTGACCTCTTATTAAATAAATCACATTAAGGGAACTTGTGCTCCCTTAATAGTATCAGCCTTTTCACTCTTTCTGCTCTTTCTCATGCCTTAGCCACACCATTTCTAGACTATTTTAGTATTCTTTCTCTCTCTGTTTTTCTATCTCTCACTTATTCCTTTTGATATTAATTTCCTAGTTTTTAAATAATAGCTTCTTTCAGTGCCTCTTTATCAAAGGCAACTCTTTGCAATAGTCATCTGGAGAATTAGATGAGGACTCTTCCATAAAGAGTGCATCATAGCAGGAGGTTAACTCTGAAGAGGTCTTGAGTGATGTCCCTAGTAGTTGGGGTGACCAGAGAATGGTTCTTCGAAAGGGAGAGATAATGTCTCGGGTCATGATTTCTTAGATTAGAGAACATCATTCAAGTTCATCTGTATTCAAGGGACCCTGCATCTGCCCTTCTGACATTCAGTTCCAAATTACCTTATAATGTTATTTAAATATATATGTCACAGATCTTCAACAAGATTGTAAACCCTTGAAAATAGGCTTAGTTTTCTGTATCTTTTTGAAATTATGATATGTTTTTCAGCAAACCCTGTATATAGTGGGCCCTAAATCAATGTATTAATAATGATGATGAGGAAAAATAAGAGGCTGAAAGAATAAGAGAGCTCATGTGAAGAATATACCTAATTAGTTTCAGCTTCTCTTAATTTTTTTTATTCTTAATCGGGGAAGATACACTATAGATTTAAAAAGGAATACATTCAAATAAAATTTCTTTAAGAAATCATTCTTAGATTCTTAGTGTGGAATGTACAAATCAAATAAATAGTAGTTTGGAAATTGGAGACTTTGAAACTACTGAAGTCAAGAAGCCGGAATCCAACAGCCATTCACTGATTATTAAGTTAATGAAGATTGTAAATCATTGAAATAACCACTAGCTCCATGTGCCTAAGACAGAAAGCTTGCTGGAAGGCAACTATTGATGTGAAAATCATTGCTAAATGTTAAATTTGCTTTTAATAACTCCTTGGCAGAATCCTACTTGCAATTACAACACAAAGCAAAATACTTTGCAACAACATGTGTGAAAATATCTTCTGAAATTTATTTTATTTAGAACATTCATCCCTTGCCTTATACTTGGAATTTCCACTGATTCCTATATTCATTACAATTAATGAATTGTAAATTCATTATATTCAGACTGTTAATAAAGATTAGCTGTAGATTCAGAGAAGCTTAGTTTTAAAATAGCTTTTATTATTTTTCTTTATACAAAAGTAACATTTACTTATAGTAGTAATCCACATGGCCCATTTTAAATTCCTAATATGTACACACAGAAGCTTGGCATTTGGCATTTTTAGATAATTAGCATAACATCCTGACCTTAATATAATGGCCTTTGAAATTGTAAAATAGTAACATTTGGTTGAGTGTCCAAATAGCAATTGAGGGGTATATCTCAACCTAAAAATAAAGAAAAGGGATGCACTGTTACCTTGAAAGTCTCAGTCTTATCATCCTAACTCTTGGTGCTCATGTATTATTCTTGTGATACCAAATATGGAAGATGCAGCATGACTACAAATTGGTTGCTACTCTTCCCATTGAGAGGTAGAGTCCAAAGCCTCTCTCCTGGAATCTGAGCTGGCTTTAGTGACTTGCTTAACTAGTAGTGGTGGAAACCACTTTCTGAGACTTTTGAAGGTAGGTCCTAAGAAGCCTTGCAGCTTTTGTTGGGGCCTTCCAGAACACTTTAGGGAAGCTTTGAGCTGCCACATGAGAAATCTGCTTAATCTGAGCCTGCCATGCTGGAGAAGTGCTTCAGCTGGCAGTCCCAGCTAGCCCTCATTTCCAGCTACAGCTTCTTGGCTGCCAAGTAGGTGAGTGAAGCTGTCTTGGACTCTTCAAAGCTGTCTGTTAGCCAGTTGACTACCACTAAGTAGCCGCAGTCAGTGCTGTGAGAAACAAAAAAATCACCCAGCCGAAGTCAGCCTGAATTCTTGGTCCATAAAACCGACAGCTGTATTAGGATGGTTGTTTTTTTAAGCCACCAAAATTTGGGAAAGTGTGTCAGTTATCTATTCCTCAATAGCAAATCACACCCATACTTAGTGACTTAAGACAATAACAACCATTATATTTCAGTGTTTGTGTGGGTCAGGAAGTCAGGGCACAGCAGGGCAGGGGTATCTCTACTTCACAATGTCTGAACTGGGAATACTTGAAAGCTGGGGATGACTTGATGGCTGAGGGCTTGAGTCATATGGAGACAGCTCTCCTTCCATTTCTGGTTGTTGATTCTGACTGTTAGCTAGGACCTTATCTGGACTGTTGGGTGGAACATCATATAGCTTTGTGGCCTCTCCATATGGCCTCTTTACATGGCCTAGTATGGGCTTCCTCAGAGCTGGGTGCTAGGTTCTAAGAGACGTGAATGCTCTGTTGCCTCTTATGACCTATTCTAGGAAGTCACATATGTTCTTTCTGATGCATTCGTAAGCCACCTAGATTAAGGGAGGGCAAGATAAATTTCAGGTGCCCAAGTCCAGAATGTCTTCCCTGAGACTGAGGGGTTTCCTAGAACACAGGACTTACAGTGCTAAAACCAGGAAAGCTCTAGGCAAACCAGGATGAATTGGTCACCCTACTAAACCCCATGTTCTGAAGGAGCGTCAGAGTCATATTGTATTTACAGCATGTTGGGTGGGAGATAGTGTTGTGGCCAATTCATTTGAAAAATAAATTCTCCCAGGAGCGCCTGGGTGGCTCAATCATTAAGCGTCTGCCTTCGGCTCAGGTGGTGATCCCAGAGTCCTGGGATCGAGCCCCGCATCGGGCTCCCTGCTCCACGGGAAGCCTGCTTCTCCCTCTCCCACTCCCCTTGCTTGTGTTCCCTCTCTCGCTGTGTCTCTCTCTGTCAAATAAATAAATAAAAATCTTTAGAAAAAAAAGAAAAATAAATTCTCCCATGGGTGTATAACTGGAATACCAATTAATGTTGCAAGGGCAACAAGCAATTCATAGGAATGTAAATTCTGTGAGGAAAGAGATTTTGTTGTTCTTGTTGTTCATCACCGAGTCTCAGGACCTAGAGTAGTGACTGGCACATAGTTAATGTTAATAAATATTTATGAAATGACTGAATGGATAAATAGTAAGTCCTATAACATTCCATTCCATAAAATCCAGCCAATACCTGACTTTAGCACACTTTTCTTGCTTACTAATAACCGGAGGAAAAATTGCTTTAAATGTTTGTTTAAAATGAAATGGCAGCCTTCCAGGGCAGGAAAAGCTAGAAAACTAATCAAAAACAATAAACTTTAGAGAATATCACTTCATCCTCATGAGACCAGTTTTAGAATTCTCTTTCTTAGGTTCAGTTCAAAAACAGAATCTTAGATGACTGCAGCAGGGGTAAGAAGAGGGTGTCCAGGGATCCTTATATTTGCCTAATTTCTAGGGTGTTCCTGTTGTGACAGCGTCCTTTTGGTTAAATGTCATACCCCTCCTCTAAGTAAGGGGTGGTTAGGAATACTTCTGCCTTAGAAAGTCCATGAGAAGGAGAAGGCAGAATAGGACAAATTCGAAAACTAGCACCTAAGGTTTTGATAGAGAAATAGAAGTTAGGAAAGGTTAGGAGAGGAAGTCCATGCTTTAAATCACATTCCTTTAAGGACACGATATGAACCACTGTAGAAAATAAAGGGGGAACAGAATCACTGGGAGGCCATCTTGGCAGCTGGCTATATTCTGTGTTTATTACCTCATCTTTCATATTGGGGAACTTATTGTCCAAAGTTGAAATACGGGGTAACATTATTTAACAACTCCAAATTCTTAATAGTTTTTAAATAGCACGTTTCTGACAGGAAGATGTTGATCTTAAAGAATTAAGTCCTCTTTTGGGAAAAAATGGGAAATGAGATAGAATGAGAAGATCAAGATAGAGAATGGAAGAACTCCAAAGTCAGACCAAAGGAATTTTTTTTTCCATATTGCAAAAGGGCGACTTTTCTCTATTTTACCTTGACATGTCAGTGCTTTTATATTATTTCTGGACATTTTCTTTTTTTTTGTTTTTTTTTTAATATTTTATTTATTTATTTGAGAGAGAGAGAGAGTGAGAGAGAGAGAGAGCATGAGAGGAGAGGGTCAGAGGGAGAAGCAGACTCCCCGCTGAGCAGAGAGCCCGATGCGGGACTCGATCCTGGGACCCCAGGATCATGACCTGAGCCGAAGGCAGTCGCTTAACCAACTGAGCCACCCAGGCGCCCCCTGGACATTTTCTATACTTCTGTTAGTTTCTTAATCTTGAAGTTTGTAAAATAGATTTTAAAAAGGTATAAAAGCCTACTCCTATTCGGTATTCTTCACATTTTTGCTAAAATGAGAGATCAGATATTAAATTATATTTCCAAAATAAAATAACATTAAACTGCATAGAGACATCCTGTGATTAAACATAGCATCTTTCCATATAAGCTATAAACTTTTCTAAGAGAATTTGTCATGATACTGAATAATTCTGCTATAAATTATTGACAAATGACAGAAAAAATTCTAATGTAGTTACCAAAATGAATTAAAGCCACTTGAAGATAAATCTCCTTAATAGTTTCATGCTGTTTAAAAACTATTGAAAGTTTGGAGTTGTTCTGTAATCTCATGCTTCAACTTTGGACAATATTAATAAGTTCCCTATCATAAAAGCTAAGGAAATGAACACATAGTGTCACCAGCTGCCAAGATGGCCTCTAACGATTCTCTCCTTCTGGCATTCACACGCTTGTGCGGTTCCCTCTCTCACTGAATAGGGCTGACTTGTGTGACACACAGAAACTATGTGAGGTAATAAATGTGTGTTATTTTCAACAGCGAAATTCTGAGGCACTTTGTTACCTGGCACTAACTGATTCACACACCTACGCTAATTCCTACTTTCTTGCCTGCTTCCATGTATTTATTACTAATTTGATATTAATATTTGATATTAATATCACCAAGATTTATAATCTTATATATTTCATTTTGTGACCATAAGATCTAATTTTTAGTCTTAATTAACTGTATTTCAATGGAAGTATAAAAATTTCAGAACTCATGAACAGTCCTTTTTAATATGGATTTTTCCCTTCTCAGTACTTAAGTTTTGAATTGTATTTAGTTGGCTGGATTTCAACTGTTTTTTTTTTAAAGATTAGATGTATTCTACTCCCAGCTGTACGAGAGTTTAAGGCCAGTCTAATATTTTCTAACTTGCTTATGAATTGCTTTTTCTATTTGGATACGCATACTTTCTCTTTGTGTGTGTGTGTGTGTGCGAAATTAAATAACTTCACCAGACATGGGTCAGTGGTAATCATTATCGGTTTTTCTTTGGCCATGATGTCTCCATTTATTCTATTATATGAATAAATTTTTTTTTGTTCCATAGTTTTAGTTTGCTCTTCAAGAGTTCAGGGATATCAGATCAGTGTATAAGGCTATATATTAAAAGCAGGGCCTCCAGAGTCAGGCTGCTGGGTTAAATCATTGATTGGTCATTTATTAGCTCTAAGACCCTGTATATGTATTTTAACCTTTTTTTTCTGGTGTGTGTATCCATTTTCTAATCTAAAAATGAAGATACTAATATTACCTATCTTAGATTAAATATTTATCTTATCTTATCTTAAGATTATCTTAAATCTTATTTCTTATCTTAAACTTATCTTAAGATTAAATAATTAATGCATGTTTGATAGGTATAAGAAGGATCAGCAAGGGTTTCCTTGTGTTTACTCTGTTTGATATTCATTTAACATCATTAGTATCGGTAAGTTTCTTTGTTTCATCAAATTTGGGGTATTTTCAGCCCTTACTTATACAGATAATTTTCTATTCCATTCCCTCTTCTCCTTCTGGGATTCCCATTACCTGTATTTTAGATCATTTGCTATTTAACAGGTCCCTGAGTCTCTGTTCTGTTTTCACAATTTGATATTTTTCATATTTGATAATTACTACTGATCCATATTCAAGTTTTTTTTTTACTTTCCTCTGTTATCTATTCTAGGCTTAGGTTGTTAAATTCAATCTATGAAATTTTTAGTTCAGCTATTGTATATTTCAGTTCTAAAGTTTTCATTTTGTTAGTTTTAACTTACATGTCTCTGCTGAGATTTCTTATCATTTTATTTATTGTGAGCTTATTTTGTTTTACTTCATTCAGAGTAGTTCCAGAAGTTTCCCTGTTATTTTCAACATCTTTTTCACCTCAGGATTGATATTGTTTGATTTTTTTTGTTGTTGTTGAAATGTCTTCCACTTTGTGTATGTGTGGTTTTTAAGGGTTTTTTTTTGGTATGTTAAGCAATTTTGGATTGAATTCCAGATACTTATGACTATTAAATTGTGGGGATTTTGGATTCTGTTATTTTTCCCCAGTGAGTGCCATTTCTTTGTTTTATCAGGGTATTATCTTGGCTGAAATTGACATGTGCACTCTATTTCTTTAATGGAAAGTCATAGTGTCAATTCTTGTTCTTGTTCTTCTTTTTTTTTGTTTTTGCTAATCTGCTTTGATTTTGTGCCACACATGCATGTTTCGGGGGCCAGTAAATTTATGGGTAGACAGCATTTAGGATTCAGTCTCCAAATGGCTCTTTCCCTTCAAGGGTTTCCCCACTTTCTTTAGCATCCAGGGTATACATGATTTTAGTTTTCCTGTTCTTTTGGGCAGAAAAACTATAATCTTCCCACTGGCACCTATCCTGTGTATGACATGCCAATACTACTTAGCCTTTTGCTAACAGCCATGAAAATGGGAATTTTCTTGGTATAGCTCCTCTCTTCCCTTGCAGATATTTACACAGTGCAATAGTCTGTCCACTGTACTCCAGTACCTTCAGGCAATTGCTTTTTGTATGATGTCTGAATTTTACAGTTATTTTCTGTGGTGGGGGGAGCTGTCTGGCATGGTATTTACTCTGTACTAAAATCAGAAATCCCTCCCTTATTTTTAAAAACGTTGTTCCTTTGTTTTAACTGGGCTTTGAGTCAAAGTAATAGTAAATAGTGCTTTTTTATTCAACCAGCTCGAACTAAAAGTTCTTCCAATTTGATTTTTTTAAATAAGGGACTGAAAAATACCTAGTTTACAGTTCTTTCTCTGTCTTTGTAAATCTCTTTATAGCAAACCTAAGCATTAAAAGACAAGGTTGTTTTGTTGAGCCTGTATTTATTTATTTTTTTAATTTTCTTTTTTTTATTATTATGTTAATCACCATACATTATATCATTAGTTTTTGATGTAGTGTTCCATGATTCATTATTTGCGTATAACACCCAGTGCTCCATTCAGTATGTGCCCTCTATAACCCCCATCACAAGGCTAACCCATCCCCCACCCCCCTCCCCTCTAGAACCCTCAGTTTGTTTTTCAGAGTCCATCGTCTCTCATGGTTCATCTCCCACTCCGATTTCCCCCCTTCCTGTATTTAAAACCTAGTCTATCCACTATCATGTTTCAAAGCACGACTGCAAGAATGAGTGAGGAGTTCTATAATGAGGCAGAACTAGGCTACTTGTTAGCTGGGTAACATTGGCTAAGTTGCTTAATTGTTGTGTGCTTCAGTTTGTCTGTATATGTGCACAAAAATACTCTAGAGGATAGTGTTGAGGATTAAATGAGGTGATGAATGTAAAGTCTCTATAAAAAGAGTAAGAAGTAAGGGGCGCCTGGGTGGCTCGGTCGATTAAGCGTCTGCCCTCAGCTCAGGTCATGATCCCGGGGTCCTGGGATTGAGCTCCACATTGGGCTCCCTGTTCAGTGGGGAGCCTGCTTCTCCCTCTGCCTGCTGCTTTCCCTGACTGTGCTCTCTTTCTGTCAAATAAATAAATAAAATATATATATATTTTAAAAAATAGTAAGAAATAAGAAAGTGTTGTTTTTTTTTCTCCTGTTGAAGCCCTCATTTCACATTCTGCTCATTCCTAAGTCATATCTGGACCTCTTAATTACTTGTAATCTATCCCTTCTTTTTATAATCCACACTCTCTATGGTTATTTGAGAATTTAGTTTAAATTTCCCATTATGTTTCAAGCTCCCCAGGGGGCAGATTATGCTTATTTGTGTCTCTCTGTGGTGCCATGCATAGGCTAGTAATATTCCATGAGTATTTGCAGAATTAAATCTGTTTTCCTGAGCTGCCGTTTCATCAACATTATAGCAGCTTCCTCAAAAGACATTGCAAAACTTAGTATCTGCTCTTGAAATGCATGACAAACTCTTAGTTACAATTACTTTTCCATTCCTTTGATCCTTTCTCAGTGTTTGAAAATAAACATAAAGATATGACTTGAAACTTTGAGATTCAGAAAGCATATACAAATCAGTTTTATCTTGAATTCATAGTGGCAAATGTCTCTTCACCTTAACTTCAAATGTAGGAGGCTTATAATCAAGGACTGAAAATGTCAACAGAGCATTTCTTTTTCTTTAATCAAATATTTTTAATGATTGACTAGACGGTATGACTATAAATTCATACTTTTTCTAACTCCACAGATATACTTAAATGTATTCACGTATAGAAATGTTGTATTTTCCCTGATTCAGTGTGTAGTAGCTAATTTGTCTGCCCAGTACAAAACGTGCTCACTCTCATATGATATGAGTGGGCAAATGATCTTAGCAATGCCAAAATGAGTCTTTATCCTAGAGATATAAATCTCTAGTGGATATAGACGAGGACAAAAACAGTTAAAACAGTAATTTATGGCAGAGTGACTCTGTAGAGACTACCAACACTTTCTCCTAAGTCCCCTTCTTTTTCTTCTCGAATTTTGATTATTAAGCTCTACCTATGGGGCAGTAAGACACTAAGGATCCTTCCAATTTTTTTTTTTTTTTGTAGCTTAAGTTAATCAGAATTCATTTCTTTTGCTTTCAACCCAAAACAGATACAGAAAATCTTTTTTTTTTTTTTTTTGGAATTGCTTTAAATGTTAGGCTCTTGATATAAAAGAATGAAGGGGAGTAAGTCAGAGGGGGAGACGAACCAGGAGAGATGATGGACTCTGAAAAACAAACTGAGGTTTCTGGAGGGGAGGAGGGTGGGGGGATGGGTTAGCCTGGTGATGGGTATTGAGAAGGGCACATTCTGCATGGAGCACTGGGTGTTATGAACAAACAATGAATCATGGAACACTACACCAAAACAAATTATGTAATATATGGTGATTAACATAACAATAAAAAATTAAAAAAAAAGAAAATACTCGCAATTGGGGAATTTTTCTTAGTTCTGGTACTTGGAGAAAAGTTCTGTTCTTTTTTTCCCCTGTTCCATCTCTTGTTTCTGCCAGTAAACTTTATGCCAATTGTTCAAATATCACCAAATACTTTCTAAAACACAGACAACCTAGGAAGGAAGGGAACCAGAGAGAAATCACAATCTGGAGACAGGTGATCCTGAGATTAGAGGAAAATGTTCAGGCACTGTGTTAGGGAACAGAATGCTTAGCATAAGGTTGTGTGTTAATGGCCTTCTATGAGTAAATGCATGGAAAACATGTGACTGAGCACACTTTGTGGATGTTTGAAAGCTGAATGAGGGAAAATCTGCTTGCTTCTGAAAGAATCAACTTGTGGTTTCTTTTAATGAGTTATCAAACTATTAATAAGCATTAATTATCTATTGTCTAAGGCAAAGTGTTTCTTTATAGGTATATTTCTGTCCTTCACTTAGAACATTCATAGATTCCCAACAGCCTATAATGCAAAGGTTTGCTGCTCTTTCCTCCTTTCACTAGTTTCTCCTACATCTGTGATGCCTCCCATCATAGTTGATGTGCAAAATTATGGTGCTGAAGCCTCCTGAACTTGTATTCAATACATTCCCACTATTAACTGCTGAAATTTTTACACCTTATGAGATGTTTAATTGCTAACACCTCTCCATATACTAATTCCTGGTGTATTTTCAGACATTACTTCCCAGCTTCTCAGAGAAGCTTATAAAATGAGTCTTAGGAAACCTTTACTGTCAGGGCTCTGAGCTTACAGATAAATACTGATGCAAACAGACTTGAGACAGTTCAACTGTTAAGGTCCCTTTAAAACACAGTGGCTGCCAAAATGTTTTTGGTGAGGTGCAGTTTAGCTATTTCTCTACAACCTCATTACTGGGTTATAATAAATGCAAATCTCAAACTAAATTATTAAACAAACACAGATTATCAAGGGTGAGCAAAATTGTATGTACATCCTCTTCTGAAAGTTTGATAAAGTTCCAGCCTCAGTCTTTTTCAGTGCCCTAAAGACCATCTTACATAAAACTGTTACTTGAAACAATTGCAACAATATTCTGAAGGCAGGATTTGGTTAATTTATTTCTAGCATCAGAAAAGCAGAATGCAGGGCACCTGGGTGGCTCAGTCGGTTAAGCGTCTACCTTTGGCTCAGGTCATGATTCCAGGGTCCTGGGATCCAGCCCCGCATCAGGCTCTCTGCTCATTGGGGGCCCTGCTTCTCCCTCTCCCTCTACTGTTCCTGCTTGTGCTCTCTCACTTTCTCTGTCAAATAAATGAAATAAAATAAAATAAAATAAGAAAATAAGAAAAGAAAAGCAGAATCCTCCATTTCGCAGTCTGGTTCTCAGAACAGTAAGACCCAGGCCTCAAGCTCTGTGCCCAAAGATGCAGGTAATAGGGCTTCCTAGATTATTATACATTTCACGCAAGGGTAAGGATGTCCCTAAAATGTAACGTAATCCACATATCTCAAATATCAGTAATATTACCTTGAGAATTCATTTTTAATATTCATGCTGGCAAAGAAGGATTAATTTCACTAATGAAACCCCATTTTTAATACTCATTATTTTAATTAGAAAAATCTAGTATTGATCAGAAATAAAGATAGCTGAAGGCCTTGGAGTAGCTGCATCTGAAGTGTGGATCTTCTGATATAATGCTTAGGTGATGATCCCTGGAATGTGAATTTTCAATTATGATAATTGATAGAATCTAGGGTATAACTTAAGCTGAAGTGGAGATACATAATACCATACTATCTATGTTGACATATTTTAAAGCAAATTTCACACATGCATTTGTTATTCTGAAAATTTCAGAGATTATAAGTGTTCACAGCTTATAAAGTTCTGACTCAGAAACCATTTCAAGATTTAAGTCTAATTTTATATCATGGTTGGGAAGCAAAACTACTATGGAGTAGTAGTTCCAGAATTTCTGAATCTATTTAGAAGGAGATTCTAGGAAACTTGTATTGAAGCTGTGTTTTCATAACAAGTCACTATTTTTACTTGGATTTGATCCTTATTTGGATAGCTTTGAATGTGAGATTATGGACGGCCTTCCTTTGATATTTTCACTGGACAAACTTGTGAAATATAGCTCCTTAAGAAGTTGAGGTGGACATGGGTTTTGTTTTTAATAATTCATGGGCAATACATGAATTGGCAGTGATGTCCAATTTTAAAAATTTTGAATATTTGATTATTCTGAACTGTATAAGAGACAGGATTATCTATCTATTATCTGAAGTGGGAAGCTTTATTGCAGAGTTTGACTTGAGCTCCACAAATGACCGTAAGATAGTGTAAGTTCCTTTTCTGAAACATTAAGCAATAGTGTGTATTTCCATGGTCCAAACATAACGACAGGTCTAACAAGAAACACGTTTATGGTCTAATAAAAGTGTTATTTTATATCCATATTTGTTTTTCCTAAGAAATTGGTAAATTGGAGTATAACACAATAATAAATCTGTGTTGTCATCATATATATAGTTTCATGGACCAATTACAATTTTTAATATGATTTTTGAAAGCTATTTACAAGGCTACCTAACCACTATGAGACTTCACTTTGTTATTTATAAAACTATGATTCTTTGAAAGAAAATTATATTTGTAAATTGTCTGGTTCTGATGAAAGAATCTGTATAAAATTTGTAATTTCTTCCTTAGACTGCAAATTATAGTGAAACATTTAAACATATGATTTGTCAATAAGTATGGGTTTTTTTCCTTAAATAAACACTCCTGCCCTAAAATCTTACTCTTTTCTGTTCTTTAGAAACTAGAGTCATTTATTCTTTGTTCTTAAGAAGTCTCTAATTTCCAAAGCTATTCTATGTTTCAAAAAGGCTTAATGCTATCATGTGATCCCCTCAAGCTTAGACAAAGAATGGATTTGGGGATCACTGACATATGGAAGAGAGAGAGCATCCTGAGAGAGAAAACAAAATAAGAAAAAGAATAAGATAGAGGAAAGAGCCCTGAGGAAAGCCAACATTAGGAAAAAGAAAGAATTTCAGGCAAGGGAAAATTTGAATATTATGACATCCTGGATGCCAAGGAAAAAGATCAGTGAATAGCCAAATGTATCAAACACTGTTTACACTTCTGGTTAGGATGTAGGACATCAAACAGACCATTAATTTCACTGTAGCTGTGAGAAATAAATAGATGAACTGAAAATAGGTATTTTACTTTAAGTCATCAAATAGTTATAGAATCAAAAAAGTCTAAAAAGTTCCAAAGATAAACAAATCTTTCCTAGTTTTCACAGGTCAGTGGCCATTTTCATCTTGGGGTAGTCTGAAAATCATAGGCAGATGCAATAGTAAGGTTATTATAGGCAAAGAAAAACTGTGAAGGAAAGGGGAAGACAGCCAAACTGGGCTGTTGGATAAGAATCTGAAAAAGCCTTAAGAGCCCTCCCTTCCCCCGCAGGTGCTCCCATGTTATACTAAGTAAGCTTAATTTTGCCATGAACTTAAAATAGCTCAGAAAATAAACTTTATTAAAAAAATACATTTGACATGTAGAATTTATTGGATTGGACTAACACCAGACTGAATTAAACAGAATAAATTATTGGGACAGGTCAATAGAAATAATCAAAACTGAAACACATGGATAAAGATGACCTAAAAATTACTAAATAGGGGCACCTGGATGGCTCAGGTGGTTAAACATCTGACTCTTGATTTCGGCTCAGATCATGATCTCAGGGTCGTGAGACTGAGCCTCATGTTGGGCTCCATGCTGAGCATGGAGTCTGCTTAACATTCTCTCTCTTCCTCTCCCTCTGCCCCTCCACCCGACTCGCATGTGCATGCTATCTCTCTCTCTAAAATAAAATAAAATAAAATAAAACAAAATAAAATTACTAAACAGAAAAGCAAGTATCTAAAGAAAATATCAGGTGGCCTGGTATACATGTAATTGATGTCCCAGGAAAGGAGAAGGAGAATAAGACAGGAAAAAAAAAAAAAGAAAAGCGAGTAGCTGAAAAGTTTTCAAAACTGATTAAAGTCTTAGACCACAGAAGTTCAGTAAACACCAAGCAGGATAAATACAAAGAAAATCTTGTCTAGGTACATCATAGTCAAGCTATTCAAAACCGAAACAACAAGAAAAACCTGAAAAACAATCTTACTTGAGAATAATAGATGGCTGACTAAATATATGGAAGCCAGAGACAATGGAATAACATCTTTTAAATGCTAAAACGAAGTCAACACATACTTTTTACCTGATTAAGTATCCACTATAATTACAGTGAAATAAAAATGTTTTCAGACAAAGAGCAAGATTATTATGCACTAGCAGAAACAGAGGACATGCATGAACAATAGATTAAAGAAGTTTTGACAGGATGAAGAGAAATAATCCCAATGGAGGGTTGGATTTTCAGGGGAAAAATGGAGGGCACAGGAAAGAAAGGGTCAATATGTAGATAAATATAAAATGTATCTTAAAATTTTTCTTTAAAAGACTCTTGGCTGTTTGGAGAAAATATGATTAACTGGAATTTAAGTAAAAGCTTGAAAAAAGAAAAAAAAAGGACTCCCCTCCCCACATACTAAGTAAAGAAAATACAATAACAATGCATTGTGAAATTTGAAATATGTAGACATAAAATATATACCAATAGCACAGTGGGAAGAAGGGCATATGTTAGTTTCTTACATTGTTTGTGAAGTTGTATACTATTAATTCAAGGTACACTGTGATAAATTAAGGATGAATATTATAATATTTAACCACTGAAAAGTAATACACAATGAAAAATCCAATAGAATAGATAAAATGAAATACTAAAAAGAAATAAGAGGCTATGAAATGTAGAGCAAAGGAAAAAGAGATGGACAAAGAGAAATCGGTTATCAAGGTGAAAGACATAACCATTACCAATAATTACATCAATATCGATAGAATAAAAATTCTACTGAAAATGCAGAAAATGTCAGATTGGATTTGAAAATGAGATCCAAAAAACAGCTTATAGTTGGGTCTTGTTTTATAAGCCATTCTGACATTCAGCCTTTAAAAATAAAGATACAAAGAGGTTGGAAATAGAAAGATTGGAAATCCACTTATAAAAAAATCAATTTAGCTATTTGAGTAGTAAAGTAGACTTCAAGTCAATGAGTACTACCAAGAATAAAGAAAAAAAAAGGAGCATTTATGTAATGTGCTTTAAAGACTTATTCTAAAGTTACAGTAATTAAGAGTGTGGTTTGGTGTAAGCATAAGCAAATAGAGCAATAGAACAGAATAGAATATGGTGTAGACCTATACATATACAGTCAACTAAGAATAGAATATGGTGTAGACCTATACATATGCAGTCAACTAATCTGTGTTGTTTAAGGTTCTATGACTTTTGAAAAATGCATGATGTCATGTATTTACCATAACAATTTCATACAGAATAGTTTCACCATTCTAAAATGCTCTGTGCTTCACCTGTTCATCCTTCCTCCATACCCCGAATCCCTGGAAACCAGTGATCTTTATACTATCACCATACCTTTTCTTTTTCCCAAATGTTATGAAGTTGGAATCATACACTAGGTAGCCTTTTCAGACGTCCCCCCCCAAAGAAGCTCCTTTCTGTATATTTGCAGTCAGTCCTTTCTCCTACTCCTAGCCTTAGGCAACCTCATATCTGTTTTCTGACTGCATAATATTTTGCCTCTTCTAAAAATTTTATATAAGTTTAGTCATAGAATATGCAGACTTTTGTAAGTGGCTTTGTTCAGTAGCATAGTATCTTTATTGCATATATCAGTAGTTTGTTCCATTTTTTAATGTATTCCATTATATGGATATACCACATTTTGTTTTTCCTTTCACCTGCAAATGGACATTGGGATTGTTTACAATTTTAAGCTACTATGAATAATGATGCTATGAACATTCACATAAAAGGCTTTATGTGAGCATAAGGTACAACGTGTGGTCAATTTTAAATTATTCCATGTGGACTCGAGAAGAATACATATTCTATAATTGTTGTATATAGTATTTTACATATAAATCAAGCTTCTTAACTGCAATTAGAATACACATGCTTCTGAAAAAACCTTCTTGACATAATAATTGCTGAGAAAAATGCATTGAAATCCCCACTATGATTATTGCTCCTTTTAGTCCCATCAATGTTTGTTTATATATTTTGGTCCTATGTTATTACTTGTATATATGCTTTGTATTGTATGGTGGCATACTTCATCCCTGGTGAGGGTTTTAGCACTGAAGTCTAATTTGTTGACATAAATACAGCTTTATTAATAAAACAAATTTATTTGGTTATTATTTGCCTGACATATCTTCTGTATATATATTTTTTACTTTCAAACTGTCTGTATTCTTATGTTTTTAATGTTTCTTTTAAACAGCATATAGCTTAATTTTTTTTCAAGTCTGAAAGTCTTTGTCTTTTACCAGAATAATTTAGGCATTTAGATTTGTTGTCATTACTAATGTATTTTAATTTATTAATATTATCTTACTTTGTGTTTTCTATGTATGCTGCCTTTCTTCTCTCTGCTCTTGTCTTTTTTTCTCATATTCACTTGGATTGATTTAATATTTCCCTCTACCAATATTTTTCTCTAGCTATTAGTCTGTAAGTGATACACAATTTCTATTCTTTTGGTAGTTGCCTTATAAATTTTATCATCCATACTTTACTTATCAAAATCTGAAGTTATTTAATATTTTGTCCTCCTTTTACGCAGTGTACCATGGAAAGCTTTAATTTTTCACCAATAAATTTTACAATTTTTTAAAATAATTTTTCACTAATAAGTTTTATGATTTCCTATTTTCATATATTTCTGGTCTTTTTTATACTGAAAGATATGTGTTTCTGTATTTACAGAGTATCTAAATTTACCCATATATTATCACATTTAAAAAAATGATGTTTCTTGTTTATCAGAATTTCCATTTGGAGTTAACTTCCTTCTTTCTGAAGTATATTCTGTATAATTTTTCTGTGAATGTTTAAAGACCAATACATAAAATACATATATAAATTTATATTTATTTATGGGAATGAAATTTCAGGTTTATAGTTATTACAGTTATTTTCAATATCTTCTGATTTCTCTATTAAGAAGTCAGATGTCATTATTTTTCCTTTGATGGTAATTTGTCATTTTCATTAGGTCTTAATGTAATTTGTGTTTTTATTTTTAAATATCGAAGGGTTAATTTATTTATAATTATCTTGTTTGGGATAAGTTATGCATCCTGAATCTGTGCTGCTCTGTACTTCTTTACAAATGCAACATCCTGAGGTATTACCTCTACATACTGCCTTTTTTCATCATTCTCTTTTGCCTCTTTTCTGGAACTCCAATCAGATATTTCTTAAAACTTCACATTTTAGGGGTGTGTGGCTGGCTCATTTGGTAGAGCATGTGACTCTTGATCTCAGGATTGTAAGTTTGAGCCCCACATTGGGTGTAGAGATTACTTAAAAATAAAATCTTAACAACAAAAAAAACTTCACATTTTATCCTTTTTGTCTCAACCTCTCTTTCATATTTGTTTCCATTTGTCCCTCTTCTGGGTAATGTACAATTTCTTCTAATCCTCCAGTTCAGAATCTCTAGTCAGCTGTGTCTCACAAAACACATTGATTTCTATGCACAGTTTTCTCAACTCTCACTGTCTGATTGCCCTCCCAAGAAGCAACCACTTTTGACTTTTCTTAAAACTATTTATCAAAAATCTCCCAACAGAGTCCAGGGACAGATGGCCTCCCAACAGAATTCTACCAAACATTTGAAGAAGAATTAGTACCTATTCTTCTGAAACTGTTTCAGAAAATAGAAATGGAAGGAAAACTTCCAAACCATTCTATGAGGCCAACATTATCTTGATCCCAAAACCAGACAAAGACCCCATCAAAAAGGAGAATTACAGACCAGTATCCCTGATGAACACGGATGCAAATGTTCTCACTAAGATATTGGCTAATAGGATCCAACAGTACATTAAAAGGATTATTCACCGTGACCAAAGGGATTTATTCCTGAGCTGTAGGGGTAGGTAGTTCAACATCTGCAAATCAATCAATGTGATATACTACATTAATAAAAGAAAGGACAAGAACTCTTTTCAGTGTAGGGGTAGAGGGAACATACCTCAATATCATAAAAGCTATATACAAAAAACCCACAGTGAATATCATTCTTAACGGGGAAAAACTGAGAGCTTTTCCCCTAAGGTCAGGAACACGACAGGGATGTTCACTCTCACCATAGTACAGGAAGTTGTAGCCTCAGCAATCAGACAACAAAAAGGAATAAAAGGCATCCAGATCTGCAAAGGCGAAGTCAAACTTTCACTCTTTGCAGATGACATGATACTTTATGTAGAAAACCCAAAAGACTCCACCCAAAAGTTGCTAGAACTCATACAGGAATTCAGTAAAGTGGCAGGATATAAAATCAGTGCACAGAAGTCAGTTGCATTTCTATACACTAACAATGAGGCAGAAGAAAGAGAAATCAAGGAATCGATCCCATTTACACTTGCACCAAAAACCATAAGATACCTAGGAATAAATCTAACTAAAGAGTAAAGGATCTGTACTCTGAAAACTATAGAACAGTTATGAAAGAAATTGAGGAAGACACAAAGAAATGGAAAGACATTTCATGCTTATGGACTGGAAGAACAATTGTTAAAATGTCTATGCTACCTAGAGCAATCTACACATTCAATGCAGTCCCTTTCAAAATACCACCAGCATTTTTCACAGAGTTGGCATAAGCAATCTTAAAATTTGTATGGAATCAGAAAAGACCCCCAATAGCCAAAGGAATGTTGAAAAAGAAAACTAAAGCTGGAGGCATCAAAACTCTGGACCTCAAGCTGTATTACAAAGCTGCAGTCATAAAGACAGCATGGTACTGGCACAAAAACAGACACATAGATCAATGGAACAGAAGAGAGAACCCAGAAATGGATCTTCAACTCTATGGTCAACTAATCTTTGACAAAGCAGGAAAGAATATTCAATGGAAAAAAGACAGTCTCTTCAACAGATGGTGTTGGGAAAATTGGACAGCCACATGCAGAAGAATTAAACTGGACCACTTTCTTATACCATACACAAAAATTCAAAATGGATGAAAGACCTAAATGTGAGACAGGAATCCATCAAAATTGTAGAAGAGAACACAGGCAGCAACCTCTTTGACCTCGGCCACAAGCAACTTCTTGCTAGATATGTCTTCAAAGGCAAGGAAAACAAAAGCAAAAATGAACTTTTGGGACTTCATCAAGATAAAAATTTTTTGCACAGCAAAGGAAACAGTCCACAAAACTTAAAGGCAACTTACGGAATGGAAGAAGATATTTGCAAATATATTATCAGATAGAGGGCTAGTATCCAAAATCTATAAAGAACTTATCAAACTCAACACCCCAAACCCAAAAAATCCAGTCAAGAAACGGACAGAAGACACACACAGATATTTCTCCAAAGGAGACATACAAATGACCAACAGACACATGAAAAAATACTCAACATCACTCAGCATCAGGGAAATACAAATCAAAACCAAAATGAGATATAACCTCACACCAGTCAAAATGCCAAGACGCCTTTCAACAGATGACTGGATAAAGATGTGGTTCAAATATACAATGGAATATTACTCAGCCAACAGAAAGGATGAATACCCACCATTTGCATTGACATGGAGGGAACTGGAGGGGATTATGCTAAGTGAAATAAGTCAAGCAGAGAAAGATAATTATCATATGGTTTCACTCATCTGTGGAACATAAGGAATAGCACAGAGGACCATAGGGGAAGGGAGGAAAAATTGAATGGGAAGAAATCAGAGAGGGAGACAAACCATGAGAGACTCTGTACTCCAGGAACCAAATTGAGGGTTACAAAAGGGAGGGGGTGGGGGGGATGGGGTAACCAGGTGATGGGTATTAAGGAGGGCATGTGTGGTGATGAGCACTGGGTGTTATATGCAACTAATGAATCATTCAACACTATTTCAAAAAAAAAAAGAATGGCTAAAATTAACAGCTCAGGAAACAATAGATGTTGGCAAGGATTTGGAGAAAGGGGAACCCTCTTACACTGTTGGTGGAAATGCCAGCTTGTACAGCTATCTAGAAAACAGTATGGAGGTTCCTCAAAAAGTTAAAAACAAAACTACCCTATGACCTAGAAATTGCCCTACTAGGTATTTATCCAAAGGATATAAACATAGTGATTTGAGGGGGCACCTGCACCCCAATGTTTATAACAGCAATGTCCACAATAGCCAAACTATGAAAAGAGCCCAGATGTCCATCGACAGATGAATGGATAAATAAGAGGTGGTATATATACACAATGGAATATTACTCAGCCATCAAAAAGAGTGAAATCGTGCCATTTACAATGATGTGGATAGAACTAGAGGGTATTATGCTAAGCGAAATAAGTCAGTCAGAGAGAGACAAGCACCGTATGATTTCACGCATATGTGGAATTTAAGAAACAAAACAGATGAACATAGGGGAAGGGAAGGAAAAATAAAATAAGACAAAAACAGAGAGGGAGACAAACCATAAGAGACTCTTAACTATAGGAAACAAAGTAAGGGTTGCTGGAGGGGAGGTGGGTGGGGTAATTGGGTGATGGGCATTAAGGAGGGCACTTGATGTAATGAGCACTGGGTGTTATACGCAACAGATGAATCACTAAATTCTACCTCTGAAACTAATAATACACTATATGTTAATTAAATTGAATTTAAATAAAAAATTAAAACAAACCAACCAAAAAAACCTATTTTTCCCATGCACTTGTGATGATGAACACAGGGTGATGTGTGGAAGTATGGAATTACTATATTGTACACCTGAAACTAATATAACATGTATGTTAACTAACTGGAATTAAAATAAAAACTTAAGATAAAAACAAACAAAAAAAGAGCAAGAAACTGCTTAAAGTGTCAGTTCTACTCAAGATAATCTACAGATTTAAAGCAATCTCTATCAAAATACCAATAACATGGTATTAGAACAATAATCCTACAACAAATAATCCTAAAATTTGTGTGGAACCACAAAAGACCCCAAATAGTCAAAGCAATCTTGAGAAAGAACAAAGCTGGAGATACCATAACTTTAGATATTAGCTATATCACAAAGCTGTAGCAATCAAAAAAATATGGTACTGGCACAAAAACAGATATATAGATCAATGGAACAGAATAGAAAGCCCAGAAATAAACCCAGGTTTATATGGTCAATTAATGTATGACAAAGGAGGCAAGAATATACCATGGGTAAAAGACAGTCTCTTCAACAAATGGTGCTGGAAAAACTGGACAGCTACATAGAAAAGAATGAAACTAAACTACTTTCTTATACCATACACGAAAATAAACTCAAAATGTATTAAAGACCTAAATGTGAGACCGGAAACCATAAAATTCCTAGAACAAAACAAGGAGCAATTTCTTTGACATCAGCTGTAGGAACACTTCTCTAGGTATGTCTCCTCAGGCAAGGGAAACAAAAGCAAAAATAAATAATTGCAATTACCCCAAACTAAAAATACATAAACTTATGCAACTCAACGTCAAAAAAATGAAATAATCTGATTAAAAAATGGGCAAAGACGTTTTCCAAGGAAGATATACAGATGGCCAACAGACACATGAAAAGATAGTCAACATCATTAATCATTAGGGAAATGCAAATTGAAACCACAATGAGATATCACCTTACACCTGTCAGAATGGCTAAAATCAAAAACACAAGAAACAAGTGTTGACAAGGATCTTTCTGATTATCTTTGGAAAATTCCCTATGCCATTCTTCTAAATTGGATTCTAAGTTTATTTCATATGTCTCATTCTCTTGCTCCCCACTCTTGCTCTTTCTCATTTTGCATGTGTTCCCTTGTTTTAGGGGAACACGTTTTCCAGTACTTTATCATGTTAAAAAGATGATATAAGGAAGGGGGCATTTTGATAATTGACCTCAATATGAATATCTCTTCAGTCCCTCTGCTCTAATTGGACTCATTTTCCGCTACACTTTGAATACTTGGTATCTTGGCATCCCCCTGGAATTCAATTTTATAGAATCTTTTGCTTCTCTCCTGTGTTGAATCTCTTGTTTTCTATATCCTATTTTTTTCTCTTTCTTGATTTACCTTGTTTGTTGGAGGACATCCTTCTGTTAATTTCTGAGCAAATATATATAGGAGAGAGAACAGTTTTGAAAATTTAGGCATCTATAAAAGTCTTCATATTACTCTTATTTTTGATTTATGGTTTGGGTAAAGTTGGAAGTATTTTCCTCTGAATTTGATAGAATTGTTTCAATTGTCTTTTTTTTTTTTTTTAGATTTTATTTATTTGACATAGAGAGATGCAGCGAGAGAGGGAACACAAGTAGGGGAAGTGGGAGAGGGGGAAGCAGGCTTTCCCACCCAGCAGGGAGCCTGATGCGGGCTCGATCCCAGGACCCCAGGATCATAACCTGAGCTGAAGGCAGATGCTTAATGACTGAGTCCCCAGGTGCCCCTGTTTCAATTGTCTTAATTCCATTGCTACTCTTGAGTACTCTCAGACTATCTGATTCCTTGTTATGTATAAAGTAACCTCCCTGCCTCATCCCAGTGCTGTGAAATATCACAATGGTATACCTTCAAGAGGGTTTATTTTCATTCCTTCATCCAAGTACTTTGTGAAACTTCATCCTAGAAATTTGTCTTTCAATTTTAATTTTTTTCTTAAATTATTTTATTAATGGCTTCTATACTTCCATTTTCCCACTCTGTCTCTCATCTCTTTCAGGCTTCATTATCCAGGTGTTAACTATCTTGCTTGATTCTCTAATTTCATATATTTTTCCTTGCTTTCCATTTCTTTATCATTTTGCTCCCTTTCTTGGAGATTTTCTTAACTTCATTTTCAAATTTTCTATTGAATTTTTCATTTCTGGATATCTATATTTATTTGGAAGACTTCTTTATTGTTTCTGAGTGTTCCTTTTTTAAACTACCATCATTTTCTTATTTCACAGAAGTAATATATTTTCTTACCTTTCTGAAGATATTAACAATAAATTTTTAGGTTTTTTCTTCTATAGTGTCAATTTCTTCAAAGTTACTTTGTTTGAAACCATGTTAAAGACTTTATCACATTTCTGTTTTTGATTTCATTGTCATAATTAAGAGTGAGAAACTAAAATGTTGACTGAAAATATAGGTGGAAATTATTGACTTTAGCTGTTCTAGAATGATCTGAATGGGATTTTTGTTGGAGAATCTCAGTACTTTAGGTTTTCATAAGATTGTAGGGTTCTAAGACAGTTTTCTTATAAAATCCTTTTTGGAGTGTAAAGGGTCAGTGCTCTGGTAGTTGAGTAGGGAAACTGGATTTTGTGGTTCAGCCTTCAACATTTAATATGTGTTAGTCAGTATTAGTTAGTCAGTCCTTCATTTCTCCAGAAAATAATTCTCCAGTCTTCAATCAGGATTGAGGAGGGGCATCATCAGAGTATGAAGAGGAAAGTACGTCTAGGAAACCCTAAGACCCTAAGTTATCACACATCTTTTACCCAAACATCCTTATTTTAATTTCCCCTGTCCACTACAAATTCCAAAAAAAAAGCTGTTGTGGGCACCCAGGTGGCTCAGTTGGTTGGGCGACTGCCTTCGGCCCGGGTTGTGATCCTGGAGTCCCAGGATCGAGTCCCATATCAGGCTCCCTGCTCAGCGGGGAGTCTGCTTCTTCCTCTGACTCTACCCCCTCTCATGTGCTCTCTCTCTCTCATTCTCTCTCTCTCAAATAAAAAAAAAAAAAGCTGTTGTTACAATTTCTGAACCTTCTGAGATCCTTCTGTGTAAACCCAAATTCTTAGATTTCACTACTATTGATTTTCGACTAGGCATTCTGGTTCTATCTTTCTATTTTCCAGGTTTCAGATGTTTGTTACTGTTGTCATCTCTCTTTTATGAATTTTTGTCCTTGAAATATGCAGTTATAGTGACAGTTTTTGAGACAGTGAAATTGGATGTGTTTGTTAAACCTACTCTTTTAACTCAGAAGGTTTTTTTTTCTCGACTTCAGAGTTGATAAATGAAAATTTGTACCACCATTTATAAGAATACTTACTATGACAAATGTGTAAAATTAGAAAATATATAATGAACTTCATGTATCTCTTAATTTATTTTAAGCATTATTTTGATGAATGCAGAATATTTTCATGACAAGTAAATTACATTTGGCAATAAAATGATTAAATTTATTGATGACTACTAATTATTCTAGTGTGTTTGGCTAACTAGCAATTATTTAGAATTTAGTCACAATAGTGGTGCTATCTACACTTGCCTATAACCTTTTAAGCATCTTCCAAACTTGTCTCCTAATTGATTATTACCTTCATTTAAAAAATCTTTATCACTACTATAAGCTCAAAAGAACCCACAGTAAGACTGTCATTGCTGCGGGCATTCCCCATATGTCTGATAAGAGCACTAATTTTATTTTATTGCATTTAAAAGAGGAAAAGCCAACAGGACTGAAGGGCATCATACTCTAATTACTTGTATTTTATAGTTTAATAATTGACAGATGGGTAATCTAGAGAATACACTTACATAACATTTTTAAGCTAGTAAAAGTTCATAAAACCTTAAAAGAAACAATTTTGTTCTTCTTTTATGGGATTATTGGAATAATCCATCTGATTATCATCTGTGCACTTAGGCAGAATAAAAGCTTACTGGCACTGTGTGTGACACAGTCAGTTCTAAGCTCTCAATTTTTCCAGTGTTTGTGCCAAAATTATTTTAAAATGGTACCTGAGCCTAGTATTGCTTAATAAGTTCCTTGAACCTTACTTGGTAAAAGATAAGTTTATGTTTTCAAGGCTATCTTGATTTCTGTTTTTAGTTCAGTTTAATATGAATGTTTTAAATTTGCATGATTCTGACAAGAAAACAATGTTAAAACCTGAGGGCTTTTTCATTTGTAAAAATGAAACCAAAAAAGTAAAATGAGGGGACTGATTTTACATTTTTAAAAATATTTTTTCTAATTTTTAGAAATTAGGCTATAGGTCAGTCAGTCCATGTTTGAGAACCTTTTGAGCTGTTTATTTTGTAGGGACAATACTTTTTTTCAAATTAGAATAGGTGGATATTGTAACTGCAAGTATGATGCCATTCGATTTTGTAACTCTGATTTTTCTTCATTAGACCCAATTTTTGTTTGAATAGATAACTCCAAAAAGAATTCTCCTACTTAAAGTGAGGTTTGAAAATGTATAATAAATTACCTGCTTTTCTCACTATTGTGAAACAAGATTAGTTTGATTTATAAATGGTGGGTTAAAGGATTTCATTTAGTAAGTTTGTTTTTCCTCAAAATAATCTGTCTCTTCTAAAATATCAAGTTGTTGATTTTTTCCTCAAGAATTGTAGCTATGAGTGAGGTGAAATTAATGTTAATAGTGAAAATAATGTTTATTTGAAAACAACTAATATGAGTGATAGCCTAGGCGAGGCTTCTGCTTTCACTGGCATACAAGAACCGGAGGTGTGGGAGAGTTAGAGCAGTAAGTAATGATATAAACAGTGTGTCAGACACTACTTTATGAGCTTTGTGTGCATTAACTCATCTTTATAACACCCCTGTAAGGTATATAAAATTATTAGTATCCGCATATCATTGATGAAAACACAGAGGCAAGTCATTTATTAAAATGGAAGTCTACAAGCTTAACTCTAAATTACTGCTACTAAAAGAAAATTCTCCAGAAAAACATATGAGATTGTTCCCAAAGTAAGAAAAAGAAGGGGGGGGAGAATATAGTCAAACCAAATGACTCAAGATCACTGTGGCTCTAGTTTACAAAATAAGTCACTAATCAGTATTATTGTGAGATTTTAACTTTATTTTGATTATATAGAGAACATAATAATTAAAATAAAGATAATATAAATTTATCATATTAAAATCAAGAAGAAACACAGTACTTAGTGTGCAGGTTCTTAACTTTTTGGTATTATCATTGAAATACAGTTTTTTTTCTTTTATAAGCATCTAGAACAGGGCCATATACTAATGTGTATTTAATTAAATATAGCTTAATTAAGTAAATTTTGTGTGTAAGATTGTATAATCCAAATATAACATTGCTTTGATCTTAGGACCCACAGTAACACATCCAAAATATTTACAAATTCAACTCCAAGAGCCTTGAAGAAAGATGTAGACCTTTACAGGTGTTCTCAAGAAGCAGTTAAGAGAATTTACCCCACATTAACACACACAGTGTTCCCTCAGTCCCGTTTCATGTGGCAGCTGCTGTTTCTATAATTTTCTTTCTGTCTCTTCTGCCTATTTTATTTTTATCTTTATTTTCTTAAAGATTTTATTTATTTATTTGACAGAGAGATACACAGCGAGAGAGGAACACAAGCAGGGGGAGTGGGAGAGGGAGAAGCAGGCTTCCCGCTGAGCAGGGAGCCTGATGTGGGCCTCGATCCCAGAACCCTGGGATCATGACCTGAGCCGATGGCACACGCTTAACGAGAGCCACCCAGGTGCCCCATCTTCTGCCTATTTTAGAAGAGACACCCTATGTCCTTATTTATATAGGACCACTTACCTCCTTTTCTAGGCTTCCTCTGAATCTTGACACATTTCTCCACCAGTACATCAAAGGCCCTACCTGTTCTCCCACACAGAAAAGGAACTTCCTTCCGATAGAAGGGTAGGGAGAAAGACTGATAAAGGCCAAGTCATAGCAATGCCAAATTCTAGGCAAGTACTTACTTAATATAGCTTCAAAAAAATTGCCAGCATCTTCCCACCTCTGATAAATAGTAAAAGTATGGAAACAAAAACCTATTGATAATTTATTTTCTCATGGCACCATATGGCAAAAATAACAAAGTCACTGATTTCACAGATCTTCACTGTGAAACAGAAGCAGGAAAGGGAAAGAGGAAGATAATGACTAAAAAGACATGAAGGAACAGCAATAATTACATTTTTGTTAGCAGTCCATGTGGAACTGGAAAGGGACTGCTGGAAATAGGAATTTAAAAGTGGGAGAAGAAACAGTGTACCATTTAAACTTAGTAGTTTTTCCTTCATTTATTTACTCTACCAACATTATTGTGGTGGTAGAGGGAGGATAGAAGAGAAAGGAATTTGAGAGCCACATTAATTTTGAAATGCTTATTAGACACCCATATAGAGATGGCAAGTAAACTGTTGTATAAATGTAACTCAATCTCAGAGGAAAAGCCTAGACTGAAGATGTAAATTTGGAGATCATCATGAGATAATGGTATTAAGTCATAAAATTGGCTGGTATTAGCTCAGAAGACAGTGGAGAAAGAGAAGGAAATATTACATTAAGGTAAGAGGAGAAGAGACAGGAGAAGACAGAAAAATCAGCCAGTGGACTAAGAGGAATGCATGAGTGTGTGGTGCAGGGAAAGCAGCGAAAGGAAGGTCAGAGTGATCCAACATGCTTAAGGTTAGATCATTTGGAAGAAAAGTTTCACTGGCTTTGGCAATGTGAAAGCCATTGGTGAACTTAGCAAAAGCAATTTCAGTGGAATGTGGAAAAGGAATCTAGATTGATGTAGATTGAAAAATTAAGGGGAAGTAAACGTGAGTAGAAAAAGCCTTCATAGGCTAATTTCACTGAACTGCCTGTAATTATTCTCATCAGACAAAACCCAACTTTAATTACTGCCCTCCTTAATTCTTTGGAACCATTGTCCACATGATGCTGTCATCTTTTTTCTATATTTGTTTACCTCTTATTTATCCTTCTATTTCATCTTCCCTTTCAAAATTTCTCCACTGTATCTCAGGGAATTCATTTTCTAAGGTTAAAAGACTCTCCTAAGAGCCTCAACCATATTTTCAAATGTTATCTGTACTTCCTTATTTTATTTTTGCCTTGACTGAGGCATCATTTGTCCTCCCTCACACGCCATAGTGGCCAGGAGTGGGAGCATTGTCTTTGCTCACTATTGCCACATTTCCATGCAATACCCCTGCTCTTTTGAGTTTTCCCAAGAGGTTGGATGGGGTGTTGGTTATCTTTAAAGTAGCAAAGCTCTGAGAGAGTCTTACATATTGGTCTTTTCTGTTGCTGATGACGTCCAGGGCTCTTACTACTATTTATTTTTTCCTCCAGAATTACTATTTGGTGCCAGAATATAACTCAAAGAAATATTGTTTCACTTATGTCAGAGAGTAAGGATTTTGATTATGAAGTTTTCAGCTTCTTTAACTCTCTCTGGATATTATCTCTGAAAAATAAGAAGCTAACATATTTTTTCTAAGTATAAAACACCAAAAATAGTCATGTATGGAAGAATATTGTGAAATAGTGTGACTTGAGAAAAAAATGGACACTAATACAGTAACACAAGAAAGTAGATAGAAACTCTGTTGTAACTTTTTGATTATGAAAATATTCTATATGCTAATTTTCATTCTAATTTCTAGATTACAAAATGTTTGGGCAAAACAAGATTTTTCTCTGAGTTTATTATCCAATTTGTCCTCATGTAACATTCATCTCTTTCTAAATCAACCTTTAACCCTAAGAAACATTTGAACCTAGGAAGATTATCTCTTTGGTGTGAGAATTTTCCTATTAAATGACTCATTATTCAGTTTTTATTAGCTGAATTTGATTAAAAAGATCAAGTACCCAAGAAGTTGTATAATCTGTAATTTTAGATAATCTTTTAATAATCAAATACTTTTCTTTCATATACTCATTAAACCCATGATTCATTAAATGACATTAATTTTTTAAATCTTATATGTCATTAACTCATCATCTCAAATCTCTTAAGTAGTTTCTTAGTAAGAAGAAATGATATATTGGGTCATGACTAGTTTTATTGTTTAGCATAACAACTTGGAAATGAATCTACCTTCAGGATTATTTTCCACCTATGAATAGGCCCCAGTGGAGATAAAAACGCTTGGATACCACAGAGATTAATTAGTGAGATGGTCTCTGGAGGCCCTCACTGTCAGTTCTCAGCCCTGTCTCATGAAAAAGCCTTCTAAGTGAAAGCCTGTCTCTGCTTTGTGAATGTAATGCGGTTTTTCTTTTTGAAAGTGGTCACATATCCCAAGAGTCTAGTTTAATGAATTTGGTTGTCTATTTGACTTTTTCTTCTGAATGTAAGATAGTTCAAGGTAGATACTCAGTTCTTTGGCTGAATCTTTTCAAACTAGTGGTGCAATTATTAAAATAACAACAAATATGAAATCTGTGGTTAGGTAGACTATAAGTTCCTTGATTGCTGATAGAAAGATTGTGAATGTAGATTATTTTCCAAGTTTTACAATAGACAATTTAAAAAAAAAAAACCTTGCAATTGCATATCCCCAGAAAATATCATTGACCCTATCAAAACCAGTTTTTCGTATTAAAGATGCACACTTGTAGATTTTTTTCACATAAAGATTGTGTAAATCTCACCTTCTTTTTGCTTCCTGTTTGAAGTAAATCATACTGCTTTTCTTACACTGAATATGAAGTGTTTTTCTTTTATGAATTAAATAACTACGAGTACAGTACAGTAGAGATTTGGAAACATATAAAGTGCTCTCAGACTAACTTTTCATCTTTGAGTATAAGAGAATTTGCAGGTCAGAGCTGTCTAAATATTATGCATTACTTTATGAGTTCTTGGGGCTTCATTTACCTCATCTATGAAATTAAAAACTTGGACTAAATTATAAATCCTTAAAGGGCTGAAAATTAGTTATTGTTTGATTGCCATGAGTCAGTCTAAGATTAAAAATTGAAAGTTGAACAATGGATATTTAATAACCATGAAAGAATTATTAAGTACTAAATTTATGCATGGTATTTAATTTCTTCCAGAAAATTTAAAGAATAAAGTCTCTTGCCTTGAATTGGCTTATATTTAAAAAGGAAAAATCACACAGACAACGAGTTACATTAAAGGAGATGTTCTATATATCTTGAATTTTTCTTCAACCAATCTATTTACTTATGTCTCTTGGCTAGACCTTGTGCAGTAAATAGAGGATTGGCAGGTGAATAAGACATGTCCTCTCACCTCAAGCAGCTTACAATCTAGTTAATATGTTTAAAAATCATAGCAAAGGGGCGCCTGGGTGGCTCAGTTGGGTAAGGGTCTTATTTTGGCTCAGGTCTGATCTCAGGGTCCTGGGATCAAGCCCTGTGTCAGGTTCCCCACTCAGCAGGGAGTCTGCTTCTCCCTCTCTCTCTCTCTCTCCCTCTGCTCCTCCCCCCACTCATGCTCTCTTAAATAAATAAAATCTTTAAAAAAACCACAGCAAAAACATGACCATATAAAACTAAATACTCAATTTATAAATTTATAACTTGGGCTTCAGAACTTACAGTTCAGAACTGACATCATTTCCTTTATTAAGTTAGTGGCTTTCAACGTAGGTGCTAAAGTCTTGAATTTTCATACTATGGCATTTTATAATGCCATATTTTTCCTAGATTGTAAGCTTGATGAAAATAGCGACGTGTCTCTCTCTTTTTTTGTTTTTGTTTCTACACATAAGTTTATTTTTAAAATTTTTATGGCCTTTTTAAAAGTTTTTATTTAGGGGCGCCTGGGTGGCTCAGTCGGTTAAGTGACTGCCTTCAGCTCAGGTCATGATCTCAGGGTCCTGGGATCAAGCCCCGCATAGGGTTCCCTGCTCAGCAGGCAGCCTGCTTCTCCCTCTCCCACTCCCCCTGTTTGTGTTCCCTCTCTCGCTGTGTCTCTCTCTGTCAAATAAATAAATAAAATCTTAAAAAAAAGTTTTTATTTAAATTCCAGTTAGTTAATACACAGTGTAATATTAGTTTCAGGTGTAGAATTTAGTGATTCAACACTTCCATACAATACCCAGTGCTCATCACAAGTGCACTTCTTAATCCCCATCACCTATTTAACCCATCCTGCCAGGCATCTCCCTTCTGGTAACCATCATTTTGTTCTCTATAGTTGAGTCTGTTTCTTGGTTTTCCTCTCTTTTTTTTTCTCCTCCCTTGTTTGTTTGTTTTGTTCCTTAAATTCCACATATGAGTGAAATCATAGGGGATTTGTCTTTTATTTAAAGTTGTAATGCTAGCACTTGACACCGTGACTGGCATGAGAAGATGCTCAATGTGTTTATTGAAGTGAATTTAAGGGAGGAAGCATGAGTTGCCATTCCTTAGTGTGGTAATGTTTTTACTTATCTACTTTGAAGTATAATGCACATAGAGAGATGTGCACAAAATACTAATGTGCAGCTCAGTGAGTTAGGGCAAGGTGAACATCTGTCTAACCACCACTAAGGTCAATGAAAAGACTATTGCCCTTTCTCAATCCTTAGTTTCTCCTTCCTTCCAAAAAGCTATTCTGAATTCTTAACACTATCCACTATGGCTCCAAGAGGCTGCCAAAAGCACTGCTCAGCTTCTCATCACCTTTAACAGAATCGGCAGATACTACAGTGGGAAATGCTAAACTCCCCTCCCTGTGTTTCTTTCTTCTCCTGAATCTTTGTCCTTATTATTTGCCTGCCATAGCTGGAAATTCATAACAATACTTTAAATCAAGACATAGAGGTCATATTGAAAGTGATGGCTGCTTTTTGCAACAGAACTACAAAGACATGTTAATTTATGGGTTTTCAAATTAACTTAATTCCCTTTTACCAATATTTGTTCTTCAGTTTTGATCCTTAGAGCTAAATACATAAATATTGTCTTATACGCAGGATGTATATACTCAGATGCACATGAAGTAGACGAAGGAAAATAGGTTTTAATGTGATAGTAATGCTTCTGATGTGTATTTTGTATAGAGTTAACTTTTCTTCAGGCCAAGAGGACAACATAGAAGATATGTATTTGATTGTAGATTTGAAGTTTAATTTTAAGACAGTCTTCTTTAATTTATTCTAGGTAGTCCGAGAAAAAAATTATAATCTAATCACACACTCAGCTCAGTATTATATATTATCCTTTTCTAACTAATTCATTAGAGTTATTTAAGTATTAGTTTCTTCATAGAATATTTAAAATATGATTCAATTTGGGGAGAATGTATTCAACTTATGCATTTTCAGGACTATACATTTAGGAAAAACATACTCATTTTATAATTGGACAATAATTTCAGTTATTATGTCCCTCACTATCCTGGAAATTGAACTGATACATATGGGAAGAGAACCTGGAATACACAGAGTAACACTAAAACGTAGGTTCAATTCCTCTCAGGATCACACAGTTCTGAATGAGATTTTATCACCTATATCAATGGCAACCTAAGTTTTTTCATTTAAAGAGATTGACTTTATTCCAAGAATAAGCAGCCTTCTTAAAATAGAAATGTCAAAATACTCATTTCTGACTAGTCTTTTATCTATACTCAAGTAATCTGAGAAACTTATCCCTTGGGGGTTAAATTAAGAGTGATAAAATATCTCAGATTTTAAAGTGGTCAGTGATCCAAAATAACCATTCTTTGAAAACAAAAAAAGAATTACATGATCTGGGGAATTTGAAAAGGCTGATTTTAACCAATGTCTCAACATCTGGAAATAGGACTGTTGATGTAGTGTGTATTTATTTATTTATTTAAATTGATAAACTTTATCTTTTAGAGCAGTTTTAGGTTCACTACAAAATTAAGAGAAAGATATGAAATCTCCCATATATCCCCTGCCCCGACACATGCATATCTTCCCCCATTATCAACATCCTCCACCAATGTGTGTTTGTTATAATTGATAAAGCTACACTCATACATCATTATCACCCAGAGACCATAATTTGCATTGGGGTTCGCTCCTGGTGTTGTACATTCTATGGGTTTAGACAAATGTATAATGACATGTATCCACCATTATGGTATCAGACAGTATTTTCACTGCCTTAAAAATCCTCTGTGCTGTGCCTATTATCCCACTCTCTTTCCTAATCCCTCTCAACCACGGATCTTTTTACTGCCTCCACAGTGTTGCTTTTTCTGGAAGGTCAGATAGTTGGAATCAAATAGTATAAAGCCTTTTCAGACTGGTTTCTTTCACTTAGTAATATGTATTTAAGATTCCTCCACGTCTTTTTGTGGATTGATAGCTCATTTCTTTTTGGTACTAATATTCTATTGTCTGGATGTTTCACAGTTACTTATTCATTCATCTACTGAAGGATGTCTTGGTTGCTTCCAAGTCTTGGCAGTTGTGGATGAAACTGCTATGAACTTCCATGTTTAGGTTTTTGTGTAGACAAAGATTTCAACTAACTTGAGTAAATACCAAGGAGTGTGATTCCTGGATTATATGGTAATAGTGTGTTTAGTCTTGTAAGAAACTGCCAGACGGTCTTCCAAAGTGACTGTAACCATTTTGCATTCCCATCAGCAGCGAATCAGAGTTCTTGTTACTCTACATCCTCTCCAGCATTTGCTTTGTCAGTGTTCCAGATTTTGGCCATTCTAATAGTTGTGTAGTGGTATCTTGTTTTAATTTGCAGTTCTCTAGTGACATATGATGTTGATCACCTTTTCATGTGCCTACCTGCCATCTTTATGTCTTTTTTGGTGAGGTGTCAGTTAAGACTTTTTGCCCATTTAAAAATCAGATTGTTGGGGCCCCTGGGTGGCTCAGTTGGTTAAGCGTCTGACTCTTGATTTTGGCTCAGGTCATGATCTCAGGGTCATTAGATGGAGCCCCATGTAGGGCTCTGTGCTCAGCATGGAGTCTGCTTGGTTCTCTCTCTCCCTCTCCCTTTGCCCCTCCCCCTTACAAGTGTGCACGTGCGCTCTCTCACTTTTTCTATAAATAAATAAATAATAAGTAAATAAATAATAAAATCAGTTTATTCATTTTCTTACTGCTAAGTTTTAAGAATTTTTTGTAAATTTTTAATAGCAGTACTTTATCAGATGTGTCTTTTGCAAATATTTTCTCCCATCTGTGGCTTGTATTATTCTCTTGAAATTGTCTTTTACAGAGTTCTCTATTCTGTTCTATTTATTTGTCTTTCCCCCCCCCAATATTATACTGTCTTGTTAACTGTAGCTTTATAAAGCCTTGAACTAAGGTAGTGTCAGTCCACTGACTTTGTTTTATTTACCTAAAAACCTCTTCCCATTTGTTCCAATACCTCTGCATCCTTCTTATTTCAGTGGCTTCATGCAGTGTATTCTTTTATCCTTCTTGCCCTTATGAAGCCTGTCTTGGCCACCTTTTCTGTCACTTCACTTTCTTTGTTTATTTGATGATCTGTATTTAAATTTGCAGTTAGTCAATTTCCTTTTTGTTATAATTTACACTTGGCAAGCCTCTTCTTTGAACACCTCTCACTCCCATCACAAAGAAGTGTCAGCCAAAGTTAAGGGAAATCAACAAGCCTCCACAATAATAGCCTGAAGTTCCCATATGTCCCACAGGTTTACACTAGTCACGGTTTTCTGATCCATTTCATAACACCTGATTTCTTGTCTCTGCCTGTCCATAGATGGAATGTTCTTCTTTCAGAATTCTTTCAGAATTAGTCTTGAATTGGCTAATTCCTACTTAGAGTAGAGTAAGACTAGGCTCAGATCTAATTTCTCCTACCTCCAAGCAGGCTGAGCTCTCTAT
The DNA here is from genome assembly GCF_003265705.2 of Callorhinus ursinus. Lineage (NCBI taxonomy): Eukaryota > Metazoa > Chordata > Mammalia > Carnivora > Otariidae > Callorhinus > Callorhinus ursinus. The sequence goes on from NW_027397066.1 coordinate 99,136,474, forward strand.
GTGTTATGCTTCAATCCTATTCACTTCCTTCATACTTTATTTACTACACTGAGCTAAATAGCAGCAATAGCTCTGTCAGTTTTCTGAGGACAAAGATGATTTCTTATTAGTTTTTATATCCAATAACAATTATCCCAGGGGTAGTACATGGCAGGTGCTCACTAATGTACATATATTGAGTGCCTGATTTAGAATAGAGCTACTGAAAACTGACCAAATCTGGGTGGTCTCGGAATTTCTAAATCTTCCTCAGATTACAATCTGGTACTAATAAGGATAGACAAGTAGCCTGAGCTTTCATTGACAAACCTGGAGCCTTAGCATAACCTGTCTTATTTCTTCCAAGTAAGCACAAGTAAGGTGGGACATTTCTTTGTTTCTTTTTCTTTTATGTTTATCTTTCAATTCATTTTGAATTCCTGAGTAGCTTGGAGAAAGTAATTTGACGTGGGTTATATACTTTTCCATCTATTTTTATGCTTTTTATTACATTTCAACCAAACTTTTTTTTCTTCTTTTATGGAATTAAAATAATTATGCAATTACAAAACAGAGAATGAAGTAAAGCAATATTTATTTTGACTACCTACTATGCCCCAGGCTCTTAGCTAAACACTCTGGTTCCATTATCTCATTTAGTTTTTATGATAGCCCTAAGAGAAAGGAAAGATTTTAAGATTTAGAAGAAAAACTAAACAAAAACCTGAAGCACAACTGTGATACTCTTAGTGTAAGTGCTGTCTTCCTTTGTAGAGAAATGTGACCAATAGCAGTCATATATTTTGCAAATACAGAATTCTTTTAAAGCAATGTAGTGATTCTTTACTATTGTCTGGTTGGAATTACCATGAAATGAGATTTCTCATAAGGTCATTTTATTTTAAGTTTTATTCATTTATGAGAATGGAATTTATTAAAATTTTAAACAACGGAGAAACTAAGAGACTGAAAGAATAGGGATGGATGAAGATAGAGAAAAAAGAGAGAAATCTTATTTTTTTTTTTTTTTTTTAGGGAGAGTAACTAGTTGGTCCTATAGTACAATACCTGATACTCAGAGTCTTACTTAGATTTGAAATTTTGGAGGTCAGTGGTATACACACTCAGAGATCTCTAATTCCTTTTGCTAACTCTCATGCATGCACACGAGTAAAATATTTTTGGGGAAGGATTAGTGGTGTATCTATCTATCTGTCTACCTATCTATCTACCTACCTATCAATTTATCTGCCCACCTATTTACATATCACCGAAAACCTTCAACAGTATGATAACTGAAGTTAATAAACAATTGCTCTGAGTCATGGAATTGAAATGCTCAAATAGGGGATGAAATCACTAAGTCACTGCAACCTTGAGTAAGTGTTTTACCTCACGGGTCATCAGTTTCTTCATTTGTCAGTTGAATGGCTTTAATAGATCCCTCTGAGGACAATTTTTACTCAAACATTTTGTGATTTTTAAAATTTTTCAGTTTTGTCTACATTTTGATCCAGTTGTTAATTAACAGGGATATGTCTAGTTAATAGAAAAAAATCAGAAGAAAAATCTAGGAATTACCATGATCTACAAAAAAGGAAAATCAGTCCTATAATAACCAGTGAACTGTGTAGTTTCTTATGAAGTCCTTTTCATTCCTTTGAAATTTACATCTGTTTTCATGGTTTCTTTATTTTTATATTTCTGAGCAGATTTCAGTCATATGAAACTTTAGGGATTTTTCCAAAGAAGTGTTACAAATGTTTTAATAAGTTCTGTTTGTGAAAAACTGCATTTAAAACTGGAATTATTGAAATTAATGTTAAACCTCTATAGATATATTTCTCAGCAGATGGGAGAATACTTAGGCTATTAAACCTAATTCATGAATCACTATCTAGGGTAATGAGACTTTAATGTTCTTTTCAATTTTTCCATTAATTCAAAATGTCCAGGGCTTTCAGATAAGCTATTTTGGTATAATCACTATGGGATAAATATGACTCTGTTGCATGGAAAACTTATTTCTTAAATGTTTTTTCCCTTCTGTATTGAGATCTCTAATTCCTTTTGCTAACTCTCATAATCTTACATACCAAAATATACAAGTATTCTAATTTTTAATTTTATTATGATTATTGGTATATAAAAATATGTATCAGATTATGGTAATATTAAAAATGAAAAAGAAATCTAAGTTTAGCTTTCATTAAGGTATCTTAATATTGTAGCTACCAAGAATCAGAGCCCATTATTAATTCTATGAACTGGTGAATCATTTATATGTCATGATCCAAAATATGATAATGATCTGATTTATATAATTTGATGGAAAAATTGGAAATTTGAACTTTAAACATGGAAGTCACGGTTTCTAGAAGTGGTGCATGTCTCTAAATGTTTAATACCACATGATACTCCAAGAAAATTAGTTTGAGAAATACTTTCTCAGAGATTCAGCTTGTACATGCCTTGCACTTAAGAAAACTGTTTAGTTTAGTAACAAATTAGCTACTTTACTAACTTGATCTTACAACAGTTATTTTCATAATTAAGATATTATCCTATTTTGGAAGTTGTCCTACCAAACTCATTTTGAGAAATACTCCACTATGTCAGTAATCCAAACTTTCGTCATGACGTAGTTTCCAATGTACTCCTATAAGGATCTGTAAATATTTTAATCAAACAGTTGAATGTACCTTTAAAAGGTGAACAAGTAGAATTATATCTCTATTTCTTATCTGCCAATTATGTAGTATGAATGGGTTCCAAAAATAAAGCCAGGAGATTGAACATAATTTTTTTGAGGATAATTTGACAATTGATGGATTTGGTAAACTGAAATATCCTCTCAATAAAAATGCCATAAAAAAACATTTGGAAAGCATATATCTGATAAGGGGTTAACACCCATAATATATGGGGAACTCACACAACTCAATAGCAACACAAAAACAAAAACAAACGAAACAATCTGATTTAAAATGTACAAAGGATCTGAATAGATATTTTTCCAAAGAAGACATAACAAATAGCCAGCAAGCACAGGAAAAAATGCTCAACATCACTAATCTTCAGATAAATGCAAATCAACAGCACAATGAGATGTCACCTCACACCTGTTATAATGGTTATTACCAAAAAGACAAAGAGATAACAAACACTGGCAGGGATGTGGAGAAAACATGTTTGTGTTGCTGTTGGTGGAAATGTAAATTGGGATAGCCACTGTGGAAAATCTCCACTGTCGATGTTACTTAAAAAATTAGAAATAAGACTACCATATCATCCAAGAATTCCACTTCTGGACATTTATCTAAAGAAAATGAAAGCAGTATTTTGTAGAGATATCTGCACTCTCATGTTTATTACAGCATTATTTACAGTAGCCAAGACATAGAAACATCCTAAATGTCTATCAATGGATAAACGAATAAAGAAAATGTAGTGCATGTGTATTGTGTATATATACACACACGCACAATATATACACTCTATATTCCATATATATAACAGATTATTATTCAGCCATGAGAAAAACCCAAGTAAATCCTGCCCTTTGTGACAACATGGATGAAATTGAGGGCATTATGCTAGGTGAAATAAGTCAGAGAAAGACAAATACGGTATATTTCTTATATGGGGAATCCAAAAAAAGTGAACTCATAGGAGCAGAGAATGTAACAGTGGTTGCCAATGGCCAGGAATTGGGGGAAATGAAGAGATATTGTTGAAAGCATACACACTTCCAGTTGCAAGATGAGTATGTTTTGGGGATCTAATGTACACCAGCTATAATCATAGCTGATGATATTGTATTGTATACTTGAAAGTTGCTAAGAGACCAGTTCTTAAATATTCTCACCATAACGACAACAACAACAACAACAAAATGATAATTATGTGAGATGAAGGGTGTGTTAACTAACTTTATTGTGGTAAACATTTTGCAATATATTCATGAATCAAATTAGCACATTGTCAACCTTAAGCTTATACAATGCTATATGTCAATCATATCTCAATATTTTATTGCTGGGAAAAATACTAATTAAAAAGCGTTTTGATTTCACATACCCCAAGTTGTGGACTGAATGTTTGTGTTCCCCTAAAATTTATGTGTTGAAGTCCAGGAGGTTGAATCTTTGGGAAGTGATTAGGTCATGAGGATGGCACCCACATAAATGGGAATAGTGCCTGGATAAAGAGACTCCAGAGAGCTCCCTGCCCATCTGGGGACACAGCAAGAAGACATTTGTCTATGAATCAGGAGGTGGGCTCTCACCAGATAACAAATCAGTTGGTGCCTTGATCTGGGACTTCCCAGTTCCAGAACTGTGAGAAATAAGTGTTTGTTGTTTAAGCTACCCAGTCAATTATATTTTTGTTATAGCAGCCCAAACAGACTAAGACATCCTCTACCCACCAAAGGTTCTTGGGGATCCTCAGAGGCACAGACCACAATTAGAAAATCACACTTTGAGACTGAGATTATATGATTGGACTAAAAAGAAAGCACAGGTATGTGCCACTTATAAGAAAAATGTCTAAAACACAAGAATAAGTTGAAAGTACAAGGAAAAAATTAAAAAAAAAAAAGAAAGTACAAGGAAAGAGAAACATGTATATGTTAGCATCAGGCTAGGTAGGCTTTAAGGCAAAATGCACTACTGAGGATAAAAATGATAGCAATATTATAATATTCTCCAGAAACCGCAACAACCCTAAACTTATAATGTACCTAATAAAATAGCCTCAAAATACATAATGACAAATTTGATAAATACATAACCATAGTGAAATACATGTACACACATCTCAAAGTAATTGCTAGTTTCCCAGACAAGTGGAGAACAAAATAAACAAGCTTGTTCTAATTGACCTAGTGATGTGCTGGCATTCTTATTACTAATGCCAGATATTTTGTAAGGTGTAAGGGTTTAATCTTCATAAAATTGATGGTTAAAAGTGTGGGCTCTCATAATCTTATATTCCCACTTCCTTTTAATAAAGTTTGAAGTAATTTAGGCACTCTAGGATTCTTACTGAACTTTTTTGAGCTAGCAGGATACTTTATTGCACTATTTAGGAAATACTGCTTGGGTAACTACTGTAAAGATGCTATACTTATTCAAAATGTCGTGCTTGCTCCTAATGAGGAATGGTGAGGGAATTTCTCCTTTCCCAAGAACATGGAAGTAGAGAAATAAAATTGCCTCTCAGAGCTAAATTATTAAATCAGTTCATACTGGATCAGAGAAGAGATATTTGAGAAGTTACTTTAAATGAATCAGATAATTTATTAAGCATTGCTTTAAATGTTTTGTATACATACTCCTCATTTCAGGCTTACCCATAACCTAATTGAAAGTTTTTACACATTGAAGAAAAAGGACTGTCATGCAAAAGAATAACATGCCCCTTTTAGGAAAGAAAAATTCATACGTAAATTTTCCTGGTGTGTCTCCAGCACTCACCAGGAAAAGCTTGCCTTGGTCAACAAATGTGATTATGTAGCCCTTGCTACATACCAGTGGGATAACTTGAAAACTAGCCATCAGTAGGAGACAATTACCTTACTTTGCTCTGATTCCTTGCTTTTTGTGCATATAATTGGGCATCTTGAGTATACTCTACCTATAGGAAAACAATTTGCTAATCAAGGAACACAAGTCATAATTGTATTGTCCTCTGAAAAATAAGGGTAACATCTTTTTTTTTTTTTTTTTTTAATGCCACTTGCTTCTTCATCTGGTTATTGTGAGTCAGCTCTCCAGAGTGTGATTCCTTCTGGATGTACCAGAAATTTTTATTTGGCTTTTTAAGTTTTTGCTTTAATTCTAGTTAGTTGACAGATAGTGTTATATTACAGATGTACTGAAATGAGATTCCCAGACTTCCCAAGCTCAACCAGAATGAGAAGATAGCCCCAAGGTCCTACTGACTACGTGGGCCTGTTCCTCTTAGGAACCCAACAGGTTCCTAAGAGACAATTGACCTTGATGTCCTATGTTCCATTTGCTGGTTACCACTGATTAACCCAAGTACGGGCATGCTCTGGATCATCTTGTGTTTGGTCATTGGATGAGAAGTACCTTTTCCCTTACTGTTTTTCATAGAGTTCACAAAAATATGTTGTACCCCTACTATGGCTGTTAGGTACAGCAGAGTATTCTAAGGTGAAATAAAAGTGTCCAGACCCTCAAAAGGTTTATAGTGTAGCAAGGATTAAACAAGTAAGCAATAGTACAAGGCAACATTATTGCAAGGATTCTACAAGAGATACAGAAAATGGCTATGCAGTTCAAAAGTAGAAATCACCTCTGCTCATGGAACACTACATCAAAAACTAATGATGTATAGTGATTAACATAACAATAAAAAAATTTAAAAAAAAGAAATCACCTCTGCTTGAGGGGAAAGGCTTAATGGGTGGGGTCGTTGTAAAAGAACCTTGATAAGCTGTGACCGCTAAAGTGACATTTTCCAAAACCCAGTCTGTTTAGAAAAAAGCTATTTCTTCTCCCTAACACATTCTTAAAACCCTTTGGTGGCTTGGAACTTTTCAGGAACAATGGCTAAAATATTTAGCATGCCTGCCTCTCTATGCTGCCCTGTCCTCCCTGCAGTCCAGCTCCCCGGGGCCTTATTTTGGCTCGTGTACAACACCATGCTCCCTCCTGCTTCAGCGTCTCTGCACAAGCCACTGCCTCTGGTCGAAACCCATTCCACCCGCCATGTTGATTGTATTTCCTATTTAGCTCTTACAGACCCTCTTAATTTCGGTTCAAAATTTATCTTTGCAGACAAAAATCCACTTATTGGGTTTAAATGAGATTTGCTCCCTGCTGTTGTGGAGCACTTTGCTTCCCAGGGCCTATGTTGGGCTATTTCATGGTTCTAATTATACATGTTACCTGTGTGATGACATGATTATAGTCTGAACCCAAATATTCCCAACTGTAAACTAAAAAGAGACAGGAACTTATCTGCTTTTTTTTTTTTTAAGCATTGAATGCTTACCGCCTTGCATACAGTCACCCACCACCTGACACATGGTAACTGTGTGATAAATATTTGTTGAATAAATGACAAATGCAAAAGAAAGAAGCAGTTGCAGGTTGTGGGCACAGCACAGATCAAAATGCAGCAGGGAAAAGAGCTGCCCAGGTTCAAGGATGCAAGAAGGTGTGTTTAAATGGCAGATATTTTATTACTGAGGGACAGGATATACGGCATGGAGTTAATGCCTCAGGCAAGCGACTAATCCCCACTGAAAACAACTCCATTACTACTGACTAGATGCTCAACCACAAGAATGGTTTATTGTTTATCAAGTGGTGGGAAAAAAAAGTGTGACAAAAGTCTAATAATACTGAGAAAAATTAGTAATGTTTCAAAAAATAGTTGTTAATTGTATGAAATATGATCAAGACCAGGTACTAATGCAAAAGCAAAAGCCTCGCCAGAAATGAACAAAACACCTTGTCTGAGAGTGCGATGACATTGTTAGTTTTTTCAGAAAGAATTGTGATCTTAGAGAAAACCACGGGTAGATGTATTTTCCTTTAAAAAAATTATTTATGTAAAATTTACATACAGTGAAATGTACAGATCTTAAGTGTACAGTTTGAAGAGTCTTGACAAATTCACATGACTCTAATCCATACCATCTTCAAGATACAGAAATTTTCCCTCATTCCAGAAAGTTCCTTCATGTTCCTTTCCAGTCAACCCCCTTTCCCACAGGAAACTACTCTTTTGAAATCTAAAGCCATAGAGTAGTTTGCCTATTCTAGATCTTCATATGAGTGAAGGTATATACTAAGCATTTGTAATTTTGTGTCTGGTTTTTCTTGCTCATCATAATGCTTTGGAGATTCATGCACGTTGTTGCATACATCAGCCATTCCTTTGTGTTGCTTAATGGTGTTCTGTGGCCGGGCTATATATCACAGAACAATTTTTTGTTGTTGTTGTTGTTATTGTGTATATGATGGTTTTAAATTTCATTTTCTAATTATTCGCTGCTTAAATTTAGAAAAACAACTTAGTTTTGTATTTGACTTGTATTGGTATCCTGTAACCTTGTTAAATTCACTTAATAGTTCTAGTAGTTATATAGATTCCTTGGTATTTTCTATATAAACAATTGTATCATTGGGAGAATTTTAGTTTTTTCTTTCTAATATTTATGTTTTCTATTTGAATTTTTTCTTTTTTTTAAATTTAATCTAATTCTGTTATGTTAGTCACCATACAATACATCATTAGTTTTTGATGGAGTGATCCATGATACATTGTTTTCATATAACACCCAGTGCTCCATGCACTATGTGCCCTCCTTAATACCCATCACCGGGCTAACCCATCCCCCCACCCACCTCCCCTCTAGAACCCTCAGTTTGTTTCTCGGAGTCCATAGTCTCTCATGGTTCGTCTCCCCCTCCGATTTTGCCCCCTTCATTTTTCCCTTACTTCTCCTAATGTCCTCCACAAATAAGTGAAACATATGATAATTGACTTTCTCTGCTTGACTTATTTCACTTAGCATAATTTCCTCCAGTCCCATCCATGTTGATGTAAAAGTTGGGTATTCATCATTTCTGGTGGCTGAGTACTATTCCATTGTATATGTGTGCCACATCTTCTTTATCCATTCATCTGTTGAAGGGCATCTTGGCTCTTTCCACGGTTTGGCTATTGTGGACATTGCTGCTATGAACATTGGGGTGCATATGGCCCTTCTTTTCACTACATCTGTGTCTTTGGGGTAAATACCCAGTAGTACAATTGCTGGGTCATAGGGTAGCTCAATTTTTAATTTTTTGAGGAACCTCCACACTGTTTTTCAAAGTGGCTGTACCAATTTGCATTCCCACCAACAGTGTAAGAGGGTTACCCTTTCTCCACGTCCTTGTCAACACTTGTTGTTTCCTGTCTTGTTAATTTTTGCCATTCTAACTGGTGTAAGGTGGTATCTCAATGTGTTTTTGATTTGAATTTCCCTGCCAACAGTACATTAAAAGGATCATCCACCAGGACCAAGTAGGATTTATCCCTAGGATGCAAGGGTGGTTCAACATTTGCAAATCAATCAACGTGATAGAACACATTAGTAAGAGGAGAGAGAAGAACCATATGGTCCTCTCAATTGATGCAGAAAAAGCATTTGACAAAATACAACATCCTTTCCTAGTTAAAACTCTACAGAGTATAGGGATAGAGGGAACATTCTTCAATTTCATAAAATCCATCTATGAAAAACCCACAGCAAATATCATCCTCAACGGGGAAAATCTGAGAGCCTTTCCCTTAAGATCAGGAACATGACAAGGATGCCCACTCTCACCACTATTGTTCAACATAGTACTAGAAGTCCTAGCAACAGCAATCAGACAACAAAAAGAAATAAAATGTACTCAAATTGGCAAAGTAGAAGTCAAGCTCTCTCTTTGCAGATGACACGATACTTTATGTGGAAAATCCAAAAGACTCCACCCCCAAATTACTAGAACTCATACAGCAATTCAGTAATGTGGCAGGATACAAAATCAATGCACAGAAATCAGTTGCTTTCTTATACACTAAGAATGCAACTGAGAAATTAGAGAAACGATTCTGTTTACAATAGCACCAAAAACCATAAGATACCTCGGAATAAACCTAACCAAAGAGGTAAAGGATCTATACTCTAGGAACTAGAGAACACTCATGAAAGAAATTGAAGAAGACACAAAAAGAAGGAAAAACATGCCATGCTCATGGTTTGGAAGAATAAACATTGTTAAATTGTTTATGCTACCCAGAGCAATCTATACCTTCAACGCCATCCCAATCAAAATTCCAATTACATTTTTCAAAGTGCTGGAACAAACAATCCTAAAATTTGTATGGAATCAGAAAAGACCTTGAATCGCCAAGGAAAGTTTGAAAAACAAAGCTGGGGCCATCACGTTGCCAGATTTCAAGCTATATTACAAAGCAGTGATCACCAAGACAGCATGGTACTGGCACAAAAACAGACATATAGACCAATGGAACAGAATAGAGAGCCCAGATATGGACCCTCAACTCTATGGTCAAATAATCTTCGACAAAGCAGGAAAAAATACACAATGGAAAAAAGACAGTCTCTTCAATAAATGGTGCTGGGAAAATTGGACAGCTATATACAGAAAAATGAAACGTGACCATTCTCTAACACCATATACAAAGGTAAACTAAAAAAATGTATGAAAGACCTCAATGTGAGACAGGAATCTATCAAAATCCTAGAGGAGAACATAGGCAGTAACCTCTTTGACATCAGCCATAGCAACTTCTTCAAGATACATCTCCAAAGGCTAGTGAAACAAAGCAAAAATGAACTTTTGGGACTTCATCAAGATAAAAAGCTTCTGCACAGCAAAGGAAATAGCCAACAAAACAAAGAGGTGGCCCACAAAATGGGAGAAGATATTTGCAAATGACTCTACAGACAAAACGCTGATTTCCAAGACTATAAAGAGCTTCTCAAACTCAACACCCAAAAAACAAATAATCAAGTCAAAAAATGGGCAGAAGACATGAACAGATACTTCTCCAAAGAAGACATACAAATGGCTAACAGACACATGAAAAAATGTTCATCATCATTAGCCATCAGGAAAATTCACATCAAAACCACATTGAATTTTTTTCAAATCCTTTTTCTGCACCTATTGAGATGCGGGTTTTTATTGAGATTAATTGATTTTCTAGTGTTGAACAAGCCTTGTTTTCCTATGAAAAGCTTCACTTGGTTATGATATATTTTCTTTTTTATACAATGCTAGACTTCAATTATTAATATTTTGTTAGAGTTTTTTGTGTCTATGTTCATGAGAGATACTGGTCTATAAAATATTTTTTGTTATGTTCTTACCTAGTTTTGGTATCAAGGTTTTTCTGACCTCATAAAATTGTTCCCTCTCCTTCTTCCTATATTTTCTGAAACAAAGGAAAGAAATGTATTTCTTCCTAATGTGCTAGTAGAATTTATCAGAGTCTAGATTAGAATTTTCTTTAAGTAAAAGCTTTTATTTCCAAACTCACACAGATATTGGGATATTCAGATTCTCTAACTTCTTAAATATTTTGGCAATTTGTGTTCCCCCCAAGAAATTTTTACATTTAATCTGAGTTGTCTCATTTTTTAGCAGAAATTTTCAAATAATATTATCTTATTATTTATTTAATGTCTGCAGTTTCCCTAGTGATACACTCTTGCATTCCTGATATTAATATTTGTTCCTCCCTCTCTTATTTTTGATCACTCTAGTTAGGGGTTATCAATTCTTTTAATCTTTTCAAAGAATCAACTTTGGCTTTGTTGATCGCCCTTACCAACTCATTGTATTCTATTCCATTGATTTCTGCTTTTATATTTATTATTTTCTTCCTTTTGTTTATTTGCTAAGTGCAAATAAATGTTCAGTCTTCTTTTTATAGCCTTTGGTCTTCTCTTCTAATATAAAGCTATACATTTCCCTTTATTACTTTAGTTAGCATCACACAAATTTGGACCTGTTGTGGTTTCATTACCATTTAAGTTAAAATATTTCCTAATTATTCTTTGTTTTCCCTTTGAAACCATGGATTATTTAGAAATATATTGCTTAATTTTAAAATACTTTGATATTATCATCATAGCTTTATGTTAATTGTTTTTAAATTTAATTTTATAATGGTCAGAGAACATACTCTAGATGATTTCAGTTCTAGTACATTTACTGAGACTTCATTTTTTTGCCCAGTACATGATTTGTCTTGTGAATGTTACATGTCCACTTTAAAAGACTCTGTATTCTCTAGGTGCTGGGTATAGTATTCTATAAATGGCAATTAGATTAAATTGATTGATAATGTTATTAAATTATTTTATATTCTTTGTGATTTTTCAGTTTACTTATTCTATCAATTACTAAGCCATAAGTATTATGATATCTAACATAAATGTGGATTTGTCAGTGCTTCTCTTTAATTCTGTCAGTGTTTTCTTCATGTAGTTTGAAACACAGTTACTAGGTGCATATAAAAGCATTCTGATTTCCTGATGATTGACCCTTTACTATCTTGAAATGTACATCTTTATCTCTTCATCTATTTATAAGAACTCTTTTAAAAACCTTCTTTACCAATTCCAAAATCTAGGTAATTTATGAGACTGTGTCTTTCATCTGTTGTTTTCATAGTTAGATGTTATATTTTCTTGGGTCAACACACATCTAGTAATTTTTGATAATATGCAGGGAAATATGGATGTGATGTTACTGAGAATCTAGATTTCTTGTCTTCCTGTAAAGCCCATTGAGTTTTGGGCATTAATTTACTAGAGGATCAGCTTGATCCTGTTGAGGCTTGGTTTAAGACTCTATTTAGTTGTATTAAGATGACCTTACTGTAACCCTCTTTAAGTATATCCTTCTAGACTTTTCAACTGAATTCCCAAGGTATTCAGCAAGTTTTCTCTACTGTGGATAGTTGAAACTCCAGTTTTTTCCAGCACCATGTTATGTCCAGAATCATTCAACTCACAGTCACCCAGTAACTGTTCTGCTCTAGTCCTTGTAAAATGTTGCTCTGTACATAGTATAAAATAGTATTTGGCCCAAAGTCTTTCTAGTGGCTCTCTATGTTGATTTCTGATATTCCTTCTCTGAACATGTTTCTCCTATCTGGTACGTTCCCAGAAAATTCCAGTTACCTTGGCAGCCCCAAACACTGATTTCTGTTTCCTTCACCTTGCATGATTGCTGCTTTCTTTTTGGACACTGCTTCCCTCCACTTCCTTTTGGAAAGAGGACTTCCCAGGAGAAAATCGGAGTGAATGTGTAGCATTCCTCAGGCATTTCTCTTCTCTGGAGAATTATATCAAGTGTTTCTGTTGTCTAATGCCTGAAAACAGTTGCTTTACATAGTTTTTCCAGTTCCGTAGTTGTTGATGTCATTGTTCTATCGTGGCCAGAACTTAAAATGCAGATAGACTTTTTTTTCTGTGTGAAGAACTACATTACTTTTTTTTTTCTTTTCAAGTTTTTATTTACATTCTAGTTAACATATATGGTAAAATTGGTTTCAGGTGTAGAATTTAGTGATTCATCACTTACGTGTAACACCCAGTGCTCATCACAAGTGCCCTCCTTAATACCCATCACCCATTTAGCCCATCCCCACCTACCTCCCTCCATCAACCCTCAATTTGTTCTCTATAGTTTGAGTCTTTTATGGTTTGTTTTCCTCTCTCTTTTTCTTTTCCTTCCCCTATGTTCAGCTGTTTTGTTTCTTAAATTCCACATACGAGTGAAATCATATGGTGTTTGTCTTTCTCTTACTGACTTGTTTTGCTTAGCATACTACACTCTAGCTCTATCCTCATCGTGCAAATGGCAAGATTTCACCCTTTTTGATGGCTGAGTAATATTCCAGTGTGTGTGTGTGTGTGTGTGTGTGTGTGTGTGTGTGTGTGTGTGTGACATCTTTATCCAGTCATCAGTTGATGGACATTTGGGCCCTTTCCATAATTTGGCTGTTGTTGATAATGCTGCTATAAACATTAGGGCACATGTGCTCCTTCGAATCGGTATTTTTGTATCCTTTTGGTAAATACCTAGTAGTGCAATTGCTGGACGATAGGGTAGTTCTACTTTTAACTTTTTGGGGAACCTCCATACTGTTTTCCAGAGTGGCTGCACCAGTTTGCATTCCCACCAACAGTGTAAGAGGGTTCCCCTTTCTCCAAATCCTTGCCAACATCTGTTGTTTCCTGAGCTGTTAATTTTAGCCATTTGAACAGTTGTGAGCTGGTATCTCATCATGGTTTTGATTTGGATTTCCCTGATGATGTGTGATGTTGAGCATCTTTTCATGTGCCCATTAGCCATCTGGATGTCTTCTTTGGAAAAAAGTCTGTTCATGTCTTCTGCCCATTTCTTGGCTGGATTATTTGTTTTTTTTGGGGGGGGGGTGTTGAGTTAAAGATAAGTTCTTTATAGATTTTGGATACTAACCCTTTATCTGATATGTCATTTGCAAATATCTTCTCCCATTCTATTCTGTAGGCTGCCTTTTAGTTTTGTTGATCATTTCCTTTGCTATGCAGGAGGTTTTTATTTTGATGAGGTCCTGGTAGTTCATTTTTGCTTTTGTTTCCTTTGCCTCTGGAGACGTATCTGGTAAGAAGTTGCTACAGCTGAGGTCAAAGAGGTTGCTGCCTGTTCTCCTCTAGAATTTTGATGCATTCCTGTCTCACATTTAGGTGTTTCATCCATTTTGAATTTATCTTTGTGTTTGGTGTAAGAAAGTGGTCCAGTTTCATTCTTCTGCAGGTTGCTGGCCAGTTTTCTCAACACCATTTGTTGAAGAGATTTGTCTTTTTCCCATTGGATATTCTTTCTTGCTTTGTCAAAGATTATTTGACCGTATAATTGTGGGTCCATTTCTGGGTTTTCTGTTCTGTTCCATTGACTTGTGTGTCTGTTTTTGTGCCAGTACCATACTGTCTTGATGACTACAGCTTTGTAATATAGCTTGAAGTCTGAAATTGTGATGCCTCCAGCTTTGCTTTTCTTTTTCAGGATTGCTTTGGCTATTTGGGGCCTTTTGTGGTTCTATAAATTTTAGGATTGTTTGCTCTAGCTCTGTGAAAAATTCTGGTGGTATTTTGGTAGGGACTGCCTTAAATGTACAGATTGTTCTGGGTAGTAAAGACATTTTAACAATATTTGTTTTTCTAATCCATGAGCATGGGATGTCTTTCCATTCTGGTCTAAATGATTTCTACAGTCTTTCAGAGATAACAGGTTTGTGGACTTTTCTATCACCCTTTCTGTCTCCCTTGCCTGCTATGAAGGGAGAATTCCCTTTATAAAGGCTGCTCTTAATGTCAGTTGGGTGTTCTCCAGCAGCTTCTAATTTACTGATTGAGCTCTACACTCCTTTGAATAACTCCTACTGTTAATTTTGCTTAAAATAACACATAAATAAAATATAACTAATCTTTTTTACAGTTTTTTGTCATAGATGGACCAATAGACTGACAGTGGAAATGAGCATCAAGAAATCCAAAATGCTTATTTAAAGGCTTGCAAAGTGTTGAGATGATGTGGTATTTCCACACTGATGTCTAATGTCATAAATACATACAATTCCCTTGATTTAGAAAATTACTTGTATCTACATCTTTAGAATCTACATATTAATTGGCTTTTAAACATTTATTTAGCTCGTGCTCTGTGGCTGGCACTGGGTTAAGACAGAATAACCTCTTTTAGGTAACGGAGCAGAAGGAAAGTAGTCCCAAAAGGTTACAAAAAGGTGATTCTGTGAGTATTTGACTAAGTATTTTAGTTGGCTGAAATGAGTTTGAATGGAGCATAAGGAACATTTTAGGAGAGGGAAAAAACTTCTGGTTGCTTAACTGAAACCATAGAGAATGGGGAAAAGGAGCACATAGCAATTTGTACCTAGTAATTTGATCTTGAGTGCACGTTGCCCCTGCCTTTTTGATCTTCATTTGGTCTGCAATAGTAAATTTGTACATTATATCCAAAGTGAACATAATTGTATGGAAAATTAATTACTCTTTCATTAGCTCTAAAAAGAGTCAATCTAAGATGTACCAATATTTCCTGTCACTGTGAAAACAATTTTTTTCAAAAGTCTATATTAAAATAGGTAGGTTTTGGGGTGACTGGGTGGCTCAGTTGGTTAAATATCCAATTCTTGATTTCAGCTCAGGTCATGATCTCAGGGTCATAAGAGTGAGCCCTGTGTTGGGCTCCACACTGTGTGTGGAGCCTGCTTGGGATTCTCTCTCTCCCTCTCCCTCTGCCTCTCCCCCAGTCTCTCTCTCTCTCACAAAATAAAATAATAATATAAGTAAGTTGTATTAAATAATATTATAGTGAATTTATCCTGGATAAATATGGAAATTCTCAATTACATGTGAGGATTCATAGTGAATATTAATAGTAAAAATAACAAAAATTAAATTGATAATAAAAACTACACGCAGGAAAACTACAAAATTTGAATGGAGAAATTCTGATCTGATAGATTCATGACTGCAAAAGCACACTTAAAAAGGCAAAAGCTATAAAGTCTAAAAGTGGGTATGAAAAACAAATCGATTAATCAAAGAAAAACTTCATGTAAAATGTTTATAGAAAGTAATTGATAACTGATGAATATTTTCAAACAAAATTCCAATGCAGATATGGTTCTTAAATATTTACATTCATAAACAAATATCCAAATACCCCTAGGATTAAAACAATGGAATAAAAAAAGGGGGGCTGACAAAGTATCTTATGCATGTGCAAAATATATCTAAAACAAGTTATATTTTTTACAGAATAGTGGTAGTTTCTTACATTTTTATTATCAATATTCACTCAGTCTTCTCAGTATGTTCGAAGCCATAGCTATTAAGATAAATGCTATTAAACCTGAAAGAGTTGAAACCAATTTATGATAGTTATATCAAATTGTATTGCTAAAGAGATCTTGCTAAAAAATTACTCCCATATCTGGTATAAATTTACAATTTATGGAATTACTTACATTTGCAAATATTCACTTGCAAAATGTATTTGAATCCAAATCAAACTTACCTGATGGGACCTCAACAGAGAAAATTGAGGTCCCTTCATACAACTGGAACTGGTAAGGTCCCAAGATGCTTTGGTAAGTTCTAAGATCCAGCTGAACTTCAATCCAGTTTTGGAAAAGATGTTTGCCACCACTCTGTCTCCTTCTCCATTCCACTACAGAGAATGTAAAGTAACCTCATATTCTACAAAATTAAAATCGTATGGATACAAAATATGAACATTCTTAAATGCAGGTAAAAATTAACCTTATGTAACTATTTATACGTGGGAGAGAGTTGATGTGAGTGGGATGGTGCTGACAGAAATGTATATGCCTGTATTATATTTAAGCTCTTAAAAAAGAGAAACCATACATTGCATATTTATAATGACAGGGCAACGAAACTGAAAAGACTCTAAAGGTTTTAGATGTACAATTACTTATTTTTTTTTTAAATTTTTATTGTTATGTTAATCACCATACATTACATCATTAGTTCTTGATGTAGTGTTCCATGATTCGTTGGTTGTGCGTAACACCCAGTGCTCCACGCAGAACATGCCCTCCTTAATACCCATCACCAGGCTAACCCATCCCCCACACCCCTCCACTGTAGAACCCTCAGTTTGTTTTTCAGAGCCCATCGTCTCTCATGGTTCGTCTCCCCCTCTGACTTACTCCCCTTCATTCTTCCCCTCCTGCTATCTTCTTTTTCTTTTTTCCTAACGTATCTTGCATTATTTGTTTCAGAAGTACAGATCTGTGATTCAACAGTCTTGCACAATTCATAGCGCTCACCATAGCACATACCTGACCCAATGTTTATCACCCAGCCACCCCATCCCTCCCAGTCCCCACCACTCAGCAACGATCAGTTTGTTTCCTGAGATTAAGAATTCCTCATATCAGTGAGGTCATATGACACATGTCTTTCTCTGATTGACATATTTCACTCAGCATAACACCCTCCAGTTCTATCCACGTTGCTGCAAATGGCAAGATCTCATTCCTTTTGAAGGCTGCATAATATTCCATTGTGTATATATACCACTTCTTCTTTATCCACTCATCTGTTGATGGACATCTTGGCTCTTTCCACAGTTTGGCTATTGTGGACATTGCTGCTATAAACATTGGGGTGCATGTACCCCTTCGGATCTCTACATTTGTATCTTTGTGGTAAATACCCAGTAGTGCAATTGCTGGATCGTATGGTAGCTCTATTTTCAACTGTTTGAGGAGCCTCCATACTGTTTTCCAGAGTGGTTGCACCAGCTTGCATTCCCACCAACAGTGTAGGAGGGTTCCCCTTTCTCCACATCCCCGCCAGCATCTGTCGTTTCCTGACTTGTTAATTTTAGCCATTCTGACTAGTGTGATGTGGTATCTCATGGAAGTTTTGATTTGGATTTCCGTGATGCCGAGCGATGTGGAGCACTTTTTCATGTTTCTGTTGGCCATTTGGATGTCTTCTTTGGAAAAATGTCTGTTCATGTCTTCTGCCCATTTCTTGATTGGATTATTTGTTCTTTGGGTATTGAGTTTTATAAGTTCTTTATACATTTTGGATACTAGCCCTTTGTCTGATATGTCATTTGCAAATATTTTCTCCCATTCTGTCGGTTGTCTTTTGGTTTTGTGGACTGTTTCTTTTGCTGTGCAAAAGCTTTTTATCTTGATGAAATCCCAATAGTTCATTTTTGCCCTTGCTTCCCTTGCCTTTGGCGATGTTTCTAGGAAGAAGTTGCTGCGGCTAAGGTCGAAGAGGTTGCTGCCTGTGTTCTCCTTTAGGATTTTGATGGACTCCTGTCTCACGTTTAGGTCCTTCAACCATTTGGAGTCTATTGTTGTGTGTGGTGTAAGGAAATGGTCCAGTTTCATTTTTCTGCATGTGGCTGTCCAATTTTCCCAACACCATTTGTTGAAGAGACTGTCTTTTTTCCATTGGATATTCTTTCCTGCTTTGTCAAAGATAAGTTGACCATAGAGTTGAGGGTCCATTTCTGGGCTCTTGATTCTGTTCCATTGATCTATGTGTCTGTTTTTGTGCCAGTACCATACTGTCTTGATGATGACAGCTTTGTAAAGAGCTGTAAGTCTGGAATTGTGATGCCGCCAGCTTTGCTTTTCTTTTTCAACATTCCTCTGGCTATTCGGGGTCTCTTCTGGTTCCATACAAATTTTAGAATTATTTGTTCCATTTCTTTGAAAAAAGTGCATGGTATTTTGATGGGGATTGCATTGAATGTGTACATTGCTCTAGGTAGCATTGACATCGTCACAATGTTTGTTCTTCCAATCCATGAGCATGGAACGTTTTTCCATTTCTTTGTGTCTTCTTCAATTTCTTTTATTAGTATTTTATAGTTTTCTGAGTACAGATCCTTTGCCTCTTTGGTTAAATTTATTTCTAGGTATCTTATGGTTTTGGGTGCAATTATAAATGGGATCGACTCCTTGATTTGTCTCTCTTCTGTCTTGTTGGTGTATAGGAATGCCACTGATTTCTGTGCATTGATTTTATATCCTGCTATTTTACTGAATTCCTGTATGAGTTCTAGCAGTTTTGGGGCGGAGTCTTTTGGGTTTTCCACATACAGTATCATATCATCTGTACAGTGAGAGTTTGACTTCCTCTTTGCCGATTTGGATGCCTTTGGTTTCTTTTTGTTGTCTGATTGCTGTGCCTAGGACTTCTAATACTATGTTGAATAGCAGTGGTGAGAGTGGGCATCCCTGCCGCGTTCCTGACCTCAGGGGAAAAGCTCTCAGCTTTTCCCCATTGAGAATGATATTCGCTGTGGGTTTTTCATAGATGGCTTTTATGATATTGAGGTATGTACCCTCTATCCCTATACTCTGAAGAGTTTTGATCAAGAAAGGATGCTGTACTTTGTCAAACGCTATTTCTGCATCCATTGAGAGGATCATATGATTCTTGTTCTTTCTTTTGTTAATGTATTGTATCACATTGATTGATTTGCGGATGATGAACCAGCCTTGCAGCCCAGGGATAAATCCCACTTGGTCATGGTGAATAATCCTTTTAATGTACTGTTGGATCCTATTGGCTAGTATTTTGGTGAGAATTTTTGCATCCATGTTCATCAAGGATATTGGTCTGTAGTTCTCCGTTTTGATGGGGTCTTTGTCTGGTTTTGGGATCAAGGTAATGGTGGCCTCATAAAATGAGTTTGGAAGTTTTCCTTCTATTTCTATTTTTTGGAATAGTTTCAGGAGAATAGGTATTAATTCTTCTTTAAATGTCTGACAGAATTCCCCTGGGAAGCCCTCTGGCCCTGGGCTTTTGTTTGTTGGGAGATTTTTGATGACTGCTTCAATTTCCTTCGTGGTTATAGGTCTGTTCAGGTTTTCTATTTCTTCCTGGATCAATTGTGGTAGTTGATACAACTCTAGGAATGCATCCATTTCTTCCAGGTTATCTAATTTGCTGGCATAGAGTTGCTCATAATATGTTCTTATAATTGTTTGTATTTCTTTGGTGTTGGTTGTGATCTCTCCTCTTTCATTCATGATTTTGTTGATTTGGGTCATTTCTCTTTTCTTTTTGATAAGTCTGGCCAGGGGGTTATCAATCTTATTAATTCTTTCAGAGAACCAGCTCCTAGTTTCGTTGATCTGTTCTACTGTTCTTTTGGTTTCTATTTCACTGATTTCTGCTCTGATCTTTATTATTTCTCTTCTCCTGCTGGGTTTAGGCTTTCTTTGCTGTTCTTTCTCCAGCTCCTTTAGGTGTAGGGTTAGGTTGTGTATTTGAGACCTTTCTTGTTTCTTGAGAAAGGCTTGTATTGCTATATACTTTCCTCTCAGGACTGCCTTTGCTGTATCCCAAAGATTTTGAACAGTTGTGTTTTCATTTTCATTGGTTTCCATGAATTTTTTAAATTTTTCTTTAATTTCCTGGTTGACCCATTCATTCCTTAGTAGGATGCTCTTTAGCCTCCATGCATTTGAGTTCTTTCCAACTTTCCTCTGTGATTGAGTTCTAGTTTCAAAGCATTGTGGTCTGAAAATATGCAGGGAATAATCCCAAACTTTTGGTACCGGTTGAGACCTGATTTGTGACCTAGGATGTGATCAATTCTGGAGAATGTTCCATGGGCACTAGAGAAGAGTGTATATTCCATTGCTTTGGGATGGAATGTTCTGAATACGTCTGTGAAGTCCATTTGGTCCAAAGTGTCATTTAAAGTCTTTATTTCCTTGTTGATCTTTTGCTTAGATCATCTGTCCATTTCAGTCAGGGGGGTGTTAAAGTCCCCCACTATTATTGTATTGTTGTCAATGTGTTTCTTTGCTTTTGTTATTAATTGCCTCATATAATTGGCTGCCTCCATGTTCGGGGCATAGATATTTACAATTGTTAGATCTTCTTGTTGGATAGAACCTTTAAGTAGGATATCGTGTCCTTCCTCATCTCTTATTACAGTCTTTGTTTTAAAATCTAATTTGTCTGATATAAGGATTGCCACCCCAGCTTTCTTTTGGTGTCCATTAGCATGGTAAATGGTTTTCCACCCCCTCACTTTCAATCTGGGGTGTCTTTGGGTCTAAAATGAGTCTCTTGCAGACAGCATATTGATGGGTCTTGTTTTTTGATCCAATCTGATTACCTGTGTCTTTTGATTGGGGATTTAGCCCATTTACATTCAGGGTAACTATTGAAAGGTGTGACTTTTGTGCCGTTGTATTGCCTGTACGGTGACTGTTACTGTATATTGTCTCTGTTCCTTTCTGATCTGTGCTGCTTTTAGTCTCTCTCTTTGCTTAGAGGACCCCTTTCAGTATTTCTTGGAGGGCTGCTTTCGTGTTTGCAAATTCCTTTAGTTTTTGTTTGTCCTGGAAGCTTTTTATCTCTCCTTCAATTTTCAATGATAGCCTAGCTGGATATAGTATTCTTGGCTGCATATTTTTCTCTTTTAGTGCTCTGATGATATCATGCCAGTCCTTTCTGGCCTGCCAGGTCTCTGTCGATAGGTCTGTTGCCAATCTAATGTTTCTACTATTTTAGGTTACATATCTCTTCTCCTGAGCTGCTTTCAGGATTTTCTTTTTGTCTCTGAGATTCGTAAGTTTTACTATTAGATATCGGGTTGTTGACCTATTTTTATTGATTTTGAGAGGGGTTCTCTGTTCCTCCTGGATTTTGATGCCTGTTTCCTTCCTCACATTAGGGAAGTTCTCTGCTATTATTTGCTCCAGTATACCTTCTGCCCCTCTCTCTCCTTCTTCTGGGATCCCAATTATTCTAATGTTGTTTCGTCTTATCATATCACTTATCTCTCGAATTCTGCCCTCATGATCCTGTAGTTGTTTCTCTCTCTTTTTCTCAACCTCTTTATTTTCCATCATTTGGTCTTCTATATCGCTGATTCTCTCTTCTGCCTCATTTATCCTAGCAGTTAGTGCCCCCATTTTTGATTGCACCTCATCAATAGCCTTTTTGATTTCGACTTGGTTAGATTTTAGTTCTTTTATTTCTCCAGAAAGGGTTTCTCTAATAACGTCCACGCTTTTTTCAAGCCCAGCTAGTATCTTTAAAATCATGATTCTGAACCCTAGGTCCGACATCGTACTAATGTCCGTATTGAGTAGGTCCCTGGCTGAGGGTACTATCTCTTGTTCTTTTTGCTGAGGTGATTTTTTCGTCTTGTCATTTTGTCCTTAGGAGAATAGATGAATGAGAGAACAAAATGCCAACAGGTTAAGAACTTCCCCAGCAAATATGCTCTATACAAATCAGAAAAGACCTGAAACCAGGGGAAAAGAAAGGGAAAGAAAGAAAAAAGAAAGAGAATGAAGGAAAGAAAAAAAAAAAACAAAAAGAAAAAGATTAAAAACAAAAACAGAAGAATACAAAAAAAAACGAATTCGATCAAATATGATCAGGCTAGTGCATAGATCAGTGCCACACACTAGATTTTGGGCGTATTTTGGTCTGTTAGAACAAAGTGCCTCCTAAAATTTTAAAGGAAGAAAGATTTATATATGTACAAAATAAGGGTTGATACAATGAAGGGATGGAAGATGACTGTAAAGAAAATTATAAAAGATTTTATAAAAGGAATTGATATGATAAGAAGTTTGAAAAAAGAAAGAAGAACATTTAAAAAAAAAAGGGAGAGAATGTGATCAGGCAGGAGACTAGAACAAAGCCATACACTAGTGATTTAGGGTATATTTTGATCTGTTAGAAGAAAGTGTATCTCAAAATTTTAAAGAGAGAACAACTTATATATATATATATATATATGCCAAAAATAAGGGTAACTACCATGAAGGGATAAAATATGACTCTAAAAATGAAAAATAATGTTTTTTTTAAAAAAAGGGATTGATAAGATGCTGGCTGAAAAAGGGAAAAAGAAAAATTAAAAAAAACAGTTAAAAAATTAACTTTGAAAAACTAATGAATCATGGTAAAAAAAGCCATGAATTCTATGTGCAGTATTCCCCTAGCACTGGAGTTCTCCTGTTCTCCTTGATCGGTAAACTTGGTCTTGGCTTGCTGGCTGTTCCTGCTGATCTTCTGGGGGAGGGGCCTGTTGCCGTGGTTCCCAAATGTCCTTGCAGGAGGTGGAATTGCCCCACCCTTGTCGGTCCGGGCTAAGCAGGCTGCTCGGGTTTGCTCTCAGGAGCTTTTGTTCCCTGCAAGCTTTCCGTACGGCTTTGGAGGAGGACAGTGAAAATGGCGGCCTCCCAATCTCCGCCCCAGAGGAGGCAAGAACTCGGGCTCCACTCCTCAGTGTGCCCCCAGAGAAAAGCAGTCAGTCACTCCCGTGTCCCCGGTCTCTGGCCGCACTCCGTGCTCACCCGGCCTGTGACTGAGCGTTTCTATCTCTGGCACCCGACCCCGTGTGGAGTCTCCAAACCCAGCAGATCCCTACGGTGCGCTCCCGCGTCGCTCCTCCTGGGGGAGGGAGGGGAGTCTCCCCGGCTCTGCTGCTTGTTGGGTCCCTGCTGCAGGAGCAGTGGCCGGACTGGGCCGCGGATCACAGTTTATGGCAACCCCGAGCTGAGAGCCTGCGCCTCGGCTCCGTCTCTGCAGCCGGCTTCCCTGCTCTGATACCTGGGAGCTCTGCCGCACTCAGGCACCCCCGGTGTTTCTGTGACCCTGAGGGTCCTGTGACCCCACTGTCCCGCGAGGGTTCCACCCCCTGCTTAGCCACTGGAGCGATGTCCCTGCGCGGAGCCGACTTCTAAAAGTTCCGACTTTGTGCTCCGCAGCTCTATCACTTGCCAGAAGCGGCCGACGGAGGCCCCCTCCCCCGCCGTCTATCCTCCCGAATATTGCCTCGGATTCACTTCTCCGCATGTCCTACCTTCCAGAAAGTGGTCGCTTTTCTGTTCAGAGAGTTGTTGCTACTCTTCTCTTGGGTCTCCTGTTGAGTTCGTACTTGTTCAGAATGGTTTGATCCCTATTCAGCTGAATTTCTGAGACCAGACGAAATCCAGGTCTCCTACTCCTCCGCCATCTTGCTCGTACAATTACTTCTTAATGCATATGCTGCAAAAGGATTTAGGTTCTGCTTTCAGTTTGGTGCTCTCCCCTCAAAGCTAAGTACTAATGAGATATTTGTTTAAAAAGGTATTTGTCATTGTACCATCCACAGGATTACCCCATTTGAGTGTTTAAATGGCTCATACCTCAGTGTATCAGAAGAGAAATAAAATCATTTCAATACATTGCATAAAGTATGCCTAATCTTTCTAAACTTCTTGTGCCAGCTCCCTCAAAAACAAATGAAATAAAAAAAATTTCTTTTCTTCTTTATTTAAATTCAATTAGCCAACATATAATATATCATTCGTTTTTGATGTAATGTTCAATGATTCATTAGTTGCGTATAATACCTAGTTCTAAAAATTTTCTTTAAAAGTTCTTTCAAAAAGCGGCACACTTTTAAAAAGATCAAATCATTCTATTTTTACACGGACCTGCAGAAACTGTTGACAGAAAAATAAGCAAATTGTATACATGAAACTTTCTGCCTATCAAAAAGAAAAACAGAGCATTGAAAAGTGTGCAGAAGTCTTCTTTACAAATGGGAACATATAGCATAGCCCAGCATTTTGCACAATATTAACTTTGATGAGTGTAGGTAAGAGAAAGTGGAACATAATATTTTGTTCAGTCCATTTACCATTTCACAGTACAGACTAACCCATTTGTTTGTATGTGCTGTTAATATTTTAAATTTCTGTGGTTACTTTTTATACTTTTTATTTGTTTGTTTTTCCCATAACTCATAAATATTTCTCCAAGAATAAAACTTGTAATATTTAATATTGTTTGTATCACTGTTACATTAGTAAAGAGCCTGTTATTGATTAGCTAGCTTCTCTACATTCCATGTTGTAGGAGGAAAATTACACCCTTTTTTAAAATGCTCTGTAGATTTAGTAAAAACTGTTTCTCAGCAACTCTTGAGAAATAGCAGCTGAGAGGTCCTAAATGTAAATTGAGTGAAATTGAAGTACCTTGTTGGTTTCATAATGCTTTATAATTCTAAATGGAATACTGTTTGGTCTTCTGAAATCTAAACTTCCAAGATTAAAACAGTGATGAAAGGCAAATGGTAACTTGGCTGACTCCTTAGCTTTTTAGTGTAGAGTATGGTGTTTTTTGAGGAGAACACACTAATAAAGAACTTTTATCAAGATTGGCTTTAACTGTTGGTGCAGCTGGAGGATGTGAGATGGAGAGATGAGAACCCAAGGCACACATTTAGTGACACTCAGGTTCCTTTAGTGTATGTAGGATTAGGAAGTTCTGGAAGGGGGAAGTACTATTTATCTTACTTTCAGAAGTTTTGCAAGTGAGTCCACTTGCTTTAGCCTCCAGTTTTATAAGAAGTCATAAAAAATGTCAATAACTGCTATTAAATATGATAAAATGAAACTTGAAGCAAGGAATCAATAAAACAATGGTGAGCACCTGAAGTAGCTGAAGGGTGATTCACTTGGTAAGAAAATATGGAATTTAATAATAATTTTTACTCTTTGAAATTTAGAGAATTTATTCTGCTTTTCTGAATCAAATTCTCATTGTTGTGGTTGTTACTACTAAGATCTGGAACTATGAAGAGTCAGTCTTTTGTGGAGGCTGAATATCCTTTACATGACCTATCATTACAGATTAGGAGTGGGGTAATTATAAAGGATAGTATTATGCAATCCTAAAAGCCTACACTCCAAAAGCCAGCATTCATTTTGGGCTATTTAGCCCATTTCCCAGATTCCTGGGCAGAGTCTGGCCCCATTGGTCTAAAGGAAATAAATAAATATTCATTTCACCAATACAGAAGCAGAGCATGACCAAGAGTACATATTATCCTATAAAAGTTCATGCAAGACCACTTCTACAGAATCTTTTGAAAACATTTAGATGAGAAGCTGCAACTCTTTGCCTCGAATTCATGCTAAGATCACAACTATTTGTATGGCTGTCATCTTTCTCATGCCCTACAGACACAGCAGATAACTGCTGCTCAGTCTTTATCCGCATAGCTCCTCAGGCAGCCAACTCCAATAAAACATGTAAATTAAAGTCTGACTCTTTCTGATCCAGTCCAATGAATTTTATGTTGAAATTGTATGGCCCTAGGATCAACTCAATGTAAACTTACTGAGTGTACTTTGTAGGTTTACATGAGATCACAGTGAGGCATAAAATATGGTATATACCCTCAAGGAACTTTAAATCTAGAAGGAGAGACAAGACACAGATGATCATCCTGAGCTGTTAAGTGGCATTTGGGCAAAATGGCCAAGAGAGTTCAATAGGGAGTCTGGCTGAGAGAGAGCAGAGTAAGGAGACAAGGAGTAACCTTCAGGGAACTTGGCTAGGGTTAGGGATGAGTAAAAAAAGGCCAGATGTAGAGTAGAAGAGATCAGGGAATTGCTACGAAGGACTCCAGGGCTAGTAGTGAGTGCTGATCCCGAAGAACAGGTGTTTATTTTCTGCTCCATTCTATGTTATCTACTGGATATAGGTATATCTACTAGCTCATGGTGACTGTCTATAGTTAGAAAGCAGGATTGTTGGAGCCACAGATGCTGCAGGGACTCCATAATGCCTAATAATATAAGGAACAATTTGGATTATTTGCAACTATCTCTGTTTCCTGCTTTTATGAAGAACAAACAGTGAAATCAGACCCATTCTTGAATATTAAGTTTTATAAGACTGAGAGACACTAAGGCATTTTTATAATATTAAATTATATGCTACATATAAAACGTACCTTTGTAAAATATGCCTTATATTTAATTAAATATCTAATGAATAGCCTTCATGAGTGGATAGCCTTTCACAATTTAAACAAACTAAATATTCTTACTGTATATTTATGAGAGGAAGCTAATAGTTCTTTCTAAAATTTGTAGAAACGACTTTTGCCATGGAATTCTTCACGAAGTCATCTTCTCGTTTTCTTCTCTAGCACATTCTGCTTGTTCTAGCTATATCTTTGACAGTATGGAATAGGCAGCCCTATTTCAGCTCTGGGATTAAATTTACTGAAAGTAACTATGTTAACTTATGTTAATTTTAAAGAACTAAAATTATCTAATATTATATCCAAAATTATATTAATCCTGTGAATATATCAAAATCAACTTCTATATTTGTTAAAATGGCTTTTCATAATCCCTATTTATTAATTGATATCTTCAACTAATCTCATATTTTTGCAGAAATGCACAATGTCAAATTGTATGCATCCAGGTATAATCTTCAGAAGTGCTTACTTAGATCATTCTGCTTGAAAAGGAAGTTTCTCCCAATATAACCAAGGTTTCCCTTTTATTTACTTTTAAAATAGTTGAAAACATAAAGCATTGGATGACCTGAGAAAGCACATTTAAACAGATTTCCTACTGGGATCTCATAGCTTAAATACTGTTACCAGGATTGCAGATGGTCAGTCTATATGACAAAGCCTATCAAGTTACTGATTTCTTCTACAGACAGATGGCGAAAGGGCTTAACAGAAGCTCAGTTTTCAAGTTGTAGGTGTGTGTGTGTGTGTTTGTGTGTGTGTGTGTGTGTGTGTGTATCTGCTAAAGAACAAAGGCCTTTTACTCTGAAAGGCAAAAATAATTGTGTATGTTACCTAGGCCGTATTTGTCAGTACAATACTGACGACTAACTCTTGAGTTTTGAGTTAAGAATACTTTACCTAACCAAAGCAAAATATAACAAAAAATTGTAAGGCTGTTGTTTGACCTAAACTATGATCTAAATTTTCCTATGAAAACCAAAAATAAAAAATAGTGAGCACCTGAAATAGCTGAAGGGGTAATTCAATTGGTAAGTAAATTTGGAATTTAATATCAATTTTTACTCTTTGAAAATTGGAGAATTGTGTTCTTCATTAGTAAAAGGATAGTTTAGAATGAAAAAGTGATAATTTATATCTTTCCATTTATAAGAATCTAAAATACTCCTTTTTATAATCTCTTATTCTCTATCTTTAAAAAAATACAATTCTTTATTCAATTTGAGCTCAACTTTTCTGAGAAATAAATGAAAGACTTCCACGGAATAGTTAGCTGCAGAGCAGCACTTGAATTAGTAGTGCTCCTTTGCTGTATCTGTGTGGGGCATTCATTTCATTAACTTCTGGAGCTAGTGAATCTTCTGGAAAGACTCCATGTCAAAAATAACTGTTTAACTTAAAGTTATTCTGTCATCTGACATAGGTCAATCACTTATCAAGTTGAGATACTGTTTCCTATGTTTCTTCTGACCTACGATGTGGTGAGTAAGCAACAAATTTCCAGCCTAATTTCTGATGGAACCTGTCCCAGGGAGCAAGATCTTTTGAGAAGAAAATGAGTTGGCACTTGCCTGGAGGCTAGATGTGGGTAAACCATCTATCTCCTCTGGAGATGGAAGATAGTCACACATTTGGCAGGGAATGCTCAGTCAACTGATAGATCAGGCAATTGACAAAGCAGGAAAAGCACATCTGGTGCATTATTAAGTATCAAGATGACAAACAAAGTCATAATTAAGCTTGTACTTAACAGATCATTGACGAGTAATAATAACAATAACTTTATAAAAGCACCCTCTATCTTTTTTCTCGTTGTCCTCACAAAGAAATTTAACAAGTCTGTGTTGTCATCACCGGGAAAATCTGTCAGCCTTCTCAATTGAAATCTTCTCTGTAGTCTTCACATTAAAATTTTTATGTTTTCCATTTTTAAAAATTACTTCAATTGCTCTTTGGAGACAAATCACTGTATAAATCCCCACATACAAATAAATAAGTCAACTCAAGTTCATGTTATAAGGCACTTACTTCATTTATATATGTCTGTTCATAAGGAGCAAAAAAATTATTAGAGAAACTCTATATGAATGCTATATTTTGATGGATGGAAACACTAAAATGAATTATGCAATAGAAATAACATACACAGTATTCTGTAAAATCTATAATATTTCATCAAATATCTTTACATAAAGATTGAGTTATTGTATGTCTCACTTGTCAAATGAAAGAAGAGAGAGGAATGTACTAGTAGATAATTACAAATAATATTTTATAAGACCAGTGTGTCCTAATTTATCAAAAAAAAGGGTAAGATTTGAGTTAAGGTTAAATAATAAGGAATTAGAATTCCATATTCAGTGGAAATAAAATGTGTAAGTTTGATTAAATAAGAAACCAATACACATTAGAAAAAAAAATAGCTGACAGAGGGTGATTTTAATAAGGCAATTAGTCCTGGACAAAATGGACAATAAAAAATTGGGTTCTGTGAATCTCACTGTATGTAAATTTCACATGAATTTTCAGGGAAAAGTTTTTGCTCTATACCACAGACCAAGCATTGGACAACAGACACATCAGAGTTGTGGACCTCACATTTCTGAACAATTAATAAGTGCACAAATCCATAGTTGTTAATTTTGTTGTTTTTTGCTCTTATCGTTGTTGTTTAGTTGAAATTCCAATATAACTGCACCTTCTGTAGTCAAGTAATTTATTTGTCTGGAACGATGCCAGTCTAGTGAAGCATGTGATGCAGATTGAGTAGGTTCTTCCCTGATTATCTTTAGTCCTCATACTGTGAGAGCAGGTGTTAGGAACAGTACTAGTTTTACTCGCTCAGGGTCTCTATCTTCACCAAGATTAAAGAGAGCTGTTAAGTGAAATGCATTTACCTAGACATAGAGGGGAAACTATTCTCTATCACTTCCACTTCTAACTTCTAACTTTTGTTCTCTTCCTTTTTATTAAAAGTAATCTCCACCATTGTAGGAAAATTTTCCTGGTAGGTAAAAGAATCCCCAGAAGACCCCCACAGATCTGAAATGGGGAATTTTTTGTTTAAGTATAATGGACTTGGATGAACATGTGAATGAGAAGGGAAAGCTAGAATATTCTTCCGTCTCACAATATTTATATCAGTATCCTCTTGCTATCCACAGCATATTTTTGTGTATGCATATGATACAGGTTAAGAGCAACGACTTTGGAAAAAATTCTGGGTTTGAACATTGGCTCTTACTCTTATGGGCCATGTGGTTCTGGGCAGGTCAGTTATATTTTCTGGGCTTCAGTTACCTCATGTGTAAAAAAAAATAGGGTCATAACAATACCTACTTCATAGGCATACTGAGATGAATAAATGAGATAATATATGTAAGAAATTTGGTGTAGTCTGACTTATATGAACACTTAATAAATGATAGTTATTATGCTTGGATGACATGAACACTTTTCTATTACCAAGAAAAGGAAAATTATTTTTATACAAAATCATTTACTCCTCCAATTAACAAGGTATATGAAAAAGATGAAGTATTAATAATGGATCCTTATGGGCAAATGATAGGAAAAAGAACTGCTTATTTTGGCACTCACAGAGAACAGTATTGTCAGTCACTCAGTCAAATATGCAACTATGGGAACTCTTGTCCCAGCTTTGAGGACACACTATGGCCAGCTCAGATATTTTGGAAATTCAGCTCCCATTAAGCTTTGGCAAGGTCCTTAACCTACCATGAAAACTTAAGGCTGTCCTGTGAGCCAGCATGAGAGAACTCAATTCTCTGAGCTCGAGCTTCTTCTTCATTAGGATTGGGCTCTGAAATGGACCATTCTAGCTCTATATTCAAACTATGTTTTGAATATAATTATTTCTCACCGTCTCTTCAGCTGCCTGTGGCTCAGTTCATAATCATTTTTTATCTGGACTACCTAACTTATCTCCCTGTTTCTACTCTTGGTTTTTCTGCAGTCTGTTCACATAACAGCCAGGGTGATCTTATTAAAAATTATATTGACTCATGTTACTCCTCTGCTTAAATCTTGGTTGGAATTGTATTTTAATTTCTTACCATGGTAAACAAGGCTCTATATGATCTTGTCCTTACCTCCTTAATGAACTTACCTGCTACTTCCTCTTTTTTTGTTACTGTTTCAGCCATACCAGATTTCTTGCTCTTCCCTTAACTTGTTGCTGTGTCAGAAATTCAGATTTGCTATTTCTTCTGCTTGGAATATACTTTGTCCAGGTCTTCACATAGATTGTCATCTCTCACTCTTTAAGTCTGTATTCAAAGGTTGCCACCTCAAAAAGTCTTTCTTAATGAAACCAGAAGCTGTTTTTTTTTAAAGATCCACAAAATTGATTTCAACAAAATTGATAATCAATGTTGTTGATAAACTTTTAAACAAATTCATCAA
This sequence comes from Callorhinus ursinus, assembly GCF_003265705.2. NCBI lineage: Eukaryota > Metazoa > Chordata > Mammalia > Carnivora > Otariidae > Callorhinus > Callorhinus ursinus. The sequence goes on from NW_027397066.1 coordinate 99,167,799, forward strand.
AAGAGAGAGAGAGAGGACTCAAATAAACAAGATCAGAATGAAAATGGAGAAATAACAACCAACACCACAGAAATACAAAGGATTTTAAGAATATTATGAGAAATGACATACCAATATATTAGACAACCTAGAAGAAATGGATAAATTTCTAGAAACAAATAACTTACCAAAACTGAATCAGGAAGAAATGGAAAATTTGAATAGACTGATTACCAGCAATGAAATTGAATCAGTAACCAAAAAACTCCCAACAAACAAACGTTCGGGGCCAGATGGCTTCACAGGCAAATTCTAACAAACATTTAAAGAATTAATACCTATTCTTCTCAAACTATTCCAAAAAATAGAGGAAGGAAAGCTTCCAAATTCACTCGATGAGGCCAGTATTACCCTGATACCAAAACCAGATAAAGACACTACCAAAAATACAAAGAGAGCTACAGGCCAGTATCTCTGATGAACATAGATGCAAAAATCCTCAACAAAATATTAGCAAACAGAATCTAACAATATATTAAAAAAAAATCATTCACCACGATCAAGTAGGATTTATTCCTGGGATGCAAGGGTGGTTTAATATTCGCAATCAATCAACATCATACAACACATCAACAAAGGAAGGATAAAACCCATGCAACAATTTCAACTGATGCAGACAAAGTGTGTGACAAAGTACAACATCCGTTCATGATAAAAACCCTCAACAAAGCGGGTCTAGAGGGAACATACCCCTCTTCTCTCACAGTTTGAGGATTTCTTTAGTGGATTACTTGGATTTCTTTCTCTTTATTTTTTGCATATATATTACCAGATTTTGATTTGTGGTTACCATTAGGTTTACAGGTAACATCTATACACAAATTGCAGTCTTTATTAAGTTGATGGTTCCCCTTAAGTTTGAACTCATTCTAAAAGCACTAAATTTTTACTCTTCTCTCCCCACATTTTAGGTGTATGGTGACATACTTTACATCTTTTTATTTTGTGACTCCTTTGACTAGTTTTTGTAGATATACTTGATTTTACTGCTTTTGTGCTTCTTAACTTTTCTTATTCCTGCTTATGGTCTTTTCTTTTCACTCAAAGAATCTCTTTTAACATTCCTTGTAAGGTTGGTTTAGCTGTGCTGAATTTCTTTAACTTTTTTTGTCTGGGAAGCTATTTATCTCTCCATTTATTCTGAATGATAGCCTTGCTGGATAGAATATTTAGTTGCAGGTTTTTTTCTTTCAGCACTTTGAATATATCATGTCACTCCCTTCCGGCCTGCAAAGTTTTTGCTGAAAATCAGCTGATAGCCTTATGGGGTTTCCCTTGTACGCAACTATTTTCTTTTCTCTTGCTGCTTCAAAAATTCTCTTTCCCACTACTTTTTGCCATTTAAATTGCTGTGTGTCTTGGTGTGGACCTCCTTGGGTTGATTTTGTTGGGGGCCCTCTGTACCTCTTAAATCTGGATTTCTGTTTCTCTCCCCAGATTTGGGAAGTTTTCAGCTATTATATCTTTAAATACATTTTCTGCCCCCTCTTCTCTTTCTTCTGGGATCCTTATTATGCAATGTTATTATGCTTGATGGTGTTGTTGAGTTCCCTAAGTCTAGCTTCATTTTTTATTATTATTCTTTCTCCCTCTTTGTTCAGCTTGATTGCTTTCTGTTACTCTCTCCTCCAGGTCACTGACCCATTCTTCTGCTTTCTCTAGTGTGCTTCCTCTTTTCCATCCAGTGTATTTTTAATTTCAGTTATTGAGTTTTTCATCTCTGATTAGTTCTTTTTTATGTTCTCTATCTCTTTGTTGAGAGTCTCATTGAGGTTCTCCACTCTTTTCTCAAATTTAGTGAGTATCTCTATGACTATTACTTTAAATTCTCTATCAGGCATTTTACTTATCTCCATTTCATTTAGCTCTCTTGCTGTGATTTTGTGCTGTTCTTTTATTTGGGACATATTCCTCTATCTCTTTATTTTGTCTAATTCTTTGTTTCTTTGAGTTAGGAAAGTCAGCCACATATCCTGCTCTTGAAGGTAGTGGCCTTACGAAGAAGAGATCCTATTGTGCCCTGCAGTGCAATGTCCCCTGTTGCCCAGAACCTGATGCTTCAGAGGCGTCTCCTATGTGTGTTGTATGTGCCCTACTGTTGTGGCTGACCTGTGATTGTCTTTAGTCCAGTCATCTGCAATGGCTCTCTTTGCCTGTTGTGGGCAGGGTTTTGTCTCTGTGCTGTTAATAGGCCAGTTGGAGGCCTACCTGGGCTTGAGTTTACTCAGATCAGCAATTTGCCAGAGCTTCAGTCTCACTGAACTGTAGGGCACTTTCCCTGTGTTGTCCCCTGAGGAGCTTTTGTTGGTGGATGGGGCCTGCAGTCAGACCAGATGTCTGCCCCCAGCCCACTGCTGGGGCTGCAGACAAACTGGTATATGTGGTTTTCTTCCCCTCTCCCTGGGGCAGGAGTCACTGTGGAGTGGTGCTGGCCCCTATTAGGGCTGCTTACACGCTGCCAGGCTTGTGATATGGCTTTGGATGGACTCTTGCTGAGGGTGTGTTGAAGTGGGCAGGTCCGCAGGAGAATGCAGGGGTGAGGCATACAGTCTTAGCAAGCTAAGCAAAGAGTATTCATGCTGGATCCTGCAGTTGTCCATATATTTAGACTGGGGGGCGGGGGAGGGAAATTGCACTCACCAGCTCTTTTGTTCTTGGAGAAATGTCCTAAAGATCCCTATACCCCCAGCAAAAGTTGCAAGATCAGGAAATCAGTCTCCTTCAGGTGTCTTTCAAACTGCTGCTTCTGTGCTATATTTTGAATCCATTCCTTGAAGTGTCATTAGAGTTCCTGGTACAGTCCTTTTCATGAGGCTCTGAAACTGTCCTTCCTTATAGAAGACAGTGTTCGGCCTCTCTGCCTAATGTCAGAGCTTTTGGGCAAGCAGGAAAGGAAATTTTTACCTGTTGAGGATAAGGATGAATGACTGTGGTTAATTATATCAGTGACCGACAACATCAGAATGGAGGAAAGTAAAATCCTCTTTTTGGATATAATATACAAATGTTACATAAGGATTACATCAATTTCCCTTTAGGATAGTAACATATTATGTATGATATATGAGTGCTTTTCTATAAAGTATATAATCTCTGAAATACATTAAATTAATAACATTTTTACCAGAATGTAGCAACCAATAAGGGTGAAACTTGTCTGATTTCACAATTCTTCCCTTGTAGCTTTTATGATACTATTGAGCTAATTATGAAAGATGGATTATTGAAAAAAGATTATTTCTAGTAATGTTTCCTTTGTAGGGTAAGAAAAAAAGAAAACAAAAGAGTTTGAAAAGACATCTTGAATTTGCTTATTCATTCATCTTTGATTTTCCTGAATTCTGTGTCTGACTTTGAGAAGAGTCAAAAGCATTAGCAGAGGAGATTGGTCACTTGATTTTTAACATGGATGCGTAAGTACCTGAGAACAATGAATGGTTGTAGCTTGGTTTCTTGGTAACTGAAATGACAGCACAATATTTATAAATGAACATAAGCAGAAATTAGGGTAACTGTAAGCAATCTGAGCTGTCTCAGAAGTAAGGAACTTCTGGGTTTTATTTGTTTTGAGTAATTGGGAGAAAACACAGCATAAGCACAGAAAGCTAATCTGGTGAGAAAGAATCTCACCTCTCTTGGCAGATTACACAAAAGGTATAAATTACATAATATATAATGTATAGACATATAATATATATCAATCACACATTATATAACATGTGTATATTATATATTAAGTTACACATAGGTATAAAATTATAGTCTAATATATAATTGAATATGTCTTTCATATATATAAATCTAATATATATTTATGTATATATTAGACATATATCATTAGATCTTAAACTTCTTATCTATTATTTACTTATATAATCTAATATATAATTTATATGTTATATGTAATATATATAAAATATATAATATACATTTAAAATACAATATAAATATACAATATACATACAAATACAAATATAAAATATATAATATATAATATACATTTAATACATGCATATTAATTATGTATAATTAAATAAAGATATGATAAATTATGTCATTAATATATATCTTATATAATAGATTATATATTATATGTATTATATATTACATATATATTGCATATATTAAATATTTATCATTAGAACTTAAACTTCTTCAGAAAATAATTTTACCTTAAGATATATTTTTCCTGATATTAGTATAGCTAATATTTATATACTCATTATATTACATATTAATATAATACAGTAAACAGTAGATATTAATAAGAATATGTAAGACATAAGATTGATATTATATAATATAAATACTATTAATATATTAAGATATATATCTAATGATATCTAATACATAAATATATGTATACATACATGCATATGTGTATACACACATACATATACAAATACAGAGAGACTATTGAATCTGTGTGAACCTAAGTTTTCACTATAAGAAACTAGAAAAAAGGAAGCGTGTACCCAAAGTGGAATGAAGGAAATGATTAGGAAAAGTTTAGTTAATATAGTCCAACTTCACTTATAAACATTAGAAACAAAAATGCTGAATAAGATGTCAATCCAAATCAAGCAATATGTGTGTATGTATATAAGTATATAAATATAATGTGAAAATGCTAAGTTTTGGTAAGGTAGGGAACAACTGGAACTCTCATACACTGTTGCTTGGAATAGAAATTGATAAAACTACTTTGAAAAACTTTTGGCAAGCTTTAATAAAATCATAAATTGAAAAAATAGGTCTAAACCAGAAAAGGCCCTAGTACTATATTTAATAACATTTTAATAATTCTCAAAACCATTACTCGAGGACCACCTGAAACTTTCCTCACATTTTTCTGAACTGAAATTCCTTGTTTACAACAACAAACATGTCCTAAATGTCAGTCATCAAGGAGAAATTGTCTAATGTGCTAGAAAGACACAATTATGAACATGACCTAGTTTTTGCCATAAAGGGATTTACAGATAACTTGGGGTGACAGACCTGAAATTACTAATAGAGCAGATATAAAAATACTAGATGTTTTTACAAAGTGATATGATGAAAAATAAATGGGAAGTAAAAAATTACTTCTGTTCAGAGAGCTATAGACAGAAAGTGCAGAGAATACTTGCCCAGAAGGTGATATTTAAATCACATCCTGCAGGATGATTAGAAGTTTTCCTTGCAAACTTAGTTAAGGGGGAGATGCAGAGACAAGAAAGTGCATAGTATGTTGGAAGGGTATGTGTAAATAGTCAAAGAAGAACCTGAGGAAGGATGGTGGGTCTAAATTCCTAGCGTATACATTACAAAAAGAAGTAAAGCAGCTACTGTGACTTCCCAGTACCTCAAATTGCTTAAAATCTGTTGCTACAATAAATGATACGTATTTGCAAAAGTATATCATATCACCACTTAAAATTCTAGAGTTTGCACATATTACTAATATCACAAGAATATTGAATATTGAATATCATAAGAAACTCCTATTATTTTAATTCAAAAGATTTAGGTCATTTTAAAGAGAAGATAATTTTGGTGAGGGTAAAATGAAATCTGAAATGCTATGTATGTGTGTTTTTATATGCCTCATTACTTTGAGAAATTCACTGAATAAGAGTGTTTTTCTTTACTGATATTTTTAGAGGCAGTTAACCCTACCTGTTGGCTCTTGAAACAAGTCGAAATTTACAGTAAAAAAAAAAATGTACTAAGATATATAAAAGCCCAATATATTGCTGATAAACTTAATATCCTTAAAATTTTTTAAATTTCAGTTTTAAATTTGAATTCTCATCATACATGGCGGATATCTACTTGTGTTCGCCTAAGCCCAAAGAGGTAATTTATAATAAGGGTACTCTGGTATGTTGAGAATCCGAGGAGATTTGAACAATCAAGCCTCAGGATGAGTAAAAGCAAGGTAATGAGTAAGAGTTCTGTCGTGTCTTCATTCTAGTTGGCTCTCAGAAAGTCAAATGGCTAAGCCAGCCTGGCAGGGCTTTAGAACACAGCAGCGGGGGCCTACTGCCCACTCGGCATATACACTCCTGGAAATATACCATTTGGGAATGATTCTTTCTCCAGATGGATATTCTGAAGAATTAAACATTTTGTTCTATACACAGGCGAATGAGTCTAAGGGTCTTACATACTCTATCTCACTGAACTTATACATCGTCTTTATTGTAGCACTTGGCTATAAAGTGAAAGGTATGCAAAAATAGCACAGGCTGAGTTCAGGCACTTTCTTTATGTTTTGTTTGGGCAAATGTCTGACATACTGTTTGTCAGAAACAAAATGTAGAAGTTTCCAGGGAGCTGCCGTCAGTGGCTATAAAAAGATTAGCACAAGCATTGTATTAAATGTTAACTCTTAGCCAACTAAAGCGAGTGGCAAATGAGAAGAATGTTCCAGACTAGATTCTGCGGAGGTTATGGTGAAAGTCGCCTCTCTGGAGAAATCAAAGCCCCTGTTTGAATTTTAATGCCGGCTTTCTCTTTGGTGGTGTAGCAGAAGGAAAGGGATTTGAGTCACTGAGGGAGGTAGTGCTTCCAGAGTCACTCTTCTGGCCAGGGAGGTACAGGGAGAGAGAGAGAGAGAACTCAGAGGAGCTGAGGAAACAGCCAAAAGTCACATGTGGGAAGCTGGCCTGAAGTGCTAACGTAAGTACCGGCACAAGAGAGTAAGATTAAAAGGCTCGTGTTTCCCAAGGGCTCTGGAACGCCCAGAGGAGAGAACACTGTACTTCTAACACAGGCTAATAGTAGCTATTGATAATTGACATTTTACTTATTATGTGCCTGACCTCACCGATTATCCTATTGCTTTCTTTCACTTAATTTTCAAAATCTCCTAATAAGATCCTTTCACTTGGGCGCCTGGGTGGCTCAATTGGTTAAGCGACTGCCTTCGGCTCATGATCCTGGAGTCCCGGAATCGAGTCCCGCATCGGGCTCCCTGCTCAGCGGGGAGTCTGCTTCTCCCTCTGACTCTCTTGGATCTCGTGCTCTCTCTCTCTCATTCTCTCTCTCAAATAAATAAATAAATAAATAAATAAATAAATAAATAATCTTAAAAAAAAAAAGATCCTTTCACTCAATTTGCAGTTGAAGACTTTCAGGCCTAGAGAAATTAAGCAACTTGCTCAAATAAGCGGGAGAATCAGAATTTGAACGTGGAGTCTGTGCTGTCGGGTCCCTGCCCGCCCTGTCACCAGATAGCCTCTCCAGAGCTAGAGAGCGGCAGATGTCCTGTATTAGCTTATACCTTGGAAGCTGATGGCAGAACAAGGAGCAAACCACGGACAGGTGGCCTCACAGAAAGCCCCAGCTTTTGGACCATGTGAATTTACTCCGATACTCCCTACAAACAGATGTCAGCATAAAGACTAGAAGAGCAAATCCAGTCCCTTCATTGGTAGAGGTTTACCCAGAAGTATAGTAAGTGATGACAATTTCTCGGGCAGCACCATACCTTGGTGGAGCCCAGATTTGGTGCCGTGTTAAAGACGTGGCAGCTTTACTGGGGTTATGAATCCGATATGGTTGGCAGTTTAGCAGGTCGTGTTTGCCAAACCCAACGAGGCTTTTCTTGCAGTTATAAGAAAGAGTGCCCAGCCCTTTTGCAAGTGGGAATGTTTTGCATTTGTATGCCATCGAAAATGAGACTAAAGCTATTTGTTCTTATTTCTCCTTTTATATGACAGACTTAGCAAGGATACTCATTATTCTGAGCATGCATGACAAAATTATTAATTGAAATTAAGTAAGTTAATTTATAATATTTATATAATTTATATATTATGACTTTAAAGAAATATATAATTAATGCAAATAATTATTAATTATAATTAACAAATTTAATGATAACTGAAGGTAATTAAAGGTAACTAACACCGTAGAACTGTGATTTCTCACATCCACATGTATTTTTTTCTTCTTTTGGGCATTTTTTGTTTCCCTACTTGTATTCTGGTTACTTATATATGTCGCCCACTGTATTTTTGGCACCATTAGTCAGGAACTATAACTTCATTGTACATCCAGAATTTGTATCTCAGTGGTATTTTCCCCAGTTATGTCGAGTTAGTTTTTTCTTCCTCAAGCACAGCACTTTTAAAGCATTTTGTAGATAATTATTTTATGTGTCTGAGTTTCCCTATCATAGCAATGCCTTCTGTTGCTTGTTTCTATTTCAGGGCTTTGTAAATTTGCTTTAGAGCAGGGTTTTCTAAACCAGACACTGTGTGCCACCTCCACAATTTTTGCCAAATATGTCACCTGTACCATTATCTCATTAATATTTTCCTTAAGTAAATTCAGGACATTTTTTTTAAAGATTTTATTTATTTATTTGACAGACGGAGAGAGAGAGACAGCAAGAGAGGGAACACAAGCAGGGGGAGTGGGAGAGGGAGAAGCAGGCTTCCAGCCAAGCAGGGAGCCCGATGCGGGGTTCGATCCCAGAACCCCGGGATCCTGACCTGAGCCGAAGGCAGACGCTTAACGACTGAGCCACCCAGGCACCCCTAAATTCAGGACTTTTATCTAAAATTTTATTTCTGAAGGAACTATGTAATTATTGCAAATGGGAAACCAGAACGACTTGCTTTAAGTTGTAGAAAATTTATACACTGCCAACGAACTCTGGCTTTATAGTCTTACCTGCCGCCCTTAAGTGAAATAAGGAGAGAGAGAGGGAGAGAGTAGCAATTACTGGGGAAGCATTAATCTGAGCACCAGATTAATGGCACTGGCACCAATCTGAGACCTTATCCTTGATGTAATAAAATTAATTACAAAGAAGTTTTAGAGGGAATAATTTTCTTATGGTCTAATGCTGTCGTTACTTAATGCCACTTTGTTTACTACCTATAAACATCTCGCTTACAGCCATGGACCACTTTGGGAACATTCCTTATAACATGGACCCCAAACAGAACACACATCAGACCTAAATTCCTAATTGTTTGATTTTTGACAAGTTAGTTAATTCCTTTAAGCCTTGATTCCTCAGTGTGAAAAAGGGATAATACATTTATATTCAAGATCACTTTGAGAATTATATGAGGTAATGTTCACAATGTGTCTAATCCTGTGCCTGGAGTTTATTAATAAACATTAATACCTTAGGGTGCCTGGGTGGCTCAATCAGTTAAGCGTCCAACTCTTGTTTTGGCTCAGATCATGATCTCAGGGTCATGAGATCAAGCCCTGTATTGGGCTCCATGCTGAACGTGGAGCCTACTTAAGATTTTCTCTCTCCCTCTCTCTGCCCCTTCCCCCCACGTGCATGTGCTTTCTCTCTCTCTCTCTAAAAAAAACAAAAACAAAAACAAACCAAAGTATAAATACCTACTGTGTGCCAAGCACACCTCTGGGGGCTCGGGATCTAGAAGAGCACATGACAGAGAAGGGCTCTGCTTTCATGGAACTTACATTCTGTTGAGGGAAAAATCAACCATGAACAACTGAACAAAAGAGCAAGGTCATTCGAGGCAATATTGATAAAAGCTCTGAGGTAAATAAAATGAAGCACTATGAAAGAAAGTGACTGGTGTTTAGGGAATACTAATTTCCCTCCTCACTAATTCTCAACTCTATGTGGTTGGAATTCCATATATGTAGAAAAAGATGGAAGACTATTGAGAATATGCTTGTCAACTGAGATAAGCAAAGGGCAAAAGACAGAGAATGAATAACAATTATTGCAGTCTAAAACATAATTAAATACATGGCCCAAATTTTAAATGTCTGTACTGCTCTAAAATTTGCCTTCTTAAATTATGTGCTGTAGGGCGCCTGGATGGCTCAGATGGTTAAGCGTCTGCCTTCGGCTCAGGTCATGATCCCAGGGTCCTGGGATCGAGTCCTGCGTCGGGCTCCCTGCTCCTTGGGAGCCTGCTTCTCCCTCTGCCACTCTCTCTCTCTCTCTCTGTCTTTCATGAATAAATAAATAAAATCTTTAAAAAAAATTATGTGCTGTAGAACATGTGATCCTCCCTTAGAAACAGAGAACATTTCATTGTTCATGTCATGAAAATGAAATGCAGTTGGGGCTTTATCACTTCCTTTTGTCATGGTTGTGCTTTTAAAAAAACACAACTTCAGAACTTAATGTATTGTGTGTGATGAGTTTGATTTTAGGAAAGTTAAGAACATTCTGCCACAAAGTTCAGGCCCCTATACTTTCATTCAGCAAATTCTGATTTGGGCAGGGCTCGGAAGTCTGCGAGCTGATGATGACAGAATGGGAATAATTAGGTTTTGTACCTAAAACAAAGGGTGGATTTATACGGAGAGAATCTGTCCTGAGATTTCTGAGACCTATTATCTGGCTTGTGAATCATAAATGAACTCATTTGAGGCATTGCAGATTGACTTTGGAGGGCCAGGAAAGAAGTTTTCCTCTTTTCCAATTCCTTCATCTCTTTGCTCCTCTAGGCATTTGCAATGACTTTGAATCCTGTTGCTCTTACTGGACTCTGTTAACATCCTTCCGATGTCTAAATGACTTAATTACTGAAATTAAGAATTTGAAGAATCAGTTAAGAGTATCTAGCTGGAGACAGGACACCCAATTAGGAAGTACAGAGAAGGCAGCTATTCTGCTCCCAGCATGCTTCATCTCAGTCCTAATTGAATTCTGCTTTTCCCTCTCAAGTAACAATAAATCTTTTGATCTCTGTGAAAGAAACAAAGATCAAGCTGATCCTCAGAATGAATCTCCTCCTTCCTCCACGTCTTCAAAGATCTAGTTAAATTTGAGTTGCACTTATTTTTTTAAATGTTTTCCAATGCAATTACCAGTCACAAAAGAAAATTACTTCCTTTATTCTCATAACTGAAAAACACCATTTCTTTTTTCTTCCAGTATTTTTATGTTACATTTTAAATCAATGAAATTAATGTCAATTTAACTTTTTTCTCTGATAATTGATAGTAAGAGGCTTTCACAGTAATACCACAGGTAGTTGCTTTTTAGTTTCCTGTGTAAGAACCCCTAACTCTAAAACAAGTCATGCGGTGCTGTTCGTAATCTACTGTAGAAACATAATGACTTTCATCTCCCAGAACAGCAATTAAGAATGTTTAACAAACTGGATGATGTAGTGGAAAAAGCTGTGGTCTACTTCTGACCCCAGTATTTACTATTTGTCCTTCAGCAAATGAAATCTGAATTCTGAATCCCAAATTCCATATCTGTAGAACAATATTTTATCCATCATGCTATTCGTTTATTTTTAAGATTTTATTTATTTATTTGACAGAGAGAGAGAGAACACAAGCAGGGGGAGCGGCAGAGGGAGAGGGAGAAGCAGGCTCCCCGCCGAGCAGGGAGCCTGATATAGGAGTCGATCCCAGGACCCGGAGATTATGACCTGAGCCGAAGGCAGATGCTTAACGACTGAGCCACCCAGTCGTTCCCCCCGCCCACCATCATGCTATTTGGAGGGAGAATCAAATGTGGAAATACAAATGTGCTGCTTTTAAACTGCCAAGACCTCTACAAGTAGGTTTTATTATTACCATGGCGCTAGAAGAAAAACATGCTAGGGCTCATAAAGCCTAGCAGTAGTTAATCTCATTTTTTAGTGCTTACTTTATACAGCTACTTGCATTCATTTGAATGCATTCAGATGTCATTTTGAGAGCTTGAAATGTGCTGTGTCAGTTCTGCTCTAAACAAATCCAGGAGATGACCGCTGAGATTCCAAATGTAGCAGGAAAGAGCAGTTCAGATCCACCTTTACTTACCCACACTTCATCAGTCTTGACATATGTATCAAGGTACTCCCTTAAAGACTTCATGAAAATTTACTTTTAGAAATAATGACACAAATGATACACCGTCCATAAGGTCAATTCAGGGACAAATCTGTATTAACATTTTGAGTTCAACCTGCCTAACATAATCCACTTCTTTCACTCATTGTCTCTTCCACCAAACCTACCATGCAGGAAAACCTCTGACATACAAAGCTCCTGGGGATTTGGTCTTTGTGGCTGTGTCATCTAGAGAGCTCTCTGAAATCTTGATTAGTTCGGGGATTTCAGGTCTGTAGCAAATTGGAGACCCTACAAGGCTGGAATCATGTTGCATTTTATTTGGTGGAGTAAGGTGAAACTAAGTAGAGCTGAGTGAAGAAAAGATGTCAGAAAACAGAGCCTAATAGGTAATGAGACACTGTGATGGTTAATTTTATTATGTTAACTTGGCTATGCTATGGTGGCCGATAGTTTGGTCAAACACTAGTCTAGATGTTGCTGTGAATGTATTTTTTAGGTGTGATTAACATTTAAATTAGTAGGCTTTGAGTAAAGCAGATTACATTCCTTAGTGTGTGTGGGCCCCATCTAATCAGTTGAAGGCTTTAAGAGCAAAGAACGGTTTTCCATAGAAGAAGAAATACAGCCTCAAGACTGCAAAATAGAAACCTTGCCTGAATTTCTCATTTGTCTGACCAGCCTGGAATTTGGGCTCAAGACTGTAACATCAACTCTTACCTGAATTTCAATCCTGCCAGCTTGCCCTACAGATTTCAGACTTGCCAGCCTCCACAACTGTATGAGCCCATTACTTTTTTTTTAAGATTTTATTTATTTATTTATTTATTTATTTATTTATTTATTTATTTATTTATAGAGCATGAAAGTAGGGGGAAGGGAGAGAATCTCAAGCAGACTCAACACTGAGCATGGAGCCTGATGTGGGGCTCAATCTCATGACCTGCACTGAAATCAAGAGTTGGATGCTTAACTGACTGAGTCATCCCAGTACCCCATGTGAGCCAATTTCTTACAATACAGTGTATGCTTGTTTTCTCTCTCACCCCTCCCCCAAATAAAAGGGGGAAAGTAGATAACAATGTAAATTCATTCACTGTGTAGTCTTTTCAAACTTCACGTACTTCTAGTTTTCCAACATTTGCTTATTGCATCCAGACTAAATATATAACTTGAAATTCTGCAGGAACAGAATTCTATGTTTGAGATAACAAGTTTCTAGATAAAAGTTGTGTTTTTTTCCTTCCAAATTCTAATATTATCTTAAGGATAATACTTTCTGATCTTAAATTATAGCCATTTAAGATTTCCTTAAAATCGATGCATGTGCTTTGGAAAGAAATCTAAAACTTGCTGTCTATAAAGAAATACTAGAGCAATAATTCATGTTCATTCTGGGAGACCTAAGACACCACTTTTTTAAGAAAATGAAGACACAGAAAGGAACTAACATTTAGGAGATTGGCACACAGTTGTTTGAAAAGATTAAGAGGAATGCTCACTGTGGATGTAGTCTGCATGTTTGCACACAAACCAAACAAGAACAAGCTGACCCAATTATCTAGCTATAACTGTGTCAGTCCCTTTGGGTACAGAAGCCTGTGTTCTAATGAGAGAGACAAATCTAAAACATACTATATATTTATACCAATATTTTCAGGTTCACAAAACCTTTTGCCTCAGACCCATAAATAAAAGACTAAAGCAAAAAAGTACAAAAAAAAAAAAAAGAGGTGATCTGCTTGTTCAAGGTTGTAAGAGTGACCGGAGCAGGGCTCCACTGGTTTACTTAACTTTCCCACTACATTAGCCCTGCTTTTGGTAGCTCCAGGAGGTGCCATGGAGGACCACCTGAGAACAATTGCGAAGTCAAGTTTACTACTTCCTCATTTTCTAGAACCCATGGATTATGCATGTGTTATCCATTTAAAAGCATTTGAGGGTGGACAGAGAATTGATGAAAAAAATAAACATATATACACAGACAGAGGGGGTACTTCAGTTTCAGAGAATGTAAAATTAAAAAAAAAAAGATGTGCCTTAAAGACTACATGTCACAAACATTACACGAAAATGATTACAAGGCTATAAAAATTTACAAGAGAAAATGCCAACATGACTGAACAAATCAAGACAGACTTTGTTGGGAAGCTGACACTCTATAGGTTGAATTTGGATGGGAAGACAACAGGAGGAACCATCTAGGGGCAGTAACAGCGTGAGCACAAGTGTTAGAGTAGAAATGACAAACTGATTTTGGAAAACTTGAGAATTTTCCACATCTTCAAGTCCTGATTTCCTTTTGCTTAATACCTTCCTCAACTCATTTCTTCTTCTTGCATTTTACTATAAGCAGTCAGGAAGAAACAAACTCCTTTAAAACTTCCCTGAGATATCTCCTCAGGTAAGTACTCAATCTTATTGCTTGCAAGTTCGACCTTCCACAAAACACTAGAACACTAGTTAAGCCAACTTCTTTGCTATTTTATAACAAGGATCTCCTTTCTTACAGTTTCCAACAGCATGTTCTGCATTTCCATCTGAGATCTCACCAGAAAGATGTTCAACATCCATATTTCTAACATTCTGTTTCTGATTAGTTACATACTCTCTAAGAAGATAGAGTCTATCCCTGAAGCTCTCGCTTTTATTTCTGAACACTTACCAGAATCACCTTCAACATCTTATTATTTCTACCAACAATCCCTTCACAGCAATGTGGACTTTTCCCAGCATGCCCCTCAGAACTCCTCCAACCTCTACCCCTTCCCCAATTCTAAAGCTGCTTTGACATTTTTAGGTATTTGTCACAGCAGTACCCTACATCTTGGTCCAAAATCAGAGAGGAAAATGAATGAAATGATGTTTATTTTTTTAAAAAAGATTATTTATTTATTTATTTACTTGAGAGCGAGAGCTCATGAGTGAGAGAGAGCAGGGAGGGGCAAAGGGAGAGAAAGAGAGAGAATCTCAAGCAGACACCCTGCTGAGCAGGGAACCCCAGTCAAGGCTACATCTCAGGATCCTGAGATCATGACCTGAGCCAAAATCAAGAATCGTATGCTCAGCCCGGTGAGCCACCCAGGCGCCCCTGAAATGATCTTTATTGAAAAAATATAAAATTATATGAATAGGAAAAAGATCTGTTTAGTAATCCCAGAAAACATATAGGCGTGAAAAAAAAATGGTGTGAAACTAAAAGAATTAACTCTAGAATGACCAAAGTTAAAGAATTAATAAACTGGAAGAAAGAACTGAGAATTTTACTCAGGATGCAGTATAAAGAGAAAAATTGAAAGAGTTGTTTATATGGAGTGTTCTTTGAGAATCACTGTTTCATAAAATTTTAGTGGATTCTAGTAAAAGATAATAGAGGAATATTGCAGCAAAGTAGTCAAAGATATAATAGCTGAGAAATTTTAATACATATAAATAAAATTGATAGAGAAAATACTAAACTTTAATTTATCAATCCAACAAAAATTAGGAAAGGAAGAAAAAAGAAACCAGGAGAAATCTCTGATGAAATAAAAATACAAAATAAGGTGGTCTACTTATTTTAAATAGATTAAATCTATGTAATTTAAATAGATTAAGTCTCTCTATTAAAAACCAGAAATTATCAGCATGGATATAAAAAAATCAGTTATATGCTGCTTATAAGGCACACTGCTATACACACATGCACACACACACACTCTAAAACAGAAAATATAAAAAGGAAAAAAAAAGAAATATACTAAGCATGTAGGAACCAAGAAAGAGCTGGTGTAACAATATCTGTGAAAATAGAATATGAAGTCAACACATTAATGTGAATAAAGCAAATAAGCTATACTTCATGAAAGGGCTATAGAAATTATAAATTTCTATGTACCTAACAATATAAACTATAAAACACCAAAAGCCAACAACTACAAAAATTCAGAATTACAAAATAAAATTGAAAAGCTCATGTAAGCATAATGGCAAAATTTAACACCTCTTTCAGAAACTACATATTTGGAGAATATATAGAGAATCTGAGGAACACATATGACATAATTGTGAATTTACATATGCCTGCACTCAAAAGACAATACAACAGAGGATACACATTCTCCTAAAGCATGCATGCAACACATTAGATATTTATAAAATTAACTGTGTACTCTCAATCACAAAAAGTCATAGTTATTCAAACCATATTATTGGATTACTATGCAATTTATTTAGAAATTACTACTACAACTAGTAATTAAAATCCTATAGGTTAGAAAATCTGAAAAAAAACCCAAAAGCTTAAACAATGAATAAGTTAAAAAATACTTCACAAGGAGAATCATAAACTGTAATGGTTTTATCAACAAACTAAAATACGAAAATTTTGTGAGATATAAAGCAGTACTTAGAAGTTATGAATAGTCTTATTAAATATATTTACTAAATGTAAATGAGCTAGCATTTAATCCAAGAAGCTAGATGAAGAAGTGAAAACAGTAAGAAAGTTGAAGCATCAGAATTGTAAAAGCAAAACACAAATGAATAACCTAGGAAAAAACATTAATGGAGATGATTTTTAAAATCTATTTCTTTGAAAGCTAATAAACTAGGCAAGCTTCTAGAAAGTTTGATCAAGGTAGATGTATACACACATAAATGCATTATCATATAATGGAATACTAGTTGGTGTGAACCAGGTCATCAGTACAGAGGAATCACAAAACATGGTGAAAAGATAAAATTGCTGAATGATAAGAATTTCTGTAGTTTACTTATTCATTTAACAATGTTTTGTATGTTTATATATACAAATCGTGTGTGTGTGTGTGTGTGTGTGTATGCATGGGTATGTTGTGGATATTTATGTAATAAAATCACCTCTAACATTTTCTTAAGAAGTGTGAAGCATGTGGTGAAATGTTAGCATTTTTAAATCTTTCAAGAAATTAAATTAATATATGTGTGCTTGGAGTTTCTTTTTTCCCCCTTTACTCAATCCCATTCTTCCACAGAGGTAATCATTATCCTGAAGATGGTGTTGCTTTGTTTTGTTTTTTCTTTCCCAACTAGTTTTATATTTTTACATTTTGGAAAAACTCCCGTTCTTACAGAGCAGTTTCTCTTTTTCCATTTTAGGAAATTATAAATTTCCTTTGACAGTTTGGTTTTCTAGTTGTTTCTTTTATTTGACAAAGGAATGATACCATTTTTTAAAGATTAAGCCAACTAAGTTAATACTGACATTTAGGCCCAGGACCATAAGGAAACCAATTTTTTCTTAGCACCAATTATGTAGTGGGTAAGTAAAACAAAACAAAACTGGAAAATAGAGTCACCATCCACTATAAATCTTCAGAGTATTACTGGCCCATTCGGCTAGCATAGAAAGAATTACAGAAAAATATAAAAGGCATTGTTCAGTGCTCTCTGAAAAAAGGTGGCTTCTTGTACTAATATATATTCCATTCACCAAATTCTTACATGTTGCTTTTGTGGAATAAAAATTGAGTGATTTTATATATATACCACTTAATTTATCATGGTAATTAATCCCAACCATCCATGATATTAATTTTCTGTTATTGGTAGCCTGTGAGTCGCTTTCTTTTGGGAATAAAATAAGAGAGTCATTCTAAGTACCTTTATTTTACTCCTGGAGATGTTTAACCTTAACTACATCACTAAGTGCAGATTGACTGATGATTACACATATCTTACTCCCAGGTACGGTAAAGGCCAATATCAGAACATCTAATTACATTTTATCCATTCTAGATTAGGCAAATAAGCTCTTTTATACTTTATCAGAGTTCCCAGGATCTTTTCCTCAAATTTAAGAAATAAATTGCTGTTCTCAAGGAGATATTATGCTTGAGTCTCCTACGGGAAATACTAACATTTATTAACCATTTTCCTAGGTCAGGAATCTCTTCTTTGAGTTGCCATTGACAAATAAGTTCAATTTCAGCTTTTCTTTACCTTCTGGTATTTCTAGCTCCTCTTCTTTTCAATTTTTTTTTTTAAATATCTTCCTTGGCTTAAAAACTCACAGATGCATTGCCCAGCCATGTTTTTTTGCCCCTTTTATTCTGGATTGTTGATATTTAAAAGAAATTTCATACAAAAATGCAGTTATTCTCAAATGCATCACACCGATATCACATTTTTTGCATAATGAATAAAAATAGTATATCTCAGAACTTGTGAATAAGGCTGTGAAGTCATATCTAAAAAAATTGATCAAACTGATGATGTCTTATTGCCACCCATTGAAATTCCATATGTGCTGTGTTCTACCTCTTCAGTTTTAAAAACCTGCAGTATATATAAAATCTCTACACTCTTCAAAAATTGAACATATTCATTCATACATTTTCTTGAGTAGAAGTTTAGCCAGGCATTAAAAGTAATATAAAACTAACACAAGATATAGTTGTTTACCACAGGAATTTGGATTTGCTGAATAATGTATGAACACACTGGCATAATTCCTGATGGTGCAAAGCAGCATACGAGCCCACCTCTAGTAGGGGCAAGCGCTCATGTAAAGAACAATTAATTTGAGATTAGGAAGACTTCGTGAAATTTCTGGGAGTGGAGAACCCAGATGGCTACCTAGTTAGTGGATGGAAACATAGAGACCAAGGAGAGGTGAGAATTATAGTTAGAAAAGTGAGTGTGACTTATTCAGGGACCAGGAAAGTGTCTGACCTAGCTAAAGCAAAGGATCTACAATGGGAAAGAGTGAAGACAAATTTGATTACTAGAGCAGGTTGCATTGTGGAGGATCTAAAAAAGGACATTTTTTTCTGAAAAAAAAAAATCCAAAGATCTTTTGAAATCCATTGATGGCTTCTTAGCAGGTGAGTAAAATGGTAAAATCTGTGACAAGAAGAAATAAATTCAGAGCAATGTTTATTAATGTATGTTCCCTGGATCATTAATTAATGGGGTTATTCCAAAAGAGCCAAGTAATGTCAAATAAATGTGGAAAAAACTGGAACATTTGACTTCCAAAAGGAAGATACAGAATTTCCCAAACCTATTTGACCAGGGAACCATTTCTAGGAAAACTGCTCAGCTCATATATTCTATATATATTGATACCAATCTCAGTCTATACACTGACATATGTAATAAATGTCCAATTCTGTATTTTGAAATAGGTCGCTTGGTGTCTAGTTTGATTCTCTGTTCCCAGATTGGTAGAAATTCAGGATCTCTTAATTTCCCCCAGGAGTGTGTCTATGTTCTGGAGTCTTCTAGTGCCAGGGAGTTAGGAAGCTATGAAATGGTGAGATGGCACTTATCTGGTGCTTTGTGTCATTGATGTATACTAGCATCTGCTGACATGTCCTAACTCCTCTCTTGTCCTGGGGAATTGGTTAGTACTACTGTTGTTGAGACATGTCTTTCAAACCTGGTGGCTCTCTGTATTTCTTCCATACTCTTCTGGAATTGATGGGAACACTTTACTTACTGATCTGTTCCATGCTGAGGTATAAGAAACTCTCTGTGGACCCACAGGGCCCCATCTTTCTTAGACAAGTCAGTTAGCTATTCTGTGAGGCCTTCCTGCTTTCTTTGGCTTCTATCCAGGAAAAGGGGCAGATGTCCCATGTACCTAATGGTTTTGGGCTTTTCCCATGAAATTTCCACCTAAATCTTCTACTCTATGCCATGAATAAGTTTTGTTGACTAGAAAGCTAAATTTTTAAAACTCATAAGAAACAAAGAGCTCCCTTTTCCTCATATTCTCCTCTAGCTTCTATTCCCTGAGTAAGTGATTTAGTTGTCCGTAAGACAGCTGAAGACAGGGAGAAGGATAGAGGCAAAGAATACGTGAGGTAAAAAATCAGTTATTATTTCAAAGATACTTTCTACCACACTTGGAATGCCTTTTAGGAAATGCTGATTATTATCCACTGAGGATTAAAAGTCAATGAATAGAAGGATATGTGTAGTAGTGGTGCTGCCTTGAGTTTTGATTATCATGTGTGGTCTTAATAAATAATGAATGCCTCCTTGTCTTGTAAATCACTGTCTTTGGCATGGTCCTTTGCACAGTCCTCTCCCACATTACCTCTTGAAAAGCCTTTCTAGCTTCTAGGAACTCTTCCTCCACCATATGTTGAAGACATGGGGACCAGCAGGGAGCCAACACCAATAAACAGACTCCTAGGTTAGCTCCAGATGAGCTGCCATATGACTTCAGGTGCACAAGTGACCTCAGCTGAGACCAGAACTGCTCAGATGAGACTCCACTGAAGTGTTGATATGAATCATAAGCAAATAAAATAGTTGTCTAACCCATTGAGTTATGGAATTATTTTTATTACATCAATATAAAAATATACAATACACTACAGTACAAAAGAGTACATAATATGATATGGTAGGCATTGAAGACAGAGGAGATACTTTGTGGGAAGATTTCCTCAATATGGATAATACGAGATGAGGGAGAAGAAAAATTCAAATGGGATGAGCGAGTTCCTTGGAAGGGGCTCATTTTTTAGTCATTGGAAAAGGAGTTCATTTCATTTTCTATTTTATAAAAAATAAAAAGGAAGAGTCAAGTGTCATTATGGAGATTCTAGTCTTCAGTGACTTAGAAAACTGTAGACAGGTAGCTGGGTGGACCCATGCCAGATGCGGTCTTGGTATCATACTGCAGTTGTGCCTTTTTGTAAATCACTACCACTCTCACTGGCTTGGATTCAAGAGGTTGTTTTTCCGTCACTGATGGAATGAAAAACAAACAGTTGTCTTATATAAGCATATTTTCAGACACTCCACGAGATTTATTTTAATTCCTGATGACATGTATTTACCTAAAGATTTCCTCAAAGGAATGATGTAAACGTCATAAAACCAAGAAATGTCAAATATATGGAGGGATTGATGATACGTGTCTCCAGGTTCGGAATCGAGAGTCTACCTTATAAGGTGGACTGCTGCCAGGTAGCTGTGATTAGCTAGGTTCAAATAATACTAGCTCTAGTCTCAGGGCCAATCGTCCTAGTCATTTTAATGTCTTTTTTTTGGAATTTATTTTATATCCATCATCTTATTTAATCATTACAACAATTCTAAGATTTAGACATTATTTTTATCCACATTTTAGAGATGAATAAACTGATACTGAGCTAGAATAACTGGCCAAAGATAATATAGCTGGTAAATGGGGGCAAAGGAATTTAGAATCTGGAGAGGTCGTTTGACGTCAAGTCAAGTCCTTTTTTCTCAATGATGCCAGTTCTTTTCAACCCGTTTCAAAGGGCACTGGAATCCTATGGTGCCTCAAGAACCCCTGAGAAAAAAGAGGAGGGAGGGGAAGAAAGGCCCCTCACTCTGGCTTCAACCAGAGCACCACTAATACCCATATATATATATATTATGTTGATATATCTATATAGAATAAGTATCTCAATATATATATAACTACATATATATGTATGATGATATATAGATATATAATTAGCACCCATTTAGAATTTGTTAGAAAAAATTCCCAAACACGGTAGCATACCATGATGAGTCCTAATGCCGTTATGATCTACACTAGAAACTTCTTGAAATCAGAGACCTCATCTTATCCTTTCTTTGGTCTCACAACAGTGTGGAACCTCCCTT
>NW_027397066.1:99189255-99260465 GCF_003265705.2 Callorhinus ursinus
TTGACATATTCTGTTAGGATTAATGGATTCCTATTTGCCAGAGGATGAGTCCTGATGCTCATGTCATATGTTTGCAGTTGTTAGACTGAGTACTCCGCTCAAGGAGACTTGAGACTACTGTGAGTTCGGGAAGGCAGTGAAGGGAGAGTGGGAAGACGAGGAGGCCTCTCAGAGACTCTCAGACCCAGAGTCCATTTTGACTGATCTGAACAGTCCTACGTGGGTCTTTTTGGAAACATGACCCAAGTGGCATGGACCAGAATGCCCTTTCCTGTTGTATGCGCCTCATGACTCTGCAGTACCTAAATCAGATTCCATTCTTTGAAATAACAGTAACAGAGCTTCTCAGCCAAAGCCAAGTGCTGTCTAATGACTTCTGCATTTGGGGATAGATTTGGATGAGGACACTTGGCCTCTCATAGTTTCCCTACCTTAGGAGGGCTGTAGAAGTCAAAATGAGATGACCTACCAGAACCGGGGTGGGCAGGTTGTCTTTATCACACACATCCATGACGGAAACTCCAAAGAGCTGTCCTGGCTTTCCAGAAGTTGGGGCTCTGCACTGGTTCCCCTGGGAAGTGGTGGAGCCCTTTTGAATGGCCCACGTTCTTAAAGGACATGTTTTAACTCTCTTCCGGCTGCAATCTAAGGAAGAAGTGAGATTAGTAATAGTAGTTGTTGTTCTTTTATTTGCTTAACCTTCTTTTTTTTTTTTTCTAAAGAGTGTGTTTGTTTTTGACACATAGAGAGACAGCAACAGAGGGAACACAAGCTGGGGGAGCGGGAGAGGGAGAAGTATGCTTCCTGCAGAGCCTGGAGCCTAATGCCTGGCTCCATCCCAGGACACTGGGATCATGACCTGAGCCCAAGGTATACGCTTAACAACTGAGCCACCCAGGCACCCCACTTAACCTTATTTTCAGCATTCCTATTCTACAGTACATTCATTGTAATGGCTAGAAGGGGGAAACTGAGGCATTGGTGTGTAGAATCCTGCATGTTTTGAAATTGGCCAATACCATTCTTATGGTGTTAATCTGTTCTTCCCCAGATCCTGGAAACTGATGGTTAATCCTAGAGACTTGATTAGATTTAGTGTCAATGCTTCCAATGCCATCTACTGTCTTTTGTGCTTTATCATGAGGCACTTAACTTGTTGTTTGTTTCCTGTTGGTAAGTATGATTAGTGGATTCAGTGGTGTCAGATCCAATTTTAAAAGCTCAAAAGATTTGGTATTCAAATCAAGCTAAGTTTGGTAATTATCTGCTTGCACAGTGAGTCTCCTCCCGCCTTAGGTTTCCTCTTTGACTTTCTGTGTGCTCAACTTTTTTTTTTTTTTTAAGATTTTATTTATTTATTCGACAGAGAGAGACAGCGAGAGAGGGAACACAATCAGGGGGGGAAATGGGAGAGGGAGAAGCAGACTCCCACTGAGCAGGGAGCCCGATGCAGGGCTCAATCCCAGGACCCTGGGATCATGACCTGAGCTGAAGGCAGACGCTTAACGACTGAGCCACCCAGGCACCCCTGAGTGCTCATCTTTCTATGATCAAAAGGATCTGCCTTTCATGACATGACCCGCCTGACCCCACTTCTCAGGCAGCCTCTGGTGTCTCTGCTCTGGGCCATCCCCAAGAATGCCTTGCTGCAGTCAGGGTCCTTGGGAAAGAGTCATTACATATTATGTGGTAAGATTCCAGGTGACTGTGTTTTCTTGTGATACCCCACCAAGCTACCCAGAGATGATTTTTTTTTTTTGTAAACTATTTTTGATATTTACTGAAAAGAGTCTAATCCACAATGAATTGCACACAATTCTTCACACATACTCAAACATACATGTATATACACCAAACCAGTACAGGGCTTGAAAGAAAACACAAAAAGAAAAACAATGAGAGATTATGAATGCCTGATTTATCCCCAATTTCCAGAGATGATTTTGAATTACCCAACATACCCTATCAAAGGAATGCAAAAGAAGAGCTTTACAAAGAAAAGGTGATCCGCAGTGAAAAGCTGAGTTGAAAGTTTCTACTGCTCAGCTATGAATATTTTCCTTATAAGATACCTTAACATTTGCTTACATAATCTGCTTAAATAACTGAATTCTTTAAAAGTCCACAGAGGAGCCAAGCTGTAGAAGGATAAACAAATGAGCAACATTTCACCAAACACCCATAAACACCTGTCCACTGGGCTTTTCTGGGATGTAGTGAGTGCATCACCATATCCACTCACGTGTGTGGCAACACTGATGGCACTTGACCAGAGAGACCAGGATCTAAGAACCAGAAGCATCCTGGTTCTGCCACTTAGTTAGATTACTCAAAATTTTTTAAGCTTCGGTTTGCTCAACTTTAACATAAATGCTGCTGCCTACAACTCGTTGAACTAAATGTAATGTACGACTCAGCACAAGTCATGGCTCATGGCAGCCTTGGTAAAAGTAATTTCCTTGATCAGAGGGCCTCAGGCAGTCTAGACATCAGTCTCTTCCCCCTCCAAAGCAGACATCACTCCCATTCTCTATTTGATTTTGCAACCTCTAGAAGGTAGGCAATCATGAAGGATTGCTACCACTTTACTTAACTAAGGCTCTTTCTTCCTGCCCTGAAATTGATACCCCTACCATTTTAAAAGGAGAGAAGAAAGAAAGCAAATACATTCTTAAATCCAGGAGGAGATTCCTGTACAGCAGAATGTATGAATTTGCTTAAGATACATGTTAATATGTAAGTTGAGTTGTTGTATGCAACCTGGGTTCCCTACTCTTACCCTAGTTTTATTATTTCTAAAACTACCCAAATATATTCCATTATTCAGCTTTAATAAGAGGAATGCTCTTAAGAAGAATGTTGTATCCTTTGGTACAAAGCTATATATTAGCTACTCTATGAGTATATACAGAAAATAAGTACACATTGAGTCCTATACTTTCTCAAAGGTATTTTCAGGCTTAGCTGGATGTTTTATAATGTACATTATTTGCTGTTGGAGTTCATGTTGCCACTATTACTAATAAAAATATTTGCTATAGCCATGAAAAATATAGGAATGACTAAACAAGCTAACTTTATAGAAACCTATTCTTTCTTAAACAGTCCTGGTAAGATTTGGGTTAATGTTTCCTAATGCTCAAATTAGGGTATGAATATTAATAAATAAAATTTTTGGAATGGGGTCCTCTAAGCAAAGAGAGAGCCTAAAAGCAGCATAGATCAGAAAGGAACACAGACAATATACAGTAACAGTCACCTTACAGGCAATACATTGGCACTAAATTCATATCTTTCAATAGTTACCCTGAATGTAAATGCACTAAATGACCCAATCAAAAGACACAGGCTATCAGATTGGATTAAAAAACAAGACCCATCAATATGCTGTCTGCAAGAGACACATTTTAGACCCAAAGACACCCCCACATTGAAAGTGAGGGGATGGAAAACCATTCACCATGCTAATGGACACCAAAAGAAAGCTGGGGTGGCAATTTAAAATTAGATTTTAAAACAAAGACCGTAATAAGAGATTAGGAAGGATATTATATCCTACCTAAAGGGTCTATCCAACAAGAAAATCTAACAATTGTAAATATCTATGCCCCTAACATGGGAGCAGCCAATTACATATGGCAATTAATAACAAAAGCAAAGAAACACATTGAGAACAATACAAAAATAGTGGGGGACTTTTAACACCCCCCTGACTGAAATGGACAGATCATCTAAGCAAAAGATCAACAAGGAAATAAAGACTTTAAATGAAACACTGGACCAAATGGACTTCACAGACATATTCAGAACATTCCATCCCAAAGCAACGGAATACACATTCTTCTCTAGTGCCCATGGAACATTCTCCAAAATAGTTCACATCCTAGGTCACAAATCAGGTCTCAACTGGTACCAAAAGGTTGGGATTATTCCCTGCATATTTTCAGACCACAATGCTTTGAAACTAGAACTCAATCACAAGAGGAAAGTTGGAAAGAACTCAAAAACATGGAGGCTAAAGAGCATCCTACTAAGGAATGAATGGGTCAACCAGGAAATTAAAGAAGAATTAAAAAAATTCATGGAAACAAATGAAAATGAAAACACAACTGTTCAAAATCTTTGGGATGCAGCAAAGGCAGTCCTAACAGGAAAGTATATAGCAATACAAGCCCTTCTCAAGAAATAAGAAAGGTCCCAAATACACAACCTAACCCTACTCCTAAAGGAGCTAGAGAAAGAACAGCAAATAAAGCCTAAACCCAGCAGGAGAAGAGAAATAATAAAGATCGGAGCAGAAATCAATGAAATAGAAACCAAAAGAACAGTAGAACAGATCAACGAAACTAGGAGCTGGTTGTTTGAAAGAATTAACAAGATTGATAAACCCCTGGCCAGACTTATCAAAAAGCAAAGAGAAATGACCCAAATCAACAAAATCATGAATGAAAGAGGAGAGATCACAACCAACACCAAAGAAATACAAACAATTATAAGAACATATTATGAGCAACTCTATGCCAGCAAATTAGATAACCTGGAAGAAATGGATGCATTCCTAGAGATGTATCAACTACAACCAGGAAGTAATAGAAAACCTGAACAGACCTATAACCATTAAGGAAATTGAAGCAGTCATCAAAAATCTCCCAACAAACAAAAGCCCAGGGCCAGATGGCTTCCCAGGGGAATTCTATCAGACATTTCAAGAAGAATTAATACCTATTCTCCTGAAACTCTTCCAAAAAATAGAAATGGAAGGAAAACTTCCAAACTCATTTTATGAGGCCACCATTACCTTGATCCCAAAACCAGACAAAGACCCCATCAAAAAGGAGAATTACAGACCAATATCCTTAATGAAAATGGATGCCAAAATTCTCACCAAAATACTAGCCAATAGGATCCAACAGTACATTAAAAGGATTATTCACCATGACCAAGTGGGATTTATCCCTGGGCTGCAAGGCTGGTTCAACATCCACAAATCAATCAATGTGATACAATATATTAACAAAAGAAAGAACAAGAATCATATGATCCTCTCAGTAGATGCAGAAAAAGCATTTGACAAAGGACAGCATCCTTTCTTGATCAAAACTCTTCAGAGTATAGGGATAAAGGGTACATACCTCAATATCATAAAAACTATCTATGAAAAACCTACAGCGAATATCATTCTCAATTGGGAAAAGCTGAAAGCTTTCCCACTAAGGTCAGGATTGTGGCAGGGATGTCCACTCTCACCACTGCTATTCAACATAGTATTAGAAGTCCTAGGCACAGCAATCAGACAACAAAAAGAAACCAAAGGCATCCAAATCGGCAAAGAGGAAGTCAAACTCTTACTCTTTGCTGATGATATGATACTGTATGTGGAAAACCCAAAAGACTCCACCCCAAAACTGCTAGATCTCATACAGGAATTCAGTAAAGTGGCAGGATATAAAATCAGTGCACAGAAATCAGTGGCATTCCTACACACCAACAACAACACAGAAGAGAGAGAAATTCAGGAGTCAATCCCATTTACAATTGCACCCAAAACCATAAGATACGTAGGAATAAATCTAACCAAAGAAGCAAAGTATCTGTACTCAGAAAACTATAAAATACTCATGAATGAAATTGAGGAAGACACAAAGAAATGGAAAAACCTTCCATACTCATGGATTGGAAGAACAAACATTGTGAAGATGTCAATGCTACCTAGAGCAGTCTACACATTCAATGCAATCCCCATCAAAATACCATCCACTTTTTTCAAAGAAATGGAACAAATAATCCTAAAATTTGTATGGAACCAGAAGAGACCCCGAATAGCCAGAGGAATGTTGAAAAAGAAAAGCAAAGCTGGCGGCATCACAATTTCAGACTTCCAACTCTATTACAAAGCTGTCATCATCAAGACAGTATGGTAGTGGCATGAAAACAGACACATAGATCAATGGAACAGAATAGATAGCCCAGAAATGGACCCTCAACTCTATGTTCAACTCATCTTTGACAAAGCAGGAAAGAATGTCCAGTGGAAGAAAGACAGTCTCTTCAACAAATGGTGTTGGGAAAATTGGACAGCCACATGCAGAAGAATGAAACTGGACCATTTCCTTACACCACACAAAAATAGACTGCAAATGGGTGAAAGACCTAAATGTGAGACAGGAGTCCAGCAAAATCCTGGAGGAGAACACAGGCAGCAACCTCTTTGACCTCAGCCGCAGCAACTTCTTCCTAGAAATATTGCCAAAGGCAAGGGAAGCCAGGGCACAAATGAACTATTGGGATTTCATCAAGATAAAAAGCTTTTGCACAGCAAAAGAAACAGTCCACAAAACCAAAAGACAACCGACAGAATGGGAGAAGATATTTGCAAATGACATCAGATAAAGGGCTAGTATCCAAAATCTATAAAGAACTTATCCAACTCAACACCCAAAGAACAAATAATCCAATCAAGAAATGGGCAGAAGACATGAACAGACATTTTTCCAAAGAAGACATCCAAATGGCCAACAGACACATGAAAAAGTGCTCAACATCGCTTGGCATCAGGGAAATCCAAATCAAAACCTCAATGAGATACCACTTCACACCAGTCAGAATGACTAAAATTAATAAGTCAGGAAACGACAGATGTTGGTGGGGATGCGGAGAAAGGGGAATCCTCCTACACTGTTGGTGGGAATGCAAGCTGGTGCAACCACTCTGGAAAACAGTATGGAGGTTCCTCAAAAAGTTGAAAATAGAGCTACCATACAATCCAGCAATTGCACTACTGGATATTTACCCCAAAGATACAAATGTAGGGATCCAAAGGGGTACGTGCACCCCAATGTTTATAGCAGCAATGTCCACAATAGCCAAACTGTGGAAAGAGCCAAGATGTCCATCAACAGAAGAGTGGATAAAGAAGATGTGGTATATATACACAATGGAATATTATGCAGCCATCAAAAGGAATGAGATCTTGACATTTGCAACGATGTGGATGGAACTGGAGGGTGTTGTGCTGAGTGAATAAGTCAATCAGAGAAAGACATATATCATATGACCTCACTGATATGAGGAATTCTTACTCTCAGGAAACAAACTGAGGGTTGCTGGAGTGGTGGGGGGAGTGGGAGGGATGGGGTGGCTGGGTGATACATATTGGGGAGGGTATGTGCTATGGTGAGCGCTGTGAATTGTGCAAGACTGTTGAATCACAGATCTGTACCTCTGACACAAATAATGCAATATGTTAAGAAAAAAAAAGAAGAAGAAGATAGCAGGAGGGGAAGAATGAAGGGGAGTAAGTCGGAGGGGGAGACGAACCATGAGAGACGATGGACTCTGAGAAACAAACTGAGGGTTCTAGAGGGGAGGGGGTTGGGGGGATGGGTTAGCCTAGTGATGGGTATTAAAGTGGGCACGTTCTGCCTGGAGCACTGGGTGTTATGCACAAACAACGAATCCTGGAACACTACATCACAAACTAATGATGTAATGTATGGTGATTAACATAACAATAAAAAAGTTAAAGAAAAAAATTTTTTTGAAACTTTGTGCTTCTAGAATAACAATAATAGGAATAAAATGCTTTCTTTTGGCCCAATAGTTCTCTGATGAATAACACATTTTCATCAGAGAAAGAAATATCAATGGGAGAATACTGGAATGGTAGGGAAAAATATAGCAACAAGGAAGATAAAAAAGTCCTGACCATAAACATTCAGTCTAGCTCCAGCCTTGACCTGTGTCTGAAGCAGACATGGAAAGTGGGGGCAGAATTGAGACTTGAATTCTAACTGTAACCCCAAGGCCACTTCAGCCTAAGCCCAGAATAAATCCAATTCAGTTCCGTAACTCTTTACTCCACTGGAGTTCTTCCATTCCAGGTGTGTCTAAGCCATGCAGTCATTTTATTCCATCCTGTGATGGCCTGAGATACTAGATAAAACCCTGGAATGGGGAAGACCTGTTTCCAGGTCACAAACAGCTTGTGCTTTAAGAAGACACACAGATGTGTACTCACATAATTATATGTAGAAAGCATTCTGGGGATACAGAGAAAGGAGTAACAGTCTACCTAGGAGAATTAAAATAAGCACACAACCTTCTTCGAAGTGAGTTGGGTCTTAAGATCTTTGGGTTTCTCTAAGCTTGATTCTGTGCAGTTTTTGGGTTCTTGCCTCTACTGTTCCTCCCCAACCCCTCAGAGAGAGTGAGCTCTGTGTCCTGAATTTGTGGTCAAGAGTGGAGACATGAGCCAAGAGAAGACACCTGAAGAAAGGGAAGGGGCTCACCTCTCCCTTGCTTGTTCTGGGTTGGGTGCCTGGGCTTCAGGATTAACTGGCCTTGCATCTCTGCGAGCCCCTGCTCCAGAAGGAGGGACTCCTGGAGGGTGGAAGGAGAGATGGAGTCCTCTGGTGTCTGCGGCAGCAGTGTGGTAGATGGAAGATGGCTCATTTTAATTACATAGGGATGTTCATGTCCTATATGAAAAAAATATAGATTCCGGCTGATGGTGATGGCTCTAATCAAATCCCCCTTACCATGAGTGTATGCATCACACTGGTATATGCTGCTGTTCTCCTGGGGCTTCTGGATAAAGAAGTGCCTCCTGAGTGAGCATCATTTTCGCTCTTGTTGGGGACACCCTGCAAAAAGCAGGTGCCCAAGGAAGATTTTAAAAAGAGAAAAAAAATTTAAAGCATGTTACTTTACTTGGAATACATAGATTCAACAGTGCATTGCACAATGCTGACTTTTGCTGTGTTTCCATCTGAGAATATTTAAGGCCTTCTAGTTTCTGCCTTGACACTAACGAGATCTGCACATCTTAGGCGAATTACTTGACCCCTCTGAGCCTTACATTCATCCTTTGAAATGTTTGCCCTCACACAGGCTTATAAGGATCAGAGTAAATATATTAATAAGCATTGGTGGTTAATATTTTTTAAATAATTGAACATATATATTAAGAATTGCTATTCTCTCTCACATAATGTCAGTTGAACAGATTTTTTTCATTTCCTTTTGTCAATTTCTAGAGCCAGAGCTACTCAAGGGCAGTGGGATGGGTTGCCTTTATGCTTTTTACTTCCCTCCCACTACTGCCCTTCCTCCAAGGGGAGTCCTGCCAGGTGATGATCAGAGGGAAGGCTGCACAGTGTTGGGAACCCAGAAGCAAAGTGCAAAACGATGTTTACAGAGTGGAAAACTGCACCCAGAGTCAGTGAGAGTTGCCTGCCAAGTGATTTGTTTTGTTCTTGTATGCTTTAAATTGTTTCCTCTCGGGCACCTGGGTGGCTCAGTTGGTTAAGCGACTGCCTTCGGCTCAGGTCATGATCCTGGAGTCCCGGGATCGAGTCCCACATCGGGCTTCCTGCTCAGCAGGGAGTCTGCTTCTCCCTCTGACCCTCTGACCCTCTTCCCTCTCGTGCTCTCTGTCTCTCATTCTCTCTCTCTCAAATAAATAAATAAATAAAATCTTTAAAAAAAATAAAAAATAAATTGTTTCCTCTCTATAGAATTCTCAAAGACCCTGTGCTATATGATATGGATCTCATTTTTTAAGAACAGAATGGAAGTTCTCTTTCTGTCATTTCTGATTTATTATTGAATGTAACTTGGGGAGCTTTTGCTGTTCCTTTTCATCTGTCATAGATGCAGTGTCAGTGATGTGTTCACAAGAATCACAGTGACTTCCCTCTTTTAAGGAAAAAGAAGCTTCTACGTACGACAGCAATACCACCAAATCACCAAGATAACCAGGAGATAATCCGCAATTGAGAATTGAGAGCATTGTTAAAAAATGCATTTTGAATGATAGTGCTAATGGATCATCATGGATGACAGGCTCTCCGGATTCCTTAGAGCTGTCTTGGTGTGTGAAGCTGCTCAAAGTCTAAAAAGTTATCACCTATATTGTTTTACCTAAATTAATGCATTTTATTAAAATAAATATATTTAAGTATTTGACTTTTTTCCTTTTTGTTGTTGGCCGACTTTTACAGAGATGTCAATATTAATACGAAACACGAAATGGTGGGGGGGATTTTTTCCTCAGCTATGCGCTTGGTGACTCTCTGTATTCTAAGACTGGGAATATACATTTCATACAAAGAAATTGGTTGTTTAGATTTCCAGATCACTTGAAAATATTCTTTAGATAACTTGAAAAAGAGTAATAGCTTCACGGGATTATTTTCTTTTTAAGATTTTATTTATTTTTTATTTTTTATTATTATTTTTTAAAAGGGTATATTTTATTTTATCCAAATGGTTTTGAACAAGAAGGAGTTACACATACATTCCTGAAGATCCCAGTGGTTGGGATCACGCCTCCTATGTGGCTGGCACCTCTTTTCTTTAAATTTTTTTATTGTTATGTTAATCACCATACATTACATCATTAGTTTGTGATGTAGTGTTCCATGATTCATTGTTTGTGCATAACACCCAGTGCTCCAGGCAGAACGTACCCTCTTTAATACCCATCACCAGGCTAACCCATCCCCCCAACCCCCTCCCCTCTAGAACCCTCAGTTTGTTTTTCAGAGTCTATCCTCTCTCATGGTTCGTCTCCCCCTCCGACTTACTCCCCTTCATTCTTCCCCTCCTGCTATCTTCTTTTTTTTTCCTTAACATATATTGCATTATTTGTGTCAGAGGTACAGATCTGTGATCCAACAGTCTTGCACAATTCACAGCACTCACCATAGCACATACCCTCCCCAATGTCTATCACCCAGCCACCCCATCCCTCCCACTCCACCCCCACTCCAGCAGCCCTTTATTTATTTATTTGTCAGAGAGAGAGAGCACAAGCAGGGGGAGCGCCAGGAGGAAGGAGAAGCAGCTCCCCACCGAGCAAGGAGCCCAGGACCCTGGAATCATGACCTGAGCCAAAGGCAGACACTTAACTGAGCCACCCAGGCATCCCACCTCACAGGATTATTAAAAAGATAAAAAAAAAATGCATGTAAGAAGGAATGCTCTAAGATTTCTAGCAGATATCATTGTCACCATTACCATACATTACTATACTTCAAGGTCTGCTACAGATCCTCTCTTTTTTCTTTTGTTTTTTAATCCTTCTATTTCTGGTAAGCACTGAACAATTTTGCTAATCCAAAGATTTTTTTTTTTTTTTTTTTTTTTTTAGAGAACTTGTGCTAGTAACTATTTTAGGGGAGGTATAATCTGTTTATCAACAACCTTAAGAGCAGTGATGGAAAAAGCCTGAGAAACAGCAAAGTGCAGGTAGTTTAGTCAGTGAAGACTTGAGGAGTTTAAATGTGATTATCTCATTTTCTTTATGATGCTGAGAAAACTTCTGGGCACAGAGCAGGTGTTAAATACATACCTATACCTGGATTCAGAGACATGATTGGATTTTAGCGGATTCTCACAAAATAGAGGCTTATTTAGTTGTTAGGAACTGGAATTCAAGACTGGAATATGAAAAATAAATGTATGGGAAAAAGAAATTCCAATTCATTTTGCTTTCATACCTAAGTGAGTAAATAAGTAAGTAAACAATAAACAAAAAAATTTTTAAGACAACTCTGTCAGGTAAAATGAAGTAGAAATGAAAAACTTACATTTCTCTCCCTAACTAGACCTTAAGCTGATGAATGAAGAGATGTCCTCTGTGCCGGGGAAAAAGTAAGTACCTGGTAATTCTTTAATAAACGTGAGAGTGAATATTGCGTGTGATTTTCACTTTTAAGGGTATTTAAGCTTAAGACAGTACAACCATTACTTTGAGATGTAGAGTTACAATTTTGAACCTAATCAATCCCATCTTAGATTTTCCCTGACACTTACCAATGAGTGGGTGTGGGGACGCTTCCTTGCCAGCACTCACCCACAGCTGGTAGTCCTTCTCAGAGCCCTTGGAAACAAAAAGAACTATGCATCATAACAAATCTTTCACAGTACTTGAAGAACACATTTCCTTGCATTTCTCTGTTTCCAGAAAGAAAGAATTGGGGCCAATATAAATGCTATTTCGTCCATGGGGGTAGCTACGTACTTGTTAACTTGTTCCCTCATAGCCTCCAGTGGACCGTCCCAGGTTCTTGTCATTTTTGATAAAGGCCAGGAAACCACAGTACAATCAGCCCCTCACTGTGTGGGTGGCCCATGGCATAAGAAATCACAGTTGTGCCCCTTCACTAAGGAGGAAAGTTCTAATCTCAGAGGCCTGCCTTCCACTGTCTCTAGATTCCTTGGATAATGTTGGCTTTTGCCACCAAATGTCCCTGCCCTGACATGCATATTGTCCAGAGAGCCATATACCCTGCTATGACTATTCCTGAGCAAAGTAACTTGAAAGGCATCAATAGCTCAACAGCCTTGAGCAAAAGGAGACAAATGCCCAAGAGGCCTTGAGGAGATAGTGGACTGAAGTCAGCCACTGGCTTTGGTGCAGGCAAGCCACACTTCAGGGAGAGAAAGAAGGACTCTAACCTAGACAACATATCAGATGCAGAAAACAATTACTCCCAGCAGAATTACCGCCCAGTAAACCTGGAAGTCCTACTTGAAACAAACACATCTAAATGATAAAGATCACTGAACTATTTTAGAGAGTCTTCCAGGAGACTAAAGCAAAAAATGTTTGACATGGAGTTGTTGGTGATAGGTACTATGCTTGCCCTTGACTCCTGATTAAAAATCATGGTCTTACCTTTATGAAGAAAGGTCATAGGATAGGTATGGACACAGACACAGACACACACAGACACACAGACACAGACACACAGACACACACAGACACACAGACACACACACAAACAGACACACACAGACACACAGACACACACAGACACACAGACACACACACACAGACACACAGACACAGACACCCACACAGACACACAGACACACACAGACACACAGACACAGACACACACAGACACACAGACACACACAGACACACACACAGACACACACACAGACACACAGACACACACAGACACACAGACACACACAGACACACACAGACACACAGACACACACAGACACACGCAGACACACAGACACACACACGTAGCTAAATCTGCTCAGAATTGTATTGCAAATAAGAAGTGAGAGCTAATAAGGTAGGGTAGGGTTTGGAAATGCTATGCTGGAATCCCTTAAATCAGGCATACATAAAGCCAAATAACCCCAATTCTTCATTAAAACAGAAATTCTTTGTGTGGTGAAATTGATCACTTTATGCAAAGGAAAATCACAAACATGAAATAAAATGAGCTTCATCATTAATCAGTCTCTCCAACTTCATCCCTAAAACCACTCACTCTCTTTCTAAGACTTAATTCCTATTTAGGGTATATATATCATACAGGTTATAAATCAGTGTAGATATGTGCTTTACTCAGTACATATAAATTCAATTTTATTTCAGATATATTATTAAATTTTGTTTGTACAGAAATCATTGATTTCTTATGCCAAATTCTGGTTGCTCTGAATTTTTAAGGGGCTTTATTATACCATTGGGTCAGACAGAATTTAAGTAAGAATCTTGTAATTATGTCATGTCATAATAGCAAGACATTTTTGCATTTATAGAGGATTTTATATAAGAAGCTGTGCTTTACAAGTGCTCCCTTCAGTTCTGTCCATCTGACTGTCACTCTCCCTCTCTTTTCCCTTAGAAAATCTCATCCTCAAATACGTCCATGTCTTTCTTCAAAAAAAAAAAAAATCCGACAACTCACACCAGCACCATCAAAACATAAAGGAACAGACAGTTAAAACCAAAACAAGATGAAAGTGATTTGTACGCAACTGCCCCCAGATCCATGGTCTTATTCAGAACTTGTCCTCTTTACCAGTTCATAAGGGGTGTGAGCCACCTCATCCCAAGGAACTGCATCAAGAGGAGGTAGCTTCTAGCCAGGTGGTCTTTATGTCAAAATGTACAATAAAACATGTAATTTAGGATTCATCTAACTGGGATTCATCTACCTTGGGTGATGACCAGGGTAAATAGGGATGGGGAGGAATCAGGAACAAAGACACAGAGAGAAGAGTCCTATAGAGGAGGAGATATTTAGAAACTTAGAAATATTTTATTGTCTGCATATAAAATATATACAATAAACTGCATGTTGTTATTAGCACTCTAAAATTATAGCCCAATTTTATGCTATGATTTTGAATTCGCAGAAAATTTAAAATGGGAAGACAAGAAGAGCACCCATGTATAGGCTAATAATATAGCTTTGCTGCCTTCAATTTCTAAATCTGGGGGACAAAATATAACTATGATATCTATAATAATCAGCTGTCTTATAATGGGAGGTACACAGTACACACACACACACACAAATCTCAAAAGTCAAAGTTGGTTTTTAAATTAAAAATAGTTTGCAAGGCAACTTACAGTTATTCCTAGCATTGGTAATGACATGTTGATAATGTCATTCGCTGTGTCTGAATTTGTTACTGTTACAGTTACAGACTGTAAAAAAGAAATAAGAAAAATTGCTATAAATTTTTAAAAATTTAAAGCAGGTAACCAAATAATTATTGTCAAATTATTATCCATACTCTCAAAGCAAAGCTTGTTTTCAGTTAATGACAAAGTAAAGCATATTGTAGAGCACACATCCTTAATTATATTTTCGTTTCTTTACATAACATGAAGCTAGTAGGAAACATTTCAGTAAAACATATATTTCCCTTCAAGGATTTGTGGCTTACAAAATATAGCAGCTTAAGCAAGAAAGAGAAAAACAGAATTCTACAAGGGGT
Organism: Callorhinus ursinus; assembly: GCF_003265705.2. Classification (NCBI taxonomy): domain Eukaryota; kingdom Metazoa; phylum Chordata; class Mammalia; order Carnivora; family Otariidae; genus Callorhinus; species Callorhinus ursinus. Next base: position 99,204,016 of record NW_027397066.1, read on the forward strand.
CATGAGCTGACCCTCAGCTCCATAAGGCTATTTCCAAAATAGATGGGGGAGATAGTTTAAAAAGGAGGAGCTAGATAATTTTCTCTCTTCCTGAGTTGTGTTTTTACAGTATGGATTTATTTCTTTGCAATTACATACTCAGTTTCAGCAAAATCAGAATAAGAACTGTCTGTAACAGACATTTTTTTAAAAAAACTACTATTTAGTCAGTACTTTCTTTGTGTCATCATGGTTACTAAGATTTCCATTGTTGAAATCTGTTGAGACAAATAAAACCAATGAGTCTAGGAAATGAGACTGAAAATTTCAGAAGTTTATATTCCATTCACAACTCTGACAGTGAGTAGTTACTTATAATAGCTCTCTATCACACCTTATATTGAGAGACTGCTCCATACAACAAGGAAATCAGTTATTGAAAATTATCTGAAAGGGATTGATAGGAATCTGAGATGATATCTATAAAACTATCCGAATTCCAAAAGACATTTTAAAATAAGACAATATGTAACCAAGTATGCATACAGTTTTTATACCATTATTAGGCAACGAGGCCTGTGTCCTTTGAGAAACAGTGCATGAAGAAGACAAGCAACAGAAGTGGACACTCACAGACCTTAAAAATATTAAAAACAAAGTTAAAAGAAACTTGTTCTTTCATTGTATTTTTCTTCTTATGAATTGAAATGCAATTGCTTGATATGACAGTTGGCCCAAAAGTTGTTTGATAATCGAACTTTTATAAACAAAAGTATTCATTGATTTCAAACTACTTGAGCTTTAAGGATTATTAAAAAAAGTGTTCAGAACCTAGCAGTAGGACTCAGAGCACCCAAACTCAAGGATATCCTATGTTAAATTGTCTAGGAGGGGCTTCCTATGTTAAATTGTCTAGAGGATTCAAGACTGGGTCTTAGCTTGAAATTTAGTTAGAAGTAATGGCTCTGCTATTTTTTTTTTTAAGATGTCTGAAAGCCTTTCAATACAACTTAAAAACTTTCCCATGAAATCTTTTTTTTTTTTAAGATTTTTATTTATTTATTTGTCAGAGAGAGAGCACTAGCACGGGGAGCCACAGGCAGAGAAGGCAGAGGGAGAAGCAGGCTCCCCTCTGAGCAGGGAGCCTGATGCAAGACTCCGTCCCAGGACCCTGGGATCATAACCTGAGTCGAAGGCAGATGCATAACTGACTGAGCCACCCAGGCATCCCTCCCATGAAATCTTTTTAAAGAAAAAAAAAATCTCTTTCGAAATACTAATAATCACTTTTTAATTTATCTGGTCTGCAAGATAATGGTTTTCGTGGTATAAGGAACATACTATGTTCAAAATAGTAATTCCAGGGATGTATGTATATTTTCCTGCATGTTGTAGGTTCTCCAAAACAGATAAATTCCAGTAGATAGAGCTCTCTGTAAACAAATAACTTCAGAAAAATAAGCTGTTTTTTGGAAATAATTTAAAAGAAAAAGAAATGTTACTTTTTTTTTTATTTGAGTCAAAGTGTTACTTAATATATGAAGAACCAGGAAAATGTGATCAATTCTCAAGAGTTGAAGCCAACCCTGAGATGATCTAGATGTTCAGGCTGTTAGCCAAAAATAGCTATTACAATAATGCTCAGTGATACAAATGAAAATATGCTCACAGTAAACAAAATAGAGGCATCTTAGCATAGAAACTAAAAATATTTAAAAATAGAAATTTTTTATCTGAAAAATATCTTAAAGAAAAAATTTACTGACTAGGCTATATTGCATAATGGAGATGACAAAAAGAAGTCAGTGATTTGAAAATAGATAATAGAAATTTTCCTGTCTGAAGAAGAAAAGGGGAAAAAAGATTGAAAAAATTAACAGAGTCTGAGGGATCTCTGAACAATATGAAAGGGTCTAATATACATATAACTGGACTCTCAGGAGGAGAGTCCTGAGACTCTTCTCTCCTCAGAAGAGGAGAGAGGAGACTTCTCTCCTCTTCTCTCCTCAGGAGGAGAGAAGAGAGGAAATGGGGAAGAAAATATTTGAGGTAATAATGATTAAAATTTCCCAAATTTGGTGAAATTAAATTTATAAATTCAAGAAGTTCAGAATATGCCAAATAGGACAGGTGCAAAGATAACCATGCTTTGATAATTCATAGCCACACTGCTAAAAACCAAAAATAAAGAGAAACTCTTGAAAGCAGCTAGAGAAAAATGACAAATCACCTACAGAGGATTAATGTTTGAATGATCACAGACTACTCTCATCAGAAAGCACAAAGACCAAAAGACAGTGGAACACCTTTAAAGGGCTGAAAGGAAAAAGTTTGCAAACAAAATTCTACATCCCTCAAAATATCTTTCAAGAGTGAATGTGAAATAAAGCCATATTCAGATAAAAGAAATTAAGAAAATCTGTTTGCACCAGATCTGCACAAGAAATGCTAAGGATCATCTCTCTAGGATGAAATGAAAACAGTGTTAGAGGGAAACTTGGATCTTTAGGAATGAGTGAAGAACATTAGAAATGCTTATTTTGTGTAAATTATACATAAATAAAGTTGATTTTTAAAAATTTCAAGGTAATTTTCCATGGAAAATTCTGAATGTAACCCACTGCCACAGCTGAAATCAAAGCAGGCAGAGACAAGAGTGTGCTCTGCTGCTAGAGAACCCTCTGGCCTTATCTCCTTCATGCAATGCATCTACCTGGTGCTTAGAAACCAATCAAAATATTTGCATGGCTTTTGCTTTGGCCAGGAATAACTACCTCTTTTTCCACCTTCAAATACTATTTTGTGTGATCTAGAGCTACTGTAAAGTATAACAGGAAAAGAAAATGTCACTTAAAGATACCCAAAGTATCTTGTTCATCATTGCAAATGTCTTGGCTACTGCACTACGATTTCAGAAATCAAATTTTACACAAATAATGGGCAATTGGTTTGATTTTTTTCCCCCAACAGCACAAAGAAAATGAGATAGAAATATGCTGATTCCTTAAAGTGTCATCCCTCTGAGCTCAATTCAACCCTGAGATTCCTTGGAACAAAAGACCTTTCAAAACCCCTCTGCAGTTGACATAACTACTAAGTGAAATACCTGACCCTTGAGTAGATCCTGTACTGGAACAGAGACATTATTGAGGTCAACTGACAAAATGGGAACATGGAAGGCAGAGTAAAGTATTATACCGATGTTAAATTTACTAAAGGTGATAACCGTATGATGGTGATATAAGAGGATATCTTTATTCTTGGGAAATACTTAGGTTTAAGGATAAAGGGCCATGGCATTTGTATGACCCTCAAAAATAAGTATAACATACACATAATAAGGACAGAGAAAGAAAATAAATGATAAAGCAAGTGGAGTAAAATGTTACTAATAGCTGAATCTAGGTAAAGGGTGCATGGGTGATTTTTGTTTTATTTTTATGTTTACAACCTTTCTGTGAGTTTACAGTTATACCAAATAAAATATCAATAGGGGGGTGGAGAACTGTGGAAACAATCCAAACCATTCTGTACATAAGTAGTAACCACTGGAAAAAATCTTTAATTCTAGTAGGAAATACCTGCATGTGAAAATCACCTTATTACAAGCCAGTGTTATTGCTATTAGAAGGATCCAGAGAAATATTATGGATATTTAACATGCAATACTCTTTCCATGCTTAAGTACTGTGGCATGGATTCCTCTCGCTTCATATTACCTAGTATTCACTTTTTTTGTAAACAAAGACACATGTAGACAGGAAAATACATTTTCCCACATGGCACTTTTCTAAATATTCTCTCTCTTCTTATCTTTTGCTCTCTCCTTCCTACCTCCCCGTTCTCCCTCCCTCTCTCTCTCCATCTCCATCTCCATCTCTTTCGGTCTATCTGAATCAGGAACATGGAATTTAATTTTTGGTCTTAAAAACACTTACACAGGCACAGTTCTTGATGTCCTCAGTGAAGATTCTGAGAGGAATGCTTTTTGGCTGGTCCTTCTCTTTGGCTAGATTGATGTACCTAATCAAATTCAATAATAACCCCAAAGAGAATAGGATGAATTAGCTATTAGCTTACTTTCAAATTGATCTATGTGGCTAAAATTTTCAACATACTCTGTTATTTTTAAATGCACGTAAATAAACTCAGCAAAATCAAACTATGGGTTGGAAGGAAACATGCAAAACTATTGCAGGAAAATAAGACATGACTCAAAACAACAGGTTGCTCTTGTCATGTAAGATCTGAGTAGGAGATCCAGTCATCAAAGCTTTCCTGCTTAGACTGGAGGGCCCAGCGCCTTCAAGGGTAGGAATGAGAAGGTGCTTTGAGCATCACTCAGGAGAGTAAACTGCACTTAAGAAAATTTAATATGTATCTTTTGCGAATAATGTTAGCTCCAATCATTAGGTCGGAGAGAAGGGGAAGATGAGAGTGATAACCAGAATTTCATCAAGAATAAGCAATATGTGCATGTATATGAGAGCAGATTATTTGCAGTGGCAGCCAGGGTACATCTAAATAAGAAATTATTTGAGGATAGTCTAACAATTTCTACTAAGGAGAGGAAGCATAGTGTGTGGGGGCACAGCTTTGAAGAGATTTATTCTTTTCTCATGGGTTAAAGATTTATAATATGTATAGTGACAAGATACCTTTGAAGGAAAGAATGCCATTTTTCCTTTTGTTCCGAAGAACTGCAATTTAAAAAAAATGGGAAGAAAAAATTAAGATACATACAATACTTATACTAGCAAAATAAGATCACCATTCCAGAAAAAAATATCAGCAGCCAGTTGTTAAGGATGTGGATGCATGTGTTATACCATAGTCTCCTCGTAGTTGGGCTTTGGAGGGACCCCACTCTTTTATGAGCGTATTAAAGCAATGGGAAGTAGATCCTAAAGTGGAAGAAAAGTTGGTTTTGAATCTGAACACTTAATTGTAACTATGTGATGCAAGCTATGTGATCACAGGCACTTTGCTTAACCTCACTGATCTTCAGTTTCCAGAACTGGAAAAGGGTTCATTACACCCCGAGTGTCCCTGCAGCTGCAAGTGCTATTCAGATATAAAGAACATTATTATTCAAATTAAATCATACTTAAGGAATTTGGCATTTGGATGGAACTATCTTGGCCCAGAAACAAGAATATCTTTTTAGGAAAAAACACCTGTAATATTTTTATTTCTTTATACACATAGCAGATTGTAATATGTTAAATTAGTTCCTAGAAAACATTCTTCATTACTGTGATCCTCTGAGCAAGATCAATCCAGCCAGTGCTAAAGTACTAAAGGTTAGTCTTTTCTCAACTAAAGTTTTCACAGCATTTAATATCCAAAGTTGTGAATGTTTTAAGCCTCACTCATACATGGCCTTGCACTTACTAGCATTTTTTTACTGTGGTAAACTACACAAAATAAAATTGACCATTAGTGACCTTTAGTACATTCACAGTTTTGTGCAACTACCATGACTGTTTAGTTCTGGAACATTTTTATCACCCAAAAGCAAACCTGTGTCCATGAAGCAGTCACTCTTCCTTCCTTCCTGTTTCTAGCTCCTGTACCGTATTTTGTGTATTTGTTGATAAACACTTGGGTTGTTTCTACTTTTTTTTTTTTGGCTATTGTCGACAATGCTGCTATGAACGTTTGTGTATCAATTTTTGTGTGGACCTATGTTTCTCTTGGGTATATATCTGGAGGTGGCATTGCTGGGCCGTATGGTAATTCTGTTTGACTTACTGAGGAACCATCAAACTGTCCACAGTGGCTGCCACATTTTATACTCCTCCCAGCAACACTGCTCCCCAGCCCCTCCATCGCTGTTTCAGGATTTGTCCCATCCGGAAGATGGAACACCCACTTAGCGTCCCAGCCTGCCTATGCGCATGGACACAGCTTCTAGTTAGCCATGCTGATCGGCAGAACAGCAATAATAACAAAGAGCAAAAGCACTAGGTGCCAGAAATTGTTATAAATGCCTTCTATATGTTTACACAGTTTTTTAAACTAATATAACATGTATAAGCCTGGCTTCCACATTTTCCTCCTCCTTAGGGAAAAAAAGTTTCTGGGAAACTCCCCTGTCAAAGACTTTATACATTCCTAACTGAAACTGTTTCCTTCCATTTGCAACATGGAGAAGACAGTAAGCAAGAGGAACTGAGAATCTTTACAGAAATACGTCATGGAAAAGAAGACATGCGGAGAGCATATAAATACATATTTCTTCCCAATAAGCTTTGAAAATTTTTCATTAAGTCAACGCTGCATTATAGGGCTTAATAAATTAATGACTTGCAAACATTTTTGTTGTCTTCCCTTTGCGATGACGTGTGAGATTTTGGTGGAGTGGGCTGAGGAGAAGAAAGAAGGGTGTTAAGTGCATGTGATGAACACTCATTGTGCAAAACAAGAATGAGACTTGGGGTGTGGTTGTTTCAAACAGCAGATGTAAGTGTTGCACCACCCCCTGTAAACTCAGGAGTGTCTGCTCAGGTTGTCCGGGGTAGAGAGTCACATTCCCCATCCTCATGTCAGCCTAAGAATGTGTCTTGGACAACTAACCTCTACTCGATGCAATCATACTTTTGTTTTAGATGGTCACCTCTCTAGAGACATCAACTAAGATAATCGGTACACAGCAATTCAGGCAACCTCATATTCAATGACATGATTAATTTATTTGTATAATTACATACTATTTTTAAAGGAATGAACTTGGGAGTATAAGAGCAATTTTTCAAATTTAATTGGACTCTTTAATAGTACTTGCTCAAGAAAAATATGCCAGTGATTTAGAAACACAGATACCCCCTGGGAATTAGAGGGCAGGCTATTGGAGAGGGGATCTAGAACCTCACTCTCTTGATTCTCCTTCCATATGCCTAGAACACCCAATTCCTAAAGTGGCTCCTAGAGTCCATGTGAAAAACCACTGATCAAAACCAAAAGAAATTACAATAGTTCCCACTCTATGTTATCTACTTGCTCCCATTTGTACATACCTCTTGGGGGAAAGTACAAGGCAAATGAGAGTCATTATGGGAAGTCAAAAAGTGAGTCACTGGCTTGATATACAATCAGATTAAAATGTTTTCCTTTTTAACCCATGTAAATACAAGACCAAACAGTCGGTCTTACCTGAAGGTGGCCACAAAGTTCACCGTGGGCCAGCCCAGGACAAAGGACCTCCCAGCACAGATGTTGGCAGCCTCCACTCTGTCCATACAGTTGGCAGTCCACATGGTGTTCAGTGGTATTTGATTTTTTATCTTAAACTTTTTCTTATACCTAGAAAGATACCCAAACAAGACCTCTGTTAGTTGGTTTCATAAATGTTATGGGAACAGCTGTGCTCATCAGAAACCAGTTCTCACTGCTCCAGGGCACAGCCTGCCTCCCTCATCTCTATTACCCTCTGTGCCCAGCACAGCAAATGGTGACATGACCTTTACAAAGTGTGTGTTGAGCAAAGTCTGGCCCTAGGAAGGCCCTGAAAACACTTCCTCAAATGGCAGCAAGTAGCCATTTTTCTGAATGTTGAGTGTTGAGTAAAGACTATATATTCCAGAGCTTTTTAAGAAAACCATTAGTTCATTTCTTATTGTTAGATTTGTTTCCTATTATATATAGTTTTATGGTTATTATTATAGTTAATTATTCATTCATGACTTGCATACTTTGAAAAGTATTTGAGGGGCTGAACAAAGGTACCTGAGACACGATTTATAAAAATAGTCATACAATTTTTTTCTTAAGAGAGACAAACCAGGGGGGCGCGCCTGGGTGGCTCAGTCGGTTAAGCATCCAACTCTTGGTTTTGGCTCAGGTGGTGATCTCAGGGTCTTGAGATCGAGTCCCCATGTAAGGCTCCCCTCTCAGTGGGGAGTCTGCTTCCCCTCTCCCTGTGCCCCTCCCCCCAGCTCATGCTCATTCTCTCTAAAATAAATAAATACATAAATAAATCTTCAAAAATAAAAGAGAGAGAGAGACAAACCAAGAACAAAAAATAAACTTGGATCAGAAAGATTTAAAAATTATTTTCAACCTTAATTTAAAAAAAAAAACTTTCTAGCCTTTAAGGCATAGGTTATTTTTAATTTCCCTTCTTAAAATTTTGTCCGTATCATTTTCACTTAGATCCTGGCTAAAACTGAAAAACTGTGAGCCTACAGATTGAACCCAATTTAAAAATCATCAATCCATCCATCAATCAATCCCAGATCAGTGGTCAGGAGGTCTTATATGTGAGTGACGTATACTTCCCATTCCTCTGAGGGATGCTTAGGGAACTTGGACACACCTCTCTGGAACTCCTTACTATTCAGAAACACATGTAGAAACAGTAAACTAAAATGAGATCAAAGACACCTCATGTGCAAAAATCCCTATGACTCCAATAATTCATGAAACAATTAAAGCTAAGACTTTCCAATGGGATTTATGAAACACAATTTTGCTGGAAGAGCACTTGAAGGATAATCTAGATTCAAAGTTTATGACACAATGAATAAAGTCATCAGATAAAATCTTTATCAGATATCAGATGTCTAATTATCAGATAAAATCATTTTTCTAGATAGTAACTCCAAAGGCATTGTCAAGCTAAAAATATATGGCTAATAGGAAAGATAGACATATATCTGTTTGTTTTTACAGATTTTTTTTTCTTCTAATATAGGTATCTGTGTATATAAGGACACCTAAGGTACTGTGTGGAAACTTCCAAATACATTGACCTGGAAAAAGGAATTTCAATAATTCTCTCCTTAGTTCAAGAAAGCGCCAGGATTATCTACTCTGAACCAAGGAGTTATCCCAAAGCTCAGAGCATGGTTTCTCCTGTCCTATAACATTTGGAGCACTTACCATATGCCAAGCACTGTTCTAAATATTTTATAAATACAAATATAAAAAATTTAATCCTCAAACAACTACACTAGGTGGTCTCAGCTCCATTTTACAAATAAGGAAACTCACAGAAAGGTTAAATAAATTGCCAAAGGCAAGAGAGTTTGAACCCAGACAGCCTAACTCATGAGCCCATGTTTGTAACCACTTGGCCTCTGTGGGTGCTGACCTGTCGTTCCATGAACTACCCTTCTCATGTTTCCTACCCTCACTCAGCCTCACTTCGGTCCCCAGAGCCATCAGGCTTCCTCATGGGATTATCTGGGGAGTGAGAAGATAAATCTCAAGACATTATATTAACAAAGCTAGTTGCTAGCTTGGAAATATTTAAAGTTTATTACAACAAAGCTTCATACTTCAATGGATTCTTCTAGGATCTTACTGTGTTTCTTCACTCTCAATCACTGACCCAACTGGAAATTAGAAAGTATTAATCTCATGTAAACTGAATTGAGGAGAAGAAAGAGGAGGAGAAAGAACTGCGGTTTTTACTTCTAAAAATAGTCCTTTATTATATTTGTATTAACATGATGGATATCACTCTTGCTTTCTGCTACCTCAACCTTTATACCAGAAGGGAAGCCCCAGTGCACTGTGGAAATTTACAGGATTCTAGGGAGATTTCCCCTATTCTAAGATAGGGGTATCCTTTTACAGATGTTGGGAGTGGGGGTCATGTTATATTCTGTAAGTAATTCTTTGTAATTTCACTGATAATGAGTTAATAGTCATCTTCATCGTTTGACCTAATTTAAATTCATTTTTTGTTTCATTTTATATTCTTTAATAACTAAATATGAGGAATGTGATGTCTAAAGAACTAAGTTCAGTCCCTTCCTTTTTGTAAATTCTTCATGGGCCTCTACTAGTATTAATATCTTAATATTTATCAAGCAGATACTGTTCTTAAAAATAAAGTAATAATTTTATTTGAAAGATAACTTACTTAGTATTCTAATGAATATCAAAAGTGATAAGGAAGGTTCCATCTGACCTCAATTCTTGAGAAATTTCTAAAGGTGTATGAAAAAAATCCCCAAACAATTTTCACTATTATTAACATCCTGTACGACTAGAGAAATATAATTTCTTTGTGAAGAAACAAACATTTAAATTCCTTTTATTATTACACACAAACTAAAATTCACTAATTTTGACAGAATAAGTAGGTAGCAATTAGTCAACTACTTACCCAATTTGTGTTAATTTCTATAGCGTCAACCTAAAGATGAGAGTTTCCAGCTGAAGCCTGCAGGTGAGCTGAGGTAAAATGGAACCTGGGTCACCCCAACCCCTTCTTATGGCTAATTGGAAAAACTAGGCCCTAAATTCAGATTATTAATTTGAACAGATTGATTCTGGGCATAACACAATCCTCCAAGAACAAGGACGACAGCAAAGAAACAAGATTGTTAATGCAGGAGCTATTTCTTTTTAGTTGTTTCCTTCTAGAAAAAAAAAAAAGTAAACGTTTTCAATATTAACAGTGATCATAAGTACACCCAAATATTTACCATGGGAATGTTCGCATAGTCGTTTCCTAAAAACTATGGCAAAAACTTGTACGCGGCCACAGCACGAAGTGCCGCTTGTGACTGCTAGGGACAGAATTGTGTCCCCTCCCCCACTGCTCCCCACAGTCTTACGGTGAAGCCCTCTCTGCCAATATGACCATGTTTGGAGAGAGAGCTTTTCAGCGGTAACTAAGTGTAAATGGGGCCATCAGGGTAAGGGCCTAATCCAGTAGGATTGGTGCCCTTGTAAGAAGAGGGAAGAGAGAGCTCCGTGTGTGTGTGTGTGTGTGTGTGTGTGTGTGTGTGTGTGTGTGTGTGTGTGTGTACATGCAGGCGCTGAGGAAACCCCATGGGGCATAGGCGAGAGGGCAGCCATCTGCAAGCAGAAAGACAGCTCTTGTGGGAACCTGACCCTGATGGTGTCCCGACCTTGGACTTCCAAAAATCTGTGTTCTCTCTCTGTCAAGGGCCTTGGTTTTAGAAACCAAATTCAAGTTCCTGAGATCACTTACATTTTCTAATATTCTTAATGGATGTAAAAAGTATATAAGATAATCTTTCAGGAGCTGAGTCTCTTAAAGAGAACATTATTAAATACATTGATATAGATTTTGTCACATCATAAAAACGCTTGAGTAGACACAAAGACCTATCTCAAAAGCAATATGTGAAGAGGAAAAATGTTGCACTTCTTTTGTAATAGTGAACCAATCAAATTTAAAAATTCAGCTCTTAAAAGGATGCAGTTCTCTCATGGAGAAAGAACACTGCCTTTATATAAAATCTTTTCAGCAGACCACAGTAGGTTCCATAAAACCCTCTTGAGAGGTAAGCAGTATCCAGGACAATAAATGGCTCTAGTAGGAAAAGAAAGGTCTTCTCCTCTCCCTAAGTGCTATAATAATTACAAAGGTGAAAACAAAGTGAAGGACAACCTGTTCCCCTTATAAATCGAATGTGAGTGGTCTGCAAGGTCCCAAGGAGCAGGAAAGGAGTTTGCTGTTCGTTAGTGTGTCTCTTGGGCTGAGCATGGAGGAGTAGGTGTGACAGGAACAGTGTGGCGTTGGGATGAAGGCAGGCCTGGCTTGGAGTCTCTCCCACCATTTTCCTGTGGATGACAAGCCTGTTCCTGAGACTTCCTCCATCCCCATTTTCATTTCTGCAGTCAGTGGATGATAACAGTATTGGCCTTGGAGGGCTGTGGGGAAATTACACGAGGAATCTATAATGCTCCTCGTGTGGTCCCCAGCATGCATCCCACACATTTTAGTCTCCTGTACTCACCTTGGTTAAATAAAGAGAATGGTAACTAGTCTGCTTTTTTAAAAATAATGATGTGGGGGCGCCTGGGTGGCTCCGTTGGTTAAGCGACTGCCTTCGGCTCAGGTCATGATCCTGGAGTCCCGGGATGGAGTCCCGCATCGGGCTCCCTGCTCAGCAGGGAGTCTGCTTCTCCCTCTGACCCTCTTCCTTCTCGTGCTCTCTATCTCTCATTCTCTCTCTCTCAAATAAATAAATAAAATCTTAAAATAAAAAAAATAAAAATAATGATGTGGCCCTCTATCAGGAGGAGCAGAGTGCTTCATATGAACCTCATGCCAGGACCTGGACAGTCTTTTTCCTCTCTGTCCTCCTCATGACATCACCACCTCCAAGGCTACATCTGTAGGCAATTTCACTCATCTCAAATATATTTTACTAGTCTTTGCCTCTGATTTTTTTTTTTTTGGACAGCTACACTTCCTAAATTTCTCAGTTCACTAAGCATTCTGACCTATTTCTTACCAGATACCAAGCAGATTGGAGTTGTTTACTCAACATAAAGGAAAGACTGATTTCAATAATGAAAGAGAATCTAGGTGTTCATGGAATGTTCTATGAAATTCAGAAAAATAGAAAGAATAGAAACAGCAGCACCACACATAGAATAAAATTCTGTACTTTGAAAGAAACGGACCTAATTTCAAATGTAGACTCTACTCATCACTAATATGGTGACCTGGGCAAAACCTTTAGACCTCTGATTTTCAGAGGTATTCTCTAAAATAAAAATAATCCCATCTCACAGGGTAGTTGTAAGGTTGGACAAGATTACATACATGAAGTTCTTAGCATAACACCTGTCATGTAGTAAGCCCCTGATAAATTATCATTAACGTCACTCAGATTGAGTATAGCATTTTGCCAAATTAGTACTTGCATGTCTTACTCATGGCATGGCATACCTGGGAGCTAGTGAGGGCAGCAAAATAAAAGGGGGTAGTTTTATTTCTGGTGACTAAAAAGCTTCTTGATATTTGGTTTGTTGGAATAGTCTTTGTCTTTCATGATGTTTTGTGAATAATGAAAACAGAGATGGAGCAAGTAAACAGCTGACCTCCCATCCACCTGCTTTCGGACATTTATTGAGCAATCATCAGGTTCCAGGCTGGATATCAGTTGCATTTGTTTTCAGGGTTGAGAGGAAAGTGCATGCAGTTAGTTCTGTCTCCAGCATATATTCCAAATCTGTCTGCTGCCTCCTTCCTTTTTATTGCACTCCTTCCCTGGAGCCCTTGAGAGCATCCATCAGGACTACTGCCTCCCCTAACCAGTCTCCCTGATCCCACTCTTGCTTAACCATCCATCCATTATCTAACAACAGTCAGAAAAATTTGCTAGAGATATAAATCAGATTCAGTCAGTCCTAGTTAAAAACGCTTTGGCAAAATATTTCCACTTTTCACCATGGCCTGTAAAGACCGTGTGTGACTGGACCCTGAGAGCAGTATCACATCTGATCACATGCCCCATGCTTTTGGCTCCCATCAAATCAGCCTCCCCTCCCCCCTCCCCCCTAGGGGTCAGGTTGCACCCATGTAGCCCGCCGGTCCCTCAGCCTAGAAGGTTCAGGCACCTCGTCTAGGAATGTGACTGCTTCTCATCCCATAGATCGAGTTTCAGTGCTGCCACCTCAGATTGGCCCTCCTGGACTACCCCTCTCTCATACATTCCCATCATCTCCACACGGCCCCCTATCTACCTTCTATCAGAAGCATTAATCACAATCTATAATCCCCCCTCTTATTTTTATCATTTGTCTTTAAGTCCCAGGCAAGAGAGACACTGCTTGTCACATTCTCCATTGTATTCTCTGCGGGCCGGGGGGGTGGGGGTCATGGCACAAAACAAGACCTCCATAAGTACTTGTTGGATGAATGAAGGATCAAAACATGGGCAAAAACAAAAGAAAAAAAATGTTATGTCTTCTTATGGTAAGGGTTAATGGAAATGAAACTTCGTGATCATCACAAGGGCACGTTGCTTAGTATACATACTTGGTATTGGAAATCAGCAACAAATCGGTGAACAAGAAGAGGTGCACCTTCTGCCTCCTCCAGTCTCTCTTGAGCTCAACAGAGCCGTGGATAAGCAGGGTATGGGTGGCACCCTCAGATGATGTAGTGCTTTCGCTGTGGGTGTCCACCTTAATAGAAGAGCTCTTCCTGCAACCCATCAAACACCACAGAGCAGCTAGTTACTAGTCAAATATACAATAGAATTTTATGCTAAATGTCAAGGTTCCCACAACACTAAAATTTAGTCTCAACCCTGAAAGCAGAGCTCCAGAGCTCACATTCAGGGATCACTGAGTTACAGAAAGCTATTGAAAGAGATGAGGACGGACGTCTGGGTGGCTCAGTCGGTTAAGCGTCTGTCTTCAGCTCAGGTCGTGATCCCAGGGACCTAGGATCAAGTCCCACGTCGGGCTCCCTGCTCAGCGGGGAGCCTGCTTCTCCCTCTGCCTCTACCCCTCCACCCTGTTTGTGCTTTCTCTCTCTCTCTCACATGCTCTCTTTCTCAAATAAATAAACAAAATATTTAAAAAAAAAGAGAGAGATGAGGTCACTTGGGGAATTGATGCAGATGGACAACAGTTTCAAGGACAAAGCCCTTGGGCATGCCAACACTTAGAGGTGGGGTGGAGAAAGCAGCAAAGCTAATCATGAGCTGTTAGGAAGGGGAGAATCAAGAGGTAGAGTGTGTTACGAGAAGGCAAACAAACAACAACAACAAACAGGACAATTTGTGGCCTAATATAAGACAAAAGGGTATGGTGTATGTGAAGAATTAATTACAATTTGCTTTCATGTTAAGATAAAAATGAAGACAACTGAAGATTCTGGAAATTTACTTACCTAAATCTATCTAAATCTTATCTAAATCAATATTCAAACTTGGGGGAAAAATTCTCAAAGATCGGCAAAAATACTGGAAACATCGAAAAGTTTCTAAACACAAGAGTTTAGCTATTACTTGGCTGAGCTCTGACTGAGCTCTGATCGGACTTTCTGGTCATCATAGGTAAAACAACTAAATTGAACAGAATGCAAAAGTTCTTTCATAAATAGGACAGTTATTTTCATAGACCTGGGAAAATTCTCTCTCATGGAGCCAAGAAAGTGTCTCCCCTGAGAATGTAAAGCCTGCTCTCTTCAGCTCAGCAGCACTGAATTTTAGGAACCTGAGTAGCTTTTCATGAAGCTGGTACTGAAGTTACTCATTAGTTTACATGTATTAGAAGAAACAGAAGAGAACAACACTCCCTGTTATTGTCAATCTGTTTTGAGGCTCAAAAATAGTATATCAAAAGACTACCTTATGCGGTGAAGCCTTGAATGACCACCTATAAGGTCAGCATGCTTTCTGAATGACGTGAACATCCTTTTGTCTTCAGTTCTCAGGACTGAAAATCAATTGAGTCTACAGCACTAGGCAGAGTACTGTAAAATGCTTGAAGCCCGAGAATTCCACAATCGCCTGAGATCACTACCATTATGATGTCACAGATCTAAGGCTCATGTCGTAACTGCCAAACTGACATACTTGTTTCCCTGATTTGGCCTGCACGTTTAGAGTTTTTAAAAGTAATCTTTTTTATTTTGAGATAACTATAGATTCATATGCAGCTGTAAGAAATAATTACATCAATTTTCTACAGATAGAGACTTCCAGACACTTCCATCACCACAAGAATCCTTCCTATTACCTTTTACAACCACACAAACTTCCTTCCACCTCCCCCACCTCTCGAATCCCTGGCAATCACAAATCTGTTCTCCATGTGTATAATTTTGACATTTCAAGAATGGTATACAGAGGGGATCATATAGTATGTAACATTTTTGTGATTTGCTTTTTTCCACTCAACATAACAGGAGAGTCATCTGGATTGCCACAGGTGCTCACAGTTCATTTCTCTGTGTCTCTTAGT
This sequence comes from Callorhinus ursinus, assembly GCF_003265705.2. NCBI lineage: Eukaryota > Metazoa > Chordata > Mammalia > Carnivora > Otariidae > Callorhinus > Callorhinus ursinus. Next base: position 99,219,688 of record NW_027397066.1, read on the forward strand.
AGTATGCCAGGATATGGCTGTATTAGTTTGCTTCAGCACCTGCTGAAGGAATTCTGGATTGTCTGCAGGCTTGGGCTTTCACTAATAAAGCTGCTGTAAATATCTGTGTACAGGTTTTTGTGTCAGCGTTGGTCTTCTCTTCTCTGGGCTAAATGCCCAGGAGTCCAACTGCCAGGTCCTAGGGTAGCTGCTCTGTTTTGTTTTTTAAAAAACTGTCTAATTATTTTCCAGAGTGGCTCTGCCACTTCACATTCTCACCAGTACTGTGGGAGTGATTCAGTTTCCCCACATCCACACTAGCATTGGGTGTTGTCATTTTTTATTTTAGCTGTTCTGATAGCTGTGTCGTGATATCTCACTGTGGATTTAACGTGCATTTCCCCAGTGGTTAGTGATGCTAAACATCTATTTGCCATCTGGACATCTTCTTCAGTGTGGCGGAACCTACAGTAGTCTGTTAAAAACATTTTCCGTGAAGACGGTGTTCCCTGTCCACTAGAAAACTGACCATTTTACAGATGAGGAGGTGCTGCACGGACAGGTTTAGACGCTTTCAATCCAAGCGGCTGTGATGTAACATGAAGGATTCAAATCCAGGTGACTCTGGAGGTCACTCACTCAGCTTCCTGTGAGGGCCCTCCACTCTTCTCACATGGATGGTGTCTTTTCCTTTGACAACAGTGGAGGACTGAAATTTGATCCTACTAACAGACTTCGCGGTTTCCCTCATAGGCACCTCTAATGGGTACGTGAATCCCTCTTTTATTCCCCACTCGACTCTATGGACCTCAAGGAAAGAGTCTATGTCTGATTTATCATTTTAATTCTTACAAACATTGGCACGTTGGAGGAATTCAAAAATTCTCTTGAATGGTTGCATGAAATAGTTTTCTGGCACGGATGGACGGGGAAAAGGCATGACCTAAACTAGTCTCTCTCTCATTCACTTCATTCATTCAACAGATAGTGTTTGAACCTGTACTAGGAGAAAGGCACTTGCTAGGTCTGGGCAACAGAGAGCCAGGCCCAACTCTCACAAAACCAGGATTTAAATGGGGGGCAGGGGCAGAAATTCAACAAAGAGTGTTATCAGGAACTGTGTAACACCAGACTCTGGAAAGTACTGCAGAGAAAAATTAAAGAGTGAGATGAGAAATTAAAGGAGGGACCCTGACACCTGATTTCAGTTGTGAAGAGGAGGGCTCCTTTGAAGAGCTCCTTTAAAATGAGCTTTAAAGAATAATTAGGGATTAATTAGAGAGAGGAGAGAAAAGAGGAAGGCAGAGGGAAGGGACAAGAAGAGAAGTGTATTGGAAGGGAAGATACACTTTTCAGCTGAAGGGACAGAATGCGGATATGTGGCGTTTCAGAGGCATGGAAGAGTTTGCTAGATTGGAGACACAGGCAGAAGGTACAGTAGCATGAGATATGCCTGAAGAGGTAGGTAGAGGCGAGAGCACAAGTCCTGGTAGAACTTTTAGACTTTTTTGAGGCCTCTCATCTTAAAACCAAACTAGCACAGAAGTGACATGTAGATAGTGGCCTTCAGACTTCTCATCACTTTTATTTTTTTTAAGATTTTATTTATTTATTTGGGGGGGTAGCAGAGGGAGAGGGACAAGCACAAACAGTGCCGAGAGTGGAGCCTGACCTGGGGCTCGATCTCACGGCCCTGAGATCATGACCTGAACCAAGATCATGACCTGAGCCGAGATCAAGAGTCAGAAGCTTAACCGACTGAGCCACCACACAGACCCCCCTTCTCACCACTTGTAAAGGGACAAGTGCTAGTCTAGACATGTTTGATTGTATTAGAACCATGGAGGCTCATTGGGCAACACCTTCCGGCCTCCCACCAAGCATCTGTCAAAATTTATTTAAGGTAAAAATGTAGGCAAACTTGTCTCTGCACCTTCCCCAATTCCCAGATTATGTCCCCTTTCTCTGCCTCTCCCTTCAGAGAAGTTAGAGATTTAGAGACCAGGAACACTTCTCTCCTTCTAGAATCTAGTATCTGCTTATCAATTCTGAGATGCATCAGTTTCACTTGGGGGAGCTTTTCAGGCACTCCTTCTGTAACCCCCAGAGATTCTGATTCATCAGATCCAGAAAAACCTGTATTTTTAAAAAACTTTTTGAGTGATTCTTGTATGTAACCAGGATTGTGAGTTACTAGTCTTCAGGAATTAATTGAGAAAGATGTAGTGTTCTGATACTATCTTCCCCTTCTAGGAAAGCCAAGGAGAGAAAAGGTTTCTTAGAAAGATAGAGGGAGCTTTCCTTAGTCATGTAATAGTTACCTTTACAGTAATAGCTAAAGCTTAATTTCTTCCAAAATACCATTGCTATTTATTTTAATTTGATGAATGAGCTCTAAATAGAATAATAGTGATAGGGTCTGTTTTCATCTATTTCATTGAACACTTAACTTTTCACCCTAAATATCAAATAGAAGAGATAGTATAAGGTGATCCTATGCCCATAATACCAGTATTTTTAAGCATGTTGCAAAGACAAGACTATTTAAAAAAAAAATTTTTGAAGATTTTATTTATTTGAGAGAAACAGTGAGAGAGAGAGAGAGCATGAGCAGGGAGGGGCGGGGGAGAGGGGGAGAAGCAGACACCCCGCTGAGCAGGGAGCCCGATGCGGGGCTCGATCCCAGGACCCTGAGATCACGACCTGAGCCGAAGGCAGATGCTTAACTGACTGAGCCACGCAGGTGCCCCTAGACTATTTTCTTAATTCAATTTCTTTCTTTTAATTTTTTATCTTTATTTTATTTCAATTCCAGTATAATTAACAGTGTTATATTAGTTTCAGGTGTACAGTATAGTGATTCAATAATTCTATACATTACTCAGTGCTCATCATGATAGTGTACTCTTTAATTCCCATCACCTACCGCCCATGCCCCCACCCACCTTCCTTCTGATAACCATCAGTTTGTTTTCTATAGCTAAGAGTCTGTTTTTTGGTTATCTCTTTTTTGTTTGTTTCTTAAATTCCACATATAAGTGAAATCATATGGTATTTGTCTTTCTCTGACTTATTTCACTTAGCATTATACCCTCTAAATCCATCCATGTTGTTGCAAATGGCAAGATTTCATTCTTTTTTATGGCTGAATAATATTCCATTGTGTATATATATATATATATATATATATATATATATATATCACATCTTCTTCATCCATTCATCTATCAGTGGACACTTGGGCTGACTCCATAATTTGGCTACTGTAAATAATTTTGCAATAAACATAGGGGTGCATATATTTTTTTAAATTAGTGTTTTTCTTTTTTTAAAGATTTTATTTACTTATTTATTTATTTGAGAAAGAGGGTGAGCAGACAGGTGGGGGCAGGGGCAGAGGAAGAGGGAGAGGGAATCTCAAGCAGACTCTGTGCTGAGTGCAGAACCCAATGTGGGGTTTGATCCCATGATCCTGAGATTATGACCTGAGCTGAAACCACGAGCTAGACGCTTAACCGACTGAGCCACCCAGACACCCCACGAATTAGTGTTTTTCTATTTTGGGGGTACTCAGTAGTGGATCATATAGCAATTCTATTTTTAATTTTTTGAGGAACCTCCATATTGTTTTCCACAGGGGCTGCACCAGTCTGCATTCCCACCAACAGTTCCTTTTTCTCCACATTCTCGCTAAAACCTGTTGTTTCTTGTGTTGTTGATTTTAGCCATTTGGACAGATATGAGAGGATAGCTCATTGTGGTTTTCATTTGCATTTCCCTGATAATGAGTGATTTGAGCATCTTTTTGTGTGTCTGTTGGCCATCTGTGTCTTCTTTGGAGAAATGTCCGTTGATGTCTTCTGCCTATTTTTAAATTGAATCATTTGGTTTTTTGGTGTTGAGTTGTATATGTTCTTCATATATTTTGGATACTAACCTTTTATATCATTTGCAAATATCTTCTCCCATTCAGTGACTTGTCCTCTAGTTTTATTGTGGTTTTCTTTGCTGTGCAGAAGCTTTTTATTTTGATGTAGTCTCAATAACTTATTTTTGCTTTTGTTTCCCTTGCCTCAGGGCACATATCTAGAAAGATGTTGTTACAGCCAGTGTCTGAGAAATTACTGTCTGTGCTCTCTTCTAGGACTTCTTCAGTTTCAAGTCTCACAATTAGGTCTTTAATCCATTTTGAATTTTATTTTTGTGTATAGTGCAAGGGAGTGGTCCAGTTTCACTCTTTTGGATATAGCTGCCAGTTTTCCCAACACCAGTTTTTGAAGAGACTATCTTTTCCTATTGTATATTCTTGCCTCCCTGCTTATACATTAATTGACCATAAAACCATGGGTTTATTTCTGGATTCTCTATTCTGTTCCGTTGACTATTGTCTACTTTTCTGTCAGTACCATACTGTTTTGATTATTACAGCTTTGTGATATATCTTGAAATCTGGGATTGTGATACCTCCAATTTTGTTCTTTCTCAAGATTGCTTTGGCTATTTGGGGCCTTTTGTGGTACCATACATATTTTAGAATTATTTGTTCTAGTTCTGTGAAAAATGCTGTTGGTGTTTTGATAGGGATTGCATTAAATCTGTAGATCATTTTGGGTATGGGACATTTTAAAATATTTGTTCTTCCATCAATAAGCATACAATATTTTTCCATTCATGTTGTCTTCATTTTTTTTCATCAGTGTTTTATAGTTTTCAGAATATAGGTCTTTTGGGGCACCTGGGTGGCTCAGTCGCTAAGCGTCTGTCTTCGGCTCAGGTCATGATCCCAGGGTCCTGGGATCGAGTCCCACATTGGGGTCCCTCCTCAGCAGGAAGCCTGCTCTCCCTCTCCCACTCCTGCTGCTTGTGTTCCTGCTCTTGCTATCTCTGTCTCTGTCAAATAAATAAATGAAATCTTAAAAAAATAATATAGGTCTTTCATTTCCTTGTTTAAGTTTATTCCTAGGTAGTTTATTTTGTTTTTTTTAAGATTTTATTTATTTATTTGAGAGAGAGAGAATGAGAGATAGAGAGCACGAGAGGGAAGAGGGTCAGAGGGAGAAGCAGACTCCCCGCTGAGCAGGGAGCCCAATGTGGGACTTGATCCCGGGACTCCAGAATCATGACCTGAGCCGAAGGCAGTCACTTAACCAACTGAGCCACCCAGGCGCCCATAGTAGTTTATTATTTTTGGTGTAATTGTGAATGGGACTGCTTCTTAATTTCTCTTTCTGCTTCTTCATTATTAGTGTATAGAAATGCAGATTTCTATATGTTGATTTTGTATCCTGTGATTTTCCTGAACTCATTTATCAGTTCTAGTCTATTTTTGGTGGAGTCTTGGGGGTTTTCTGTATAGATAGTATCATGTCACCTGCAAATAGTGAAAATTGTACTTCTTCCTTGCCCATTTGGATGCCATGTATCTCTTTTTCTTGTTTTATTCCCGGGGCTAGCACTTCCAGTACTATGTTAAATACAAGTAGTGAGAATGGACATCCCTGCCTTGCTCTTGATCTTGGGGAAAAGCTCTTAGTTTTTCACCATTGAGTAGGATTTTAGCTGTAGGTTTTTATATGGTCTTTATTATATTGAAATATGTTCCCTCTAAACCTACTTTGTTGAGAGTTTTTATCATGAATGGATATTGTACTTTGTCAAATGCTTTTCTGCATCTATTGAAATAATCATGTGCTTTTTATCCTTTCTCTTGTTGATGTGATGTATGATGTTAATTGATTTGTGAATATTGAATCACATTTGCATCCTAGGAATAAATCCCACTTGATCATGGTGAGTGATTTTTTAATGTATTGTTGGATTTGGTTGGCTAATATTTTGTTGAGGATTTTTGCATCTATGTTTATCAGAGATATTGGCCTGTAGTTTTTCTTTTTTAAAGATTTTATTTATTTGCAGTACAGCAAGAGTGAGAGAGAGAGAGAGAGAGAGCACAAGCAGGGGGAGTGGGAGAGGAAGAAGCAGACTCCCCGCTGAGCCAGGAGCCCGATGGGGAACTCCATCCCAGGACTCCGGGATCATGACCTGAGCTAAAGGCAGACGCTTAACTGACTGAGCCACCTAGGCATCCCTCTTTTTTTTTTTTTTAAGATTTATTTATTTATTTGAGAGAGTGAGAATGAGAGAGAGAGAGAGTACATGAGAGGGGGGAGGGTCAGAGGGAGAAGCAGGCTCCTGGCTGAGCAGGGAGCCCGATGCGGGACTCAATCCCGGGGCTCCAGGATCATGACCTGAGCCGAAGGCAGTCGCTTAACCAACTGAGCCACCCAGGCGCCGCCCCCCCCCCCTTTTTTTTTAAGTGTCTTTACCTGGTTTTGGTATCAGGGTAATGCTGGCCTCACAGAATGAATTTGTGAATTTGGAAGCTTTCCTTCTAACTCTTCTTTAAATGTTTGGTAAAATTCACCTGTGAAGCCATCTGCTCCTGGACTTTTGTTTGTTGGGAGTTTTCTGACTGCTGATTCAATTTCATTCCTGGTAATCAGTCTGTTCAAATTTTCTATTTCTTCCTGATTCAGTTTTGGGAGGTTATATGTTTCTAGGGATTTATCATTTCTTCTAGGTTGTTCAATTTGTTTGCATACAATTTTTCATAATATTCTCTTATAATCTTTCATATTTCTGTGGTGTTGGTTGTCCTTTCTCCTCTTTCCCTTCTGATTTTGCTTATTTGAGTCCTCTCTCTCTCTCTTATGAATCCGGCTAAAGGTTTATCAGTTTGGTTGATCTTTTCAAAGAACCAGCTCCTGGTTTCATTGATCTGCTCTATTGGGTTTTTTTAGTTTCTATTTCATTTATTTCTGCTCTAATCTTTATTATTTTCTTCCTTCTTTAGGTTTTGGGTTTTGTTTGTTCTTTTTCTAGCTTGTGTGGGTGTAAGGTTAGGTTGTTTCATCGATATTTTTCTTGCTTCTTGAGGTAGGCCTGGATTGCTATAAACTTCCCTCATAGAACAGCTTTTGCTGGATTCCAAAGTTTCTGGGCCATTGTGTTTTCATTTTCATTTGTCTCATGTATTTTTTAATTTCTTCTTTTAGTCCCTTAAAATTTAAATCTTTGATTAAATGTGTATATTGGAGAACATTATGTAGTGTCAAGAGCATGAGCTCTGGAATCCAATTACCTAGTTTTAATCCTTCCTTATGATTTACTACTTACATGACACTGGGTAAAGCCTCAGTGTCCTCATCTGTAAAATCAAAATGATGATAAAAGGATCTGCTTCATAGGGTTGTTATGAGAATTAAATGAGATCATACTGTAGAAATATTAGTATGGTACCTAACAGATTAATCCTTCAAATAATTTAGTTATGCTTATAGGAGACAATGAGACTTTTTATTCAAAAATAGCAACAGTATAATGGGTATTCTCCCATGACCAAAGACAGGGAGAGAGAACAGGTAGTAATGCCAACTGAGTAACTTCAAATTGCCAAGTTCTTTGCCAGGCAGTTTATGGACATCATCTCATTTCCTTGCAGCAGATTTGTGAGGTAAGAATCATTATTTCCATTTTATAGATGGAGAAACTAAAGCTCAGTAGTTAAGTAACTGAGAACCACATACCAAATAATCTGCAGAGTCAAGTTTGTCTAATTTCAAAGTCATATAGTTTTTCCTCACCTAAATAATGTTTTCCTCCTGAGGGAGGAAAGAAAATATATTTTAAGCCACATCCCATTTAGGTTGGCTCCCAAATTATTTAACTGACACATATGTGAGTGTTTTTATCAACTGTCAGTGTTTGCCTATGGTGCCCATATCCCACTCAGTCTCTCCTCCCTGAAATGGCTGGTTGAGGAACACTTAGCCACTGCTGGTACCATGTCCTAACTCTCAGGAAATTTGCATCAGCTCCCAAGATGGACAGGAGACTCCTGTTACTTTACGGAGCCAGATCTGAGGTTTTAGACAGGTGGGGAGTAGGAGGAGTCAGGACTGGGAAAGTCTAATGATTCCCCTCCTGATGTCTAGTGGTTCACATCTCTATGATAGATACCAGGCTGTGAATTGTGCCTTCTCGGCTGATCCCCATTCTGGATCAGTATCCCTATGAGTAATTTCTCTCCTGATTCTGGCACTCTGGACTTTCTACTACCACTGATTGATTTTTATCTCTATAAAGAGAGGGGAAAAAAGGGATGCCCAGGCCTTGGCTGTGAGTGCTCACTCCACTACCCTTTGCTGCCCTCTACTGACCATATCTGGAAATTACATTTAACCTTTCAGGCCCTTGGCCCAAATAGATACTACACTAAGTGAAACCAGGCACACAAAATTTGAGGTGCACCAAAAAACTAAGTAAATAAGATATGATATTTTAATTTTAATGCAATATTTTAAAAAGTCAATTTTCAAAAAATACATGGTAAACAAAATACCTAAATGTACCCTAAAATAGTACTACTAGCTTATATGTACACAGACCCTGCCATCCATCTTTTCATTCAAGAAACAGGTCTAATACCGCAGTGGCAAATCACGCTACCAATACTGGTCAACCTTTTTCATCACTCACCTATATGGGGAAAAAAAACCCAGAAAATTTAGAGTAAGTGATAAACAAAAATGAGAAGGTCCAAGTGGAACAGATATTATAACAGTCAAATCCTAAAGAAAACAAGTAAAAGAGGAAAAAAAACTGATTAAGAAAACAAAACCAACTAACATCTTCAGAGTAAAGAAGCCAAAGAATGGGTGGCTATGAAATAAGAACAAAGAAACAGAGATTTTTTGGAAATTAAAGGTACCATCGACCAAATTAAATGTACTAGAAAGTCTTGAAGATTGAGTTTAAGGAATCCCACTTGACTTTGACACTTGGAACATTCATCTTTCAGTTTTAATGACATAAGATTACCCTTTTTTTCTCAGTAAGTTAGAGCTATTTGGTCCTTCGGTAAGGAGTAATTTAATCATTGGAATAATGGAAATGCTATTTTAATTTGTAGAATCAACGTATAAACAAAACATGGAAAACAACAACTGTAAAAGAGAATCTGACTAACATTGATAATATAAAAAAATGGAAGTCTGAATATTAAGGCAGCAGAGACGTGGAAGAGATAATGTCACAGATTTTTTTCACCTATTTATATAGCAAAAAATCAAGATATACTGTCTAAAATTGATGTAACAAAATACAGATATAAGCATACTCTTTAAAATGATAATAACCAGAAAAACCAAAATAATGTGACTGGAAAAAGTAGAAGCAGATGGATAAAAGAAATAAGTTTCTCATCTTTCAATAGATGCTATTTCAAGTTGATAAAACAAGAAATGAAAGTATTAGCATAGGTTTCAGAGGTATTGTGATAACCACCAGCAGAACAGAAAATATTTAAAAATATGGAGCTGGAAATGAGGAGTCACGGAACAAGTTCAGGCAGGGAATTTACTTCTCATTTGGTACCACTCTGTACTGCTTGATTTTTTAAAATGTGTGTGTGTATTAATTTTACACTATAAAAGTTAAAAGAAAAAAAAAACCCGACTTTTTGCAGCTGCAGCTCTTGGCATCACTTCCTTCCCAGCTGCAGTCTCTCTCCTTACACCAGTGGTCAGATCCTACTGAGACAGGAAGGAGTAAGAGAGAACAGAAAAGTTTCTGCCCTTAAGTGTCTTGGAATCTTTTTTGTTTGTTTGTGCTTGTGTTCTGTCTTTTCAAATGGTGCCACTCTTTGGAATACTAACTTTTGACTACTTTCATCTGTGATATCTAGAATCTTCTTAAAGTCTTGCTAAAATTTGTTATCCTTCTGTTACTTCTTGACAAAGAGTAATCCTGACTCATTAGCTCTTACTCTGATCATGGTATTTTATTTTCTTAGAATCTTGGTTCTGGTCAACTACTTCCTAGCCAGGTCCAACTCAACCTGCCTAGGTAGGAATGAAAAGTCTATGGAAGAGTGATAACAATTACTACTATCAGAATGAATAAGATGTGGTATATTAGTAAGTTAAACATAGTGCTAAGGGAGGAGGGTGACGTTCATTACCCCATTCCTCACGCACTGACAGACAAGAATGTGCTTCACTCCACTGTTCTGGAGAGAACACACTCGGAGGAGTTTGGGAGTAGACGTTTTCTCTAGACCACAATCTTGCACCAAAGTGCCAAAAGCATGGGACACGAGACACAAGGAAATGAAACCAGAGTATCTAAATTTTCGAAGAAGGCAATAATGTCTCAAAGGTCACTCTCCAAATTTGAGAAACAAGGCAAAGGATCATAGGGGAAGGGAGAGAAAAATGAAACAAGACGAAACCAGAGAGGGAGACAAACCGTAAGAGACTCTTAATCTCAGGAAACAAACTGAGGGTTGCTGGAGTGGAGGGGGGTGGGAGGGATGGGGTGGCTGGGTGATGGACACTGGGGAGGGGATGTGCTATGGTGAGCGCTGTGAATTGTGGAAGACTGATGAATCACAGACCTGTGCCCCTGAAACAAATAATATGCTGTATGTTAATAAAAAGGAAAAAAAAAAAAGAAAAGTCACTCTCTGAGATAAAGTAGGCAATATATATGGTAGATAACCACACACGAGTTACCAAAACAAAACAGTAACAACAACAAACACAAAGAAATACACACACATATTAAACATGTGGAAGCACAACGGTTGCTGGGCGCTGTGTGCTCAGTGAATAGGGACTCACGGGCTGTGGACTCAAGGCAGGTGCCACTGGCTGGCTTGCTGTGGGACTGAAACCCAACAGTTCCCAGGTCCTTGCTGTCTCCAATAGAGGGAGCACTAGGTTACTTGCCACGCCATTACCTATTCACTTAATTGGGGGACCACAGTTTTGTTTGTGACAACTTCTATAGGGGAGATGCAGTTTCTTTTGTGACTGCTGACCCCTTGGAGACTAGAACTATTAGAGGTTCGAAGAGGCTGAAGAAGCTGCGCCCATTCCTGTGAAATCCCAGGACACGCTACAGCTACCGGAACCCAGGCTCTGAGTAAAAGCCTCTGGCTGACACTGAGTCAACTGTATATGATTGAGAATGAAGGCATTTGGAATTTAATTTCTATGGGTTTTTATTTGCGAGGGGATTTAGTTTGGGGGGAAGTGGAGTCATAAACAAAGAGTTTCCTATTGTTTAAATTTGGGACATTTTCATGTGGACACAGTCTCTGTGTTCATTTCATAAAAGTCCAGTGAGCCACTTTGGACAACATGACTGGACATAATTAGTGATAAGAAATAGAACGGAGAGTGAACTTTCAGCTTCGGGTGCTGCATGGAGTTCTGCCTGACTCATGGGGCCGGAGTCTTTCGTGGGCAGAAAGCAAAATGCCCTTCAGCAGTTCCAGGACTCTGTGGGGGCCGAGTTCAGGAGTGTGTGAGCACAGCAGTAGCGTGCGCACGCGCGGCTCCGCTAAGGGGACTGCTGCCCTGGCTCCCTTCTGAGGTTGGAGCACAATGGGCTACAACATTGTTTCTCAGAACTTCCATCATGTATGCGCGGCCTTCTTGCCTTGTCTACATTTGCATCATCCATACAAAATACTGATATGTTTTTCTTTAAATATTCAGAGTGGACTTTAGAATCTTCGCTCATGGTAATGTGTTAAAATGTGTTATACGTTTTTCTAAATACAGATTAAAATACATACATAGTTATTAAAATTAAAAAAAAAATGCCCGTGAGCATGCTACCTAAAGCAACTCATACGACGCCCGTGGAACGCACAGTGTAATACACTAAAAAGCTTAAAAAGCTGGCAAATATCCAATGAGAGGGATGCACGCTACTCCACTCTCCAGGTTTCCACTCCAATCCTGATGACAGAAGGTGGTGTTGGACAGAGATTTTGGGCCCCTCTCTCCACTTTCTCTCTCACACCATCCCAAGCAACATAGAAAAGACCCTTCTAAGACTTATAGGAGTTCGAGTCAAGTGCTTTCTTATTGTGCCCTTGGCGTTCAGGACGCAGGACTTCTTGCTCCCATGTTGGAGTGGGCTTGAGTGAGGACGCCTGCAGTTACCTGGCCATTCCCCGGCTCATTTCTGGAGGTGTAGTAGCAAACCCTGTTTCTGCTTGAGATCTAAGCCTCACTCTACCCAGCTTTGCTAGGGAACCCCATGATTTGGATGATTACATACATCTCAGTCACCTTCTGTCTCCTCTATTTCTCAAGCTGGTTCAAATTCCAACACAGCTTGTAGTTACAAAAACAAGTGAAAGAATGAGAGAAGAAAATGTTGATGGAAGAAAATGCATGCGGCTATCATACAGCGAAATACTGTTTGTATATAAACATTTAATGATCGCTTGTTATAAAAAAGTGTTTTTTAAAAAAATTAACGCAACTTGATACTCAAATATTGTTGAGTTCTCCTTCCCCAACTTGGGGTTAGAGTCATGTAGCAGTCTAGTCTTTTTGGCTGAGTCTGTGCACACTGGAGCAGGGGCACCCTCCTTTGTTCCCTAGTCTCTGAGAAGCAGTGAGATATACTAGAAAGAATATTGGCCTTGGGGTCAGGCCTGGGGACAGATTCTGGATGTTTGAAGTTGGGCAAATTACCTAGCCTCCCTGAATCTCAGGTTTTACGTGTGTAAAATGGCAACAATAACTCTCGTAGGGTTGTTGTGAGGATTAAAGGAAATGCATGTGAGTGAGTGAGACTGCCATTCAGAAAGAAATTCAGATCCATGTCTAGGTATCCACTGGGCATGTCCATATCTAGATAGTTTTTAAAGAGGTTTGAGATCTTTCCCTTGCATGGAAGTGGAGCAGGAGTGGTCGTGCTTATATTCAGAGGCCTTTTTTAGCACAGATAAAATGCCAAAACAATAAAGGTTTTGATCTGATGTGTTCCTTTGTGCAAACAAACTTGCATAGCAAAATGGTGCAGATAAACGCAGATGAAAATGGACTTTATACAAATAAATGAAATTATGTTTCTCTAGTATAAAAATAGATCAAATGGTAAGAGCATAAAAATAGGTGAAATGGTAACATAAACTGACTTGTGTAATCAGAGGGTCAACTCTTGACATTTTTCTCTCTAGGCCTTTTCTAATAGTTTTGTTGCTAAGGCTACAGTGTTTTTGCCAGATTGGAACAGGATTGTCAACTCTAATGAAGATTAAGTACTTTCCCAACTAGATTTTTTTTAATAAGCATCAGTTAATACTGCTGGCTTTCAAAGCCATGTTCATGAACAATGGAAAGATCTTTAAAGATCTGTTCTTAGAAGATGTAGCTAATAAAATCTGAAATTTAGCAGCATTTCTATTCCATGGTTATTCCAACACAAATTTTTATCACGGTTACACTGAACAAAATAACTTAAAATCTAATTTCACATACTTAATTAAAAAAATAAGAAATTATTTACAACTTTAGCCAAAAATTAATTCCCTAACACAATTCTTTTGACTGGTGGGTAGTGTTTCACAACTGCTCACAAATGCACACTTGATTTATTCTTTGCACAGTATGGATAAGTTACAGGAAGTCATCTGAGGAAAGTGTAAATACAAATGCACCCAAAGAGATGTGGAGTTTTGTAAAGCACAGTAAATGAAAACCAGTTTGTTCTGGACACTCAATTGCTAAGAGAATGTCAAAGGTTAAGAGCCATTAGGAAACAGGTGAAGAAACACTCCTTTTGATGTGCTTGCTGAGGAGCCAGATGAGCTTCCTTGGTTATGGACAGAAGAGACCATCTAAACTCCAAAAAATGTAGTGCAGTTTGCATGCCCGCTGATTCCACAATTCTACTTGTGCACTAAAGCATGAGAATTAAATGCAGTAATTCATGTGAAGGGCTTAGCCAAATTACAGATGCTGTGTTTTCTTCCTTGGATGTCTTTATATTTTTGTAGCCAGAAATCCCAGTGTTCATTTCCAATAAGAAAAGCTGAATATTAGTCTTTAAAGTCAAAAGTTCACCTCAATTTGAATATTGCAGCATTAGTGACATCTGGTGGAAAATATGAGTTACAATGCAGCATTATGGCTATTCTGATCTTTCCTAATAATAGTAATATTATTTTCATCACATTTTCACATACCCACCCGAACTCCACGGGAGGAGTATACTTCCCTGCCCCACTGATGTTTGGCTCAGCCACAAGACTTGGCCCAATCAGTGGAATGTGGGCAAAAATGTCAGTGTGAAAGTTCGGAAGCTAAGCTTTAGAAGTCCTGGCTAGCCATTGCCCCTTCAATGTAGAATGAAACATGCGATCTGCAGATTTGCATGAGAATAAAACAAGCACCCCAGATAATCCACAGATTTACAGGAAAAAAAAAAATGCTTATAGTTATTCTATGGTTGTTTGCTATGAAGCAAAAGCCAACTAAAACATGAGATCATTATACCTCTGTGTAAAATTCCCATCAAGGCTTGACTTCTCTGTCCAATTGATGACACTGGGAGAAAAATCCTGAAGCGCAGATGTGGTTCAGTCCCTTCTGGGGCTCTATTTCAGACCTTGACAGGCCCAATCGGAACATGTTTTCATTCCTCTACCTACGGTAAGCAAAACTGAGTCAGAGTCCAGGCCAGCCCTATCAGACTCTCTTGGAATCTTGGCTTCTCTGTTTAACATGGTATGGAAGTCATGCATGGTTTATTTTTTTCCTTCCAAATCTTTATTTAAATTCTACTTAACATATACTGTAATATTGGTTTCAGGAGAATTTACTGATTCATTACTTACATATAACGCCCAGAGCTCAGCATTCACAATTCTTGCACCCGTTGGTTTAAATATCTCCCTCCTAAGGTGAGCTTCAAGGTATAGGAAAGCAGGCAAGACAAGTTTAGTTGGAGCCATAGGCGAAAGTTTTTCCAACTAAGCTTTACCAATAAAGCTCATAGCTTGGCTCCTACTCAATTCTGATATATGTATTTCTTAAACGATTCAAAATCTATAAAGGGGGAGTCAGCAATGTTAAAAATCACAAATTAAAAGTGATATTAGGGTCATTTAATTTGGTAAATAAAAACACAAATAACAGAAATTTAAGTATTATCAATGATATATTAAGAAAGCTGCTACCAGTGAGCTTTTGTGGCTCCAGCTATTTGGCAGAGGCATTGTTTCCTAAAGCAGTTGCTTTCTAAAAAGAATTTCAAACTTTTGTCCCAAAAGTAGTTCCAGAATTTTCAACTCTCTCCATATTTTTACTGAACTTCCATTTCTGCTTTCTTTCTCAACCTAACGTTTCATGTTATGAAAGTTATTAACAGCCAAGAATTCAAATGTTTTAATCTTACTAGTGTCCACTTTGTACTATATCTCATGTTGGAAAACCAGACTCTTGACCATACCTAATTCAAAATCATTTCCATTTCTGCATAACTGCTTTTCTTATTCAGGCAAAAGAGTTGTGGGTGGATCTCTAAAATTAGATAGCTTCAACTCTCAAGGGAATGGACTTTCACAACAGCATTCACTACACCCATCATCAAATATAGGCACCTGTACTTGTCTTGTAGTGAGAGAATTGCCCTTTATTCTTAACAAGCAGGCAACAGGATCAAACAGATCATTCAGGTGAAATAACAAAGACAAATACATATGTGATAAAGCTGTATAGTTACTTCTTGGAAGCTTGCCATGTATTTTCCTCTCCTTCATATCTCCAACTTCAGAAAGGCCAGGACCCTGTTTCATTCATCCCAGTACTTGGCACATTAACAGGTGTTCACGTCGTAATTTTTGAAGGAATGGATACAGGCTATGTGTTTTTACTTTATAGTGAAGATTAATGAGTTAATACATATAAAGAGCTTAGAACAGTGTCTGATACTAAGCACTTAATTATTACAAAATGAGATAAGATTTAGAACAGAGATTAGAAGAGACTTTTTAGAAGTCTGCCTTCAACTGACCTTGGCAAAATAAGGAAAACTAGGCTGGCAATAAGGCTAGGAGTATAGAAAAGTTCTACAGTCCAACATATGCTAAAATCAATTAAGTCCAAATGACATGTATTATTTTATACAAAGAATGATGCTTATTTTAAGTCCACAGTTAAAAGGTTAAAGGGGTATAATCAAAGCTTGTCCATTAAATTGAAGTACCTCCAGACTTACTCAAGTTTGTATTCTTAGGCCCTGGTAGGTACAAGATATGATTTGCTATACTGAATCCATCCTACTGTTTAACTGTGTTAATACCACACCAATATAAAAATATGTTCAGACAAATTAAAACATACATGTTTAACTTTATTACATCATCATTTAAAGCTTGATTTTATAAAACATAAAAAAAGTATCACAGGAATTTAAACAGTGGCAATATACATAGCTTTGTAGGTTCAAGTTATATAAATTAAGATCAAACAATTGGAAATGCTTTCAATGCGGAAAATATACAAATGAAATAAATGGCCAAAGGACCTACTAGGAGCAGTATTTCATTACTTACAGATTATCATTAGATAATTTCGGCATCTAAACAAAGAATCTGAATATTCGGACTTCTTTTGCTGCATTTTATATTTAAATATCTCCCTACCTATATTCTGAGTCAAGGTACTTGACCAAAAGGTTTAAGAAGGCATTTAGCTTTATAGCAAGTTTTCCATCTAGAGTTACCACCTTTAAAGGAATTGACATAACAATGCTGATGTAATCTGCTAGTTCCCTTTTGAACAATGTGCAATACTTTATACCAACCCTGTATAAAGTCATACAGGTATCAAAAAATGGAACAATTATGCACAGTTCAACAGAAGTATAATGTTAAGTTTTCCCCATCTAAAAATTAACCAGTGAAACAAAATGTATCAACTATAGTTGAATTGGTTTCAGGAAAACCACATCTGAGAGTTATAAGTACATCACTGTCCTTATCTTATCCTCAGTCATTGACAGGAATTTTGTAGGCCACCATGCTATTTACTTTGTGGATCGTAGTAGTAAACGAACGAAGACGGACTTCCTCAGAATTGGTAATAAACTGTGGTCCTGACTCTTCCCATTTTTCAGGTACAACCAAATCTTTGTCTGTATATATCAGTAGATCAAATGAACCTAAATTGGGGATAAGATCATTAAAGTACAATTATTTTTTTCAAAAGTACAACCACCCTTCCTGTGTCTTTCACATTTGAACTGTCTAGTGTCAGAAAAGCTAGTTTACCTTGGTCTCTAATCAATTATATTAGCTAATTGCTTTTCCTCAATGGAAATTTTAGTACAGAAAATACTGTACTCCTTTTACTTTATGAAAAACTCAAGTTTTCTTTAAAGAGAAAAACCACTAAAAATATTTGCAGAAAATATAAAATTAATCATGAGACAGCATGAATCTAAGCCATAAAAAGATAACACCTTGGTTCTGTGACAGCTGTATCCCAGTGCCCAGAACAACATCTGGCATGTAGTAGGTATTTAGGATATATCTGATGAATGAAGGAGTAACTAAGAAAAGAAAAGACACAATTATAGCTGTAAGTCTTTATTACATACATAGAAGTGTGTAGAAAATAAAAATGAAAGAAATTACATCACATTCAAGAGTGAGTACTGTAGAATGCTTTCATTCCTTTCCTTTTCAGCACTTGTAAATAAAATGCAAATACCATTACTTTAGCTTTA
Source organism: Callorhinus ursinus (assembly GCF_003265705.2). Lineage (NCBI taxonomy): Eukaryota > Metazoa > Chordata > Mammalia > Carnivora > Otariidae > Callorhinus > Callorhinus ursinus. The sequence goes on from NW_027397066.1 coordinate 99,237,265, forward strand.
TAACAGTTTTCTCATTCATGTAACATGACATTGATAACTAAGAAAAATTTTAATGAACGTGTTAATTCTTCAAGTAGTAGCTTAGTCTTTTCCACAACAAATTTAACCAGTGTGAAGTTCTATCATACTTACAAGAAACTTCCAATAGTGGCAGAAATGTCACCGTAGCTGTGATCTGTCTGATCACTGAACGGATTTCATCTTGGATAGCTTTCTGAGACTTTTCTCTGGGTGCACTATCAAAGAAATCAATTAATTCATTTTAAGTTTTAACAAGTTATTTGAAACACAGGTAAGATTATTTATCTGATTAAATGCTTCCGAAATCAAATAAGTAATGCAGTCAAAAGGAGTTTTTTTTTTAAATGAAAATAAATATATATCCTTCAGAAACTTAGTAGGCACAATATGTATCTCTATTATTTCATTTATCCTTCCAATCATTTTTTAGGGTTGATCTTAGTATCAGGTCATTAAATAACAGATGACTAGAAAACCTGCCAAGTACTTCAAGTCAGGAAAGCTTCAGCATGTCTTAAAATAAAGATAACAAGCAGTAACTAAAATATTTAATCAGTATAATCATTTTGGCATTTTTAGTAATGCCTAAATGTCTAATTTCCTATTGCCTCAAATAAGATGTTAATCGTGTATGGCGTTATTTTTATAATTAAACATTTTCTAAAACAGACCAAAGGCTTCAGGAACAAACTCCATTTCATTATGAGAGATAGTTCAGAGTTTACAGGTAAGCATGCCTAGGACAATGCTAGAAATTAGCATATAATGATGGGCATCTCCCACCCAGAGAATCTAAAAACTTCAGTTTACTAAGTGTCTAAGGAGGGGCGCCTGGGTGGCTCAGTTGGCTAAGCGACTGCCTTTGGCTCAGGTCATGATTCCAGGATCCTGGGATCGAGCCCCGCATCGGGCTCCCTGCTTGGAGGGAAACCTGCTTCTCCCCCTCCCACTCCCTGTTTATGTTCCCTGTCTCGTGTGTTCTATTAAATAAATAAATAAAATCTTAAAAAAAAAAAAAGGGAGTGTCTAAGGAAGTTTGTAGCATTAAATGAAATACAGTAGAGCTGAACAGTAAGCTGGGAGAAAGTCTAGGATAATACTTCATGGTTAAAAGTACCTTTCAACGATTCATGAAATGGCCCACCTAGGACGGACACCATGTGTTGCTTTACATATAGCATCATAAATACTAAAGTTTGAAATTTATGGATTTAGCCTAAATGCAATTATGTTAAAAGTCCGTGATAGGCAAAATTCTTTCGTGAACACAGTTTGTGAGCCCAATCCTTCTCCACAGGAGATTAAAGATCAAATCTAACATACTTAGAAACAAACTACCTTATATGAAACTAGTTCAATATAATTAGAACTCATTTAGTAAAAGAAAACAGCTTTGGAAAAAATCTGTAAAAATGGAAGCAATTTACTTCATACTTACCTGTCATCTTTTGCAGTCTTGTCACACTCAATATCAAATTGCCATCTTTCAAGGACCTCACCACTTTCAATATTTGAGATGACAACCACCAGTTTCTGAACTGAACACTTGTATAACCAATCTGCAATATATAACAAAGAATCTTTTGTTTCACTGCATTACAAAACAACTCTCTTCCCAGGTCTCACTTTCTATCCTCAGCAAATTCCTACCGCTAGTATTTTGGAACTCTGCCAACCTGTACTGAAAACCTGCCCCACAATAACCTAGCTCCTATTTTCAAATTCTCAGTATTTGTACCAGATATAGTACTGAGTGCTGAAGACAGAGTAGAAAACATGAAGTATACCCTAATCCAAGGTAAGATGCAGGAGATGGCCATTAATCTAATCACTGCACCAATAAATGTAAGATTATAATTGTGATAAACGCTATGAAGGTGCAGTATGTGATGCAATGAGAGCATAATATAGGAAAATTGGATTCAGGGAGTTCTCACTTGACTTCAGTTCTACAAATAAATACCATTAAATATGCAAAATGATACAGAAAAGGGTACAGGTCTTAAATATTGAAAAGGGAATAACATTTGTTCCATCTGAAAGAAGGGTAATACAACTGCAGTAAAAAAAAAAAGGGGGAGAATGAACAAGGTCAGTTTGTTCAGGATACATAAGGGTCAGACCATGCAAGGCTATGTGGGCCAAATTAAAGAAGTTACACTTCAAGAACCAGGGAAGTCATTATGGTATTTGAAGTATGGTGTGATGTAATTAAATTTGTATTTCAGAACTATCCTTCTGGCTGGGATGTGGAAAGTAGAGTAGAGGTAAAGAGGTGATCTAGAGACACTAATTAGCAATTCAAGCAAGAGGTAATGTAGGGGCGCCTGGGTGGCTCAGTTGGTTAAGCGACTACCTTCGGCTCGGGTCATGATCCTGGAGTCCCGGGATCGAGTCCCGCATCGGGCTCCCTGCTCAGCAGGGAGTCTGCTTCTCCCTCTGAACTTCTTCCCTTTCATGCTCTCTACCATTCTCTCTCAATAAATAAATTAAAAAAAAAAAAAAGGCTTACAGAAGGATAAGCTGGTAGAGATGGATCAGTAGATAGTTTCAAGAGATTTCATGGTTAAAACTGTTAAGATGTATTGATTACTTATGAGTAAGGAAGAGGAAAGACTGAGATAGCTCCCAACTTCCTAGTTTATATCACCAGTTGGATGGTTGATCCATTCACTGAAAAAAGAATGCAAATGGGAGATGATGCTTAAATTTTAAGATTTTTAAGTAATCTCCACACCCAACATGGGGCTGGAACTTAAAATCCCGAGATCAAGAGTTGCATGCTCCATTGACTGAGCCAGCCATGAGCGCCTTAAGTTTAGCTTTCAAGTATCACTGGGAGAGCCACACGAAGATATCAAGGGAGCCACTAAATATATGAGCACAATTAGGAGAATTGGGTTGGATGTACATCTGTGAGTCAACTACACCAAGGTTGTTAGTGAAGCTATGTACATGTCAGAGATCGTCCTAGAGAGAGATTAGAGTGAGAAGAGGGCCTCACGACGAGCCCTGAATTAATCTCGGAAATTGGGATAGTATACTCAGGAATCTGTAGTTTGTTTTTTTTTTTTTTTTTTTTAAGATTTTATTTATTTATTTGAGAGAGAGAGAGAGAGAGTGAGAGATAGAGAGCACGAGAGGGAAGAGGGTCAGAGGGAGAAGCAGACTCCCCGCCGAGCGAGGAGCCCGATGCGGGACTCGATCCCGGGACTCCAGGATCATGACCTGAGCCGAAGGCAGTCGCTTAACCAACTGAGCCACCCAGGCGCCCTGTTTTGTTTTTTTTTTAAGAGACAAAACAATTTTGTAATATTTAGGGCTTTGGGCCGCCTAGGAACTCTGTTGTATAGTCTTTAAAAAACAGCCCTTTAAAAATCTGAAAACATTCTTAGTTTGCAGGCAGTACAAAAATAGCCACTTGCTGGACACGGGCTGTCATATGTATCAACTTTTTCTTGACATATATCAACTTGAAATTGGGTAGTAACTTAAGGATTTGGAGTGGGTGGATATTTTTTTCTTTTAAAACTGAAGAGAGATGAAACCAATTAAAATAACTCAAAACAAAGAAATCAAAAGTACCAGAGAAGAACTAGGGTAAAATCCTTAGGAAGGCTAGAGGAACGGGGATTCAGAATGAACAATTTGTCTCTAAGAAGAGCAATTCCTCCATTTGAACTAAAATAAAAGGGAGAAATTAAATAGGAAGGTCTGCATACATCCGAGGTGAAATATCCTCAGTGTAGTCTTAAAGGAGATAACCCAAAAACCAGTAGCTTAGGTGGGGCTTGCTTCTCCATCAAATTCAGATGACACAGATTCTTAGTTGCTTACAGGTTTCAAGCTAAATAATCTGAGTACAGCCCTATGAATGACTATGGGTGATTTAGCCCTGAAGATAATAAAAAACCCAATTAATCTAATTTTAAAAATGAAGCTACTTGATACAAAGAAATATATATGACTCATGAATTAAAAAAAAAAAAGATGACTAGTGTGTTTTGGAACTAGTTTTGGAAGATCAAATGGGGAGCTAGGGAGAAACATCCTACAACAGAAAAATTAGAAGTGAAAATCCTAAGTAGAGAAAAATATGGGGGGGGGAAGGAATAGATGGAGAACAAGTATTGATTCAATACAGTAATTTCTTGAGCTAAAGAAAAACTGAGCATTCAGATAGAAAAGGCTTACTGATTAAGGGCAGGATTTTAAAAAAGACAAATAGAAATATATAAAAAAAAATAAGAAAACTCTATAGGGTGCTCTATTACTTTGTAGTTCTTTTCTTTTCTTTGAGTTTCCAGGTTGTACCCAATTTTATTTTCCTTTATCTAAAAGTAATGATGGCTTTAAACTCTAGGCAGTTACAGAAAATATATGTTAAAAATATATAGTGGATTTTTTCTCCAATAATGAATACCATCATAAATACGGAAAATTCCAACTTGTTCCATCTGGCTACATGAACTACAAAAATCATTTCTAAGGAAGTTGATGGAGAGTTTTGTGAAGCCATATCAGATTCCTAATATCAAAATATTCAACCCACTCAAACTGCAGTACGGGAAGGGTGGACTGTCTTTGAATTTATATACTATTTGCTTCCTTCCAATTAAGAATCACTATATTTGGGGTGCCTGGGTGGCTCAGTCGTTAAGCGTCCGCCTTCGGCTCAGGTCATGATCCCAGGGTCCTGGGATGGAGCCCCACATCGGGCTCCCTGCTCAGCGGGAAGCCTTGCTTCTCCCTCTCCCACTCCCCCTGCTTGTGTTCCTGCTCTCGCTGTGTCTCTCTCTGTCAAATAAATAAAATCTTTAAAAAAAAAAAAGAATCACTATATTTGAGGTTGTAGTGTTTTATACCTTTTTGTAAAGAGCTGAAAAATGACCACCAAGATGCCAGAAAATATGGGTTCTACAAGGCCTGCAAAACTCAAAATGGTTTGCAACAATTAAATACCTTTCAGCTGTTCCACCACATTATTTAGGTATTTTATGAGCTCAGGATCAGTTGTTACAAGCAAGGTGAGTCCATATTTCTGCACTCTAGTAAAGGTTTCAGATGGATATATGCCACGCTGATATAAAATGCTGTTGATGCCAAATGCTGAAAACAAAAGGAGTGTTAAAGAAAAGTCATTATCATTTTGTAACTCTGGAAAATAAAACATTATTTAGATGTGGCTACATTTCATTAATGGTATAAAACTGTAAATGACTTAACGTGTTTGTGGGTGTTTTGCTGAAAGCAGAGTAGGTAAAAAGTGGCATTAAACATTCTTAAAACCTTGCTTCTAAATAAGAGAGAACACGATACCTGCATTTCTTTGGCAAAAAAAAAAAGAAAGAAAAACGCCAAACTGCATTAATTTACTGTCAAAGTAGTACTACAACTCACTGTAATCCAAGTCCCAATTCCAGAATATGTGGTGAGAGAGTGTCAAAATAGCCTTTTGCATATGAGTTAGCAACTGATTAACTGTTCCCTCCAATGCTCTCAGCAAGCCTTTCCCACTTTTTCCTCCTTTTCTCCTCACAAATCCTGCCAGATTCTATCAGAAGGTACAACTGTCCTGGTCCAGAACGTCGTTTCCTAAATCTAGTCCATCACCGCCAATATACCAAAATACCAGAATCAAAGCGTGGCCGAGGGGTTGTTAAAAATATACGTGGCCCCCATCCCGGTCCTACTCCGCCTTAAGTCGCGGAGGGTGGAAAGTGCGTAGGATCTGCAGTTTAAAGAAACGCTGCAGGTGGAGGTGCTACATCGCGCGGCAGGCCTCAGCAGCACGTAGGCCTCCAGCTCCACCATTAGCAACGAGTCCGGGGGCGGCGTCTGCATCCGCTTCTTCCTAGATTCTCCCGCCGGGCAGGAGGCTGGGGCAGAGAGAGCTTAATTCTAGGCCTCTCGGCCTCCCCTCCACCCCCCACCGCTTCCCCCGCCTCCGTGGCTGAGCCACGGGCCTACCGGGCTGCCTGGCCTCAGTTCTCCCCGCCCTCCGGCCTGCGCGAGGAGGACTTACAGAAGAACTCGGCCACGATTTCGGCGCTCCCGCGCAGGGTGATGCCTTGCTCCCGGGAGAGCTGCAGCGCCATGGCCAGTCCTACAGACGAAGGAGTGCGCTTCCACCCGGCAGAGAGCGACAGCAGAGACTCCCACAGCAGTTCCCCGCCACTCGTTTCAAAAGTAATGACGCAGCGCGCCGTCGGGCCCTCCGCGCAGGCGCGACGAGCCTCTAGGGCCCGCCCCACGCGGCGGGGCCTGCAGGTCCTCTCCGAGCTTTCCGGAGCTGGCCTCTCGCGCAGGCGCAGTGGGTAGGCGTGGTCGCGCAGTTCCGGGTCTTCAAGCTCCGGAGGGTCCCAGCTGGGCGCGTGCAGTTGTGGCCTAGACCGGCCTGAGGGAAAGAGACGCCAAAACCTGGTTTTAATGGCCGCTCCATAGGCGTGCGGAGTGAGCGACCAAGGAGCACAATTTGTCAGTTTCAAAGCTGTTCTCAAGGTGATACGAACTGTCCTCCAGCTGCGTCTTAAGTGGCGCCAGTGATCCCTAGATTGAAACTAGCGATTGAAACTTTTCCTAGATGCTTTGGGAGTCAGTAAAGAAACCGCGTGCGCGGTAGCCAAGCCACAGCTTTAGAGAGCCTGATTACTCTATGGAATCGCGGCTTTTCTTGAGGAATTGGGTTAGGGTTAAAGGGACGAGCCGCAGCCTATTTTGTTCTGTGTTTGTGTTTGTCCTGGGCTCAGCCTATTTCCACCCAGTTCCGCTGTGAGGCAGTCTGGAGCGGCAGGGACTTGCAGTCAAACTTTTAGGCTTGGTCTACCCGGCGCGTACGCTGCACCCACAGACGCCGGTCAGGAATAAGATCTCCTTCGTAAAAAAGGCCCACGTACACTGAAGAACTTTTCAGGGAATTTTGACTCACAAACTCATTGACTTCCTGTTAGGATGAGAAGTACTAAAGGGCACGATTGCTGTTCATGTCAATTGCGAAACAATTTTATTCTTAAAACAGCTAGAAAAATTATTTGTAAAATGAAGTCTCAAAAACTATGTACCAGATATACTATTTAATTATATGAGAAATGCCTTAGTGTTTTATTTTTCTATTAACAAATTACCACAAATTAATGGTTTAAAATAACACCCATTTATTATCTTAGTCGTGTAGATCAGGAGTTGGTATGATACAGCCGGATGCTCTGCTTAAGAGTCTCCCAGGGTTGAAATAAAGGTGTCTGCAAGTGGAATCTCATCGAAGATCTGGGGTTCTCTTCCAAGCCCCTTGGTTGTTGGCAGAATTGATATCCTTGTTTCTTGGACTGAGGTGGTTTTGCTAGTTGTTGGCCAGAGGCAAATTTTGTGCCTTTGCCAGGTAGTTCTTCCATAGGCCTTCTCATACTTCCAGTTTCTCAGACTTCATGGAGATCCCTTTTAAGGATTCATCTGATTAGGTTAGACCTAGTCAGATAATTTTCCTCTTTGATGAATTTAATCCGGGAAGTGATATCCCATTATATTCACAGGTTCTGGCCACACTCAGGCAGAGGAGGTTATATAAGATGTGCTCCTTAGAGGCCATGGATTTTGTGGCCATCTTAGAATGCTGTTTATGACAGTGTTATATATCAGATTTTGATCAGTTTAAAGAGTAAAACATAGGTAATAGGCTGAGTAACCCTAAAATATTTTCCTTACATCCTTTAGTCTCTTGTACCTGTGTGTATGTGTGTTTGAATCACCATCTTTTCACTCTGTCCACCAGGAACTTAGAGTCAGGATTCTGGCAGCACGCTGGTAGAGCATGATGCCCAACCTTACGACAAATAAAAATTGTTTCTCTTTCTAAGGAACTTTATGTCAGTACAGTGCACTTCAGGAAAGATTTCCTTCAGTTTCATGGTAATATAGTTCTGAAATTACCTGAAGATACAAATAATTGTTAGTATAATTTTGGAGATTCTAGAGCTTAAAAGGCTGGCAAAATAGATGTTTTCCATATATAGAAGAAGTATTAAATATTTTTTTTTGTGCTCTGTGAGATGTAAGAGATAATTACGTTTAGAAGACCAAGTCTGTACTTTTTGAGGAATTTGTAATCTAGTTTTGTTTAAATATGCATACTTGAGGGGCGCCTGGGTTGCTCAGTCATTTAGCATCTGCCTTCGGCTCAGGTCTTGGTCCCAGGGTCCTGGGATTGAGCCCCGCATTGGGCTCCCTGCTCAGCAGGGGGCCTGCTTCTCCCTCTCCTGCTCCTCCTGCTTGTGTTCCTGCTCTCGCTATCTCTTGCTGTCAAATAAATAAAAATCTTAAAAAATAAATAAATAAATATGCATACTTGAAAAAAAAGAAAAATTGAAGTCTATGGGTATTTTAGGAAGAACTCATAATTTGGCCTTATCTGGCTTCTGCCTAACTCTTCGGCTGCCTTTCAGATTACTTTCCTAATCTGCCCATTCCTTTAGTCATTTTTCCACCTCAGGGCTTTTCGTAATGTGCTTTTTCCTGCCTAGAAATTTCTATCCATTCAAATTGCTAATTATATTTATACTTTTTTTTTTTACTTAAATGTAACTGTATTCTAGAAATTTTCTTTGACCTCTCGGATTATAAAATCCTTCCCTATGCATTCTCATAGCATCTCAGAGCACTATTTCAGAGCATTGTTTTCATTCTTACAATGAAAACAATGACATTGTAATAATTATGTAATGATTTGTGTTATATCTTCCCTGTCACCATGGAGGACCCATGATGACAGTGGCTAGTCCAACAATATTTGTTGAATGAATGATCATTTGAATATTTACCTAGGAAAATTTCATGGAAGAACCCAAGACATTTTCAAATTGGAGAGCAGGTTGGATGGATGAGGTGAGGCCACATTTTGGGAGCTTTGAATATCCATCTGAAATAAGTTGGACGTACCAGGGATTTCTAGGCTCTTGGAACTGACATAATTAAAGGGGTATTTTTTTCAAGTGTAAATTCAGTAGTGGTTGTAGAATGGATTGTATATAGGACAGTCTCGAGTGGTGGTCCTCAAACTTGAGAGTACGAAAGAATCACTTGGGTGTTTTGCTATATGTAGATTCCTGACTTATTCTCCCTTCTCCAAATCTAATTCAGTCCAGCACCATAGCCACTAGCCACAGGTGGCTCTTAGGCACTTGAAATGTGCTTGTCTGAATTGAGATATGCTACAAGTATAAAAATACCAGATTTCAAAGACTTAGTATAAAAAAAGAATGTAAAGTATCACAGTGATATGTTTTTCAATCGATTACATATTGAAATGATATTTTCACATGTATTGGATTAATTTCACTTGTTTCATTTTAGTTTTTTAATCTGACTGCAAGAACATTTAAAATTACATATGTGAATCCTGTGAGATTTCTGTTGGACAGTGCTGGTCTACTTTATGGGGTCTAGGAGATGACATGTTTTAACCAACCTCCCAAATGATCCTTACATTACTTTTAGAAAAGCATTAGACCATAATGGATATTTTAGTATTGCAGGCCTAGAGGGCCTAGGAGGTTGAGAACCTGGACTAGATGGATGCCAAAGAGTTTGAATAATGAATCATGGAACACTACATCAAAAACTAAAAAAAAAAAAAAAAAAGATGGTGTGTGTGTGTGTGTGTGTGTGTGTGTGTGTGTGTGTGTGTGTGTGTATGAGAGCAAGATATTTTGAGGCAAGAATTGAATCGATGACTTAAAAGGGAGAAGAATGTACTGGTAGTACAGATAAATCCAAGGTGGCAAGCCTGCAATACAGGCTAGTGTTGGTGAAGTCTATGGGTATGTTAGAAAGAACTGCCCAAACTCAGCCTATTTTATTTCTTATTTATCACATAAACACTGAAGGTTCCAGAAACTTAGGAGAGATGTCTTTCCTATTAATTTTAATTGCTCCATTTGACATTGACCTATCTTATCTAAACCATCTTATCTTTACAGAATGTTTTTTTTAAAAACTTGTCTTTAGTTACTTGAGTTTAGTTTTATTTATAATTCAGTGAAGTCTTTCTAATATTTGGGGGGAGGCTCTTTGGACAGTGAGAAGTATAAATATAAATTAAGATTTATTTCTGAAGAAAATTCAAGCAGACAGCATAACCCAACAAACCCATATCACCAAAAGAGATAACTATGAAAAAGTGTGTCATAAACAGACTTAAATTCAGTATTAGGATGCTAAAACCAGAAATGAAAATTTCTAAAGCTGGAATCAAATGGAATTTTAGACTGAAAGTAAATTAATGACTTAGTAGAACAATCTTATAGTTGAGGAAACTGAGGTCCTGAGTGGATACATTGTTAGTCTAAGATTCAACATCTAGTTAGAAGATTTAGTAGTAGAATCTAGAGTTTCTGACTTAGTCTCTTGTTAAATTTTGTCAATTTGAAGATATGCTAATTAATGCTCTTGTTTTTAAAGGCTATTTTTAAAAAATCAACTGATTTTAGAGTAAGGTTTTTTTTTAAGATTTATTTATTTATTTGAGAGAGAGAGAGGAGCATGAGTGGGAAGGGAAGAGGGAGAGGGACAGAGAATCTCAAGCAGACTCTATGCTGAGCGAGGAGCCCCACATGGGGCTCAGTCCCAGGATCCTAAGATCATGATCTGAGCCAAAACCAAGTGTTGGACCCTTTACTGACTAAGCTACCCAAGTGCCCCAAGATTAAGGGTTTTTATTCAATAAACTACACATAACTTGTCAAGAAAACGGCAGTTACAATCCATAATGCATTTTATGTTAATACACAAATTGTTTCAACTGCGCCAGAAGATGGCACTGTTTACACGTGAAATAATACCTTTTAAAAATTCAGTGCATATCTGTTACAATTTGTGCTTCAGTTCAAAGTAAAATTAAGGGAAAATGTATTTAATGGCTTCTAAGGTATCTGTATATGTGAAATACATCAGAATGAAATTTTGATCTTAATATATTACAGAATTCATATATTGTAAACATTTAGTATATGGATGCTCACTATATTTACACTTAATTTGCATATTGTTTTTTACATGGAAAAAGGAAACCTTTTAGGTAGTTGAATCATTATTCTCACAGAGTTAGGAAAGTTTTCCTTCAAATCACTAGGTGTTATTTAATTCTTGAGGCCAACATCTTGACATAAAGCAGTTTGTTCTAAATCTGTTAAAGCAGAGGGATACTTTATGATAATTTTAATAAGATGCATTTACTAAAGTTTGAAAAAAATTACTGTGCACATAGGTAATAAATTAATTATTAATTATCAGTTTGCGGAATTTGCTTTTTCTTTTTAAAAAAGGATGTTGTCATAAAGACCTATTTTCCTCACATACTTTCCCGCTAAGGACTTTCTTTGATTGTTGGTCCACATGTTCAAAAAGATAGCACAACAAATTTGAACCATGACACTGTATTAATGAGCAATGGCTTAATAGAGTGAACAAATTATAACCCCATACTGGTGTAATTTATAATTTTTAATGATCCAGTTGCATATATAGGATATTATAATCTTTTCTTTAGTAAAAATTGAGAAAATATTATTGAGAACCAAATATTATTGAGAACATAGTAATAATTCCATAAGTTCTTATCATGAAAAATATAGGCTGTTTCTTAGAAAGTATTACTGTGTTTTGTTATGGTTTTGTTTTGATATTATAATTCTCTTATGATAATGGCATATAATCACTTAGAAGTCTTTTCATGGCTCAACCATGATTAGGTATCAAAGGTATAATTTGAAAGGTAGGTGATAATCTTATTCATATTTAATCCCCAGACTGATGGAATATGTGTGTGTGTGTGTGTCATATATATATATATGAAGAATGGGTTCTGCAATCAGTTGGATTTGACAGCACAGTGTATTTTAAAATGTAATTGAAGTTCAAAACAAACTTAGAACAGTTTCAGGTACAGAAACTATCAACACAAAGCCTCTAAGAAGAATTAAAAAGCCATGGTTGCTATTAAATTAATAAAAATAGATTTAATTTAAGTGATTTTATAATTATTAAATCTAATCAAACATTTTATGGGCCTATCATACTTTTTTTGTTTGTTGTTTCTGAATATTCTGTATATAGGGTTATTTTTATTATTGCCCATATGTAAATAAAGGTGAATTAGTTCTGCTAAATCTGTCAACTAATAATTAGACTAAAATGGTATCTGAGTGAATAGAAATATTTTTTGAGGAGTTCTACAGACAATAAAATAAACCATAAATTTGGGTCTTTCTCAAATATTTGTGAATACCAATTTATAAAACACTTATGAGAAGAAAAAGCTTTGTGAAAACATGGAAAATCACTTTACTTTAAATTTATATTTTTCTATTTAGATAAACTTGGTTCTGTCAACTGGAACTGTTCTCTTATAAGCTGCCTTGCGTTTATAGCTCATTCAAACAATATAGTAGTCAAGCCATATTTATCAGGTTACAGATCAGTCATGCACGTTAATTCTATTATTTCTGCTGGGATTTCCCACTTAAAAATTGATTATGACAGTGTTTTTTATTCTTGAGTAATGTACATAGTCTGTTTAACATCAACTGACAACAAAACGTCTTACTAAACCCTAGAGTTTTTGGTTTCTTACTAAACCCTAGAGTTTTTGGTTTAGTGTTGGAGATCAAGTGGGTTAAAAAATAAATGGTATCTTTTTATTATTGCTTAGTTTCAGTATAGTTGTAAATAAAGATGCTAACTTTTCACACTGAAATAGATGGCAATTATCTGTTGTAAGGTTGTCTTTTGGATGATCCAGAATATACCTTTTTAAGCTTGTGTTACATTCATATCAAAAGGAAACTTGAAGTTTCATTAATTTGTTTATCTACAAGAATATTCTTGCAGACCCTTGTCTGAGAAACAACAGGCTGTAGCATTCAGATATTCAAAATGTATTCACAGAATTTTGATATTCTCAAAAGTGAGGTGTGGTTATGAGTTTGTATAATTAAGAGTTATTGATGAGATAGGTTCCTTTTTGGTTTTGGAATCTTACATTAAGATTCTTACTAAATTTGAGTTATCTTTAGTTTCCATTGAATTAATAAGAAATTATAATATTTAACTCCTAAAGGCAGCCAAATATACTACTGTAACACTGTTAAACATCTTAGGGACTTAAGAAGTTATGTGCTGCTATCTCTTGGATAGCTGCCTGCCTTAGGAAAAAGTTCAGGAGTGCGGGAAGGGCAGGCCATTACTTAATGCCCAGGTACACCTGGAACTTGACGGAAGATTATTTGAAGGACCTTGGAAATGTATATACCTTCCTCTTTTCTTTCTCAAAGATCTTGTTTAAAATAGTGTGTCCCAGGGCACCTGGGTGGCTCAGGCTGGAAGCTCTCGTGCTCTCTTCTCATTCTCTCTCTCTCAAATAAATAAATAAAATCTTAAAAATAAATAAATAAATAAAACCAGACTGGTAAGTCAACATTTAAAAAAAAATAGTGTGTCCCATTAGTAACTGAAAAAATGATGAATATATACCAATATAGGTTTATTTATCTCTAAATTATAAACTTTTCCAGACTATTAGGTACATGTAGTATATACTATATATTTATATATATTTAAAATATATATGTATTTCAAATGTTATATTTTATATATGTTATATTTAAACATAATAAATATGTATATATTTAAAACATACACAAGTTAGAAATGAAAGAAAGATGAGATGAATGTTTCTTTTAAAAATGATTCTTATTGGAGCACCTGGGTGGCCCAGTAGGTTAAGCGTCTGACTCGGTTTCAGCTCAGGTCGTGATCTCAGGGTTGTGAGATCGAGCCCCCATCTCTGGCTCTGAGCTCATCTCAGCTCTGAGTCTGCTCCTGATTCTCTCTCCCTCTCCAATCTCTCCCACTCTGTTCCTCCCCCCACTCAGGCTCGCTCTCTTTCTCTCTAAAATAAATAAATAAAATCTTTAAAAATAATTCTTGTTATATCACTAGAAAATTATTTTTATGTTCACTAAATGTATTAGTAATTATATTAAAATTTATGTGGTTAATATGCCTCATTTTTTAAAAATATTGGTTTAATTATTTGTAAAGAATGATTTAAAAGTCTGATACTGAGTTCAGTTTATTTTAATACTTGGGAGTTTTTTGGTTTGTTTTTGAAGTTTTTGTTTTTGTTCTTTTGACCATGAGAGCTAAAAAAGATACATCACAAAGACAGGAAGATACAAATGGAAGAAGTCCATTAACGACTTATTTATTTTTATTTATCTGTATTTTTATAGTTTTAACAAATGGTCTAAAACCGAAGATATAAGCAGTTTTCGCCCATTTCTTAAAAATATGAAAAAACATCTTTCTATTTGGAATTAATTGTTTCCATCTTTTAATTGCCTTTGGGACTAATTTGTAATTTAGAAAAATTATAAATGGATTAGAAAAATTTGTTTCCAAGTTTTTCAATTGTACAGATGAAGATTTTTTTAAAAAAAATAATCAATACAAACATGCTCTCTCAGCAGCATGACTGTCTTTTGAAAAACATTTGCTCATTCACTTAAAAAAGTCACTTTTCCTTTGTAAGAACATATTGAGTGTTAATTTTTCTGAAATTCTTCTTAGCACAGTACCGAGTGTTACCTACATAGAGAAAGGGTGAGTAAATTTGAAACAGTTTTTTTTTTATAAGGACATGTAACATGAGATCTATCATCTTTTTTTTTTTAGATTTTATTTATTTATTTGAGAGAGACATAGCGAGAGAGGGAACACAAGCAGGGGGAGTGGAAGAGGGAGAAGCAGACTTCCCCCGGCACAGGGAGCCCAATGCGTGGCTCGATCCCAGGACCCTGGGATCATGACCTGAGCCGAAGGCAGACATTTAACGACTGAGCCACCCAGGAGCCCTTCATTTCCTCAATATACCAACAGTGACCTGTAACTTTCTGATAGGGTGCTGGTGTCAAACCATTTGTTACATTTTAGTACAGTTTAGTATATTTTCTTAGATTAAAAAATCAACATAAGTAGACATTCTAACAGTACTTCTTATACCCCCAAAGGACTATTTTGTGCACATATTCCACTTTGGAAATCATTAGTTAAAAGTACGTTTACGGAAGTCCTATTGACTGAAGGGTAAGGCACCCTGAGTTGGGGATAGTAGTGTTCCCTGCTTGCCCCCTCTCTCAGGTACACATGGAATAGACAAATGTAGCTTGGATGACTGACTTGCCTGCGTGGAATGTGAGCTCTCATTCTCCATGCCAGCTTCTGCCAGACCAATCCTGTGAGGAAAAGACATTATTTTTATTGGGAAAAGATGCCCCAGACTTTTGAACACCATTCATTTTCCACTCAAACCTGCCGAAGACACAGAATAAAAACCCTCTTCGGAGTTTCAAGAGATTCTTGTATGGTAAAAGTCCACTTGGATCACATGAAAAAACTACTACTTGTAGCATAGAGGTGGAAGGTCATGGCATTGTCTAAGGAAGCAACAATCTCCAACCAATCTACCAGAAGCAGAGTTCATAGTCACATGTGCAAGAAAAAGGTGTCATCCTCGCATGTTCTAGAGAAATATTTTAGAGGTGGAATATCCGGACAATTTAAGAAGAATTCTATAAGGATATTTTTTCCTCATCTGTACAATGGAGATAATACTTACCACATAAAATTTTTGTGAGGATTACAGGAGATAATATAACTGAAGCTTTGGTTTATTGTTAATATATTTTTGTTATTGCTGTATTCTTGTTATTATAAATTATTGTTATTATTATTTAGATAGCTTTTCTTCCACTTTCCCAAGCACCTTTCCTGAGTCTGATACGTGTGTAGTCTAGGGTAACTAGAGGAGTCCTCAGGTAATGCAACCTCAGGATAAAGGTGAGGACATATACTCTCTTACCACTATGGCACACAAGATACAATTATAATAGCTAGCATTTATTGAGCACTTCCTTTCTGCCAGACACTCTTCCAAGTGCTTTATGTGAATCTACTTACTTAATCTTTTCACAAGCACACAAGTTAGGTACTTTAGTTACTTGTGTTTTATAGCTAAGGAAACTATGTTATAGAAGGAAGTTGAATAATTTACCCAAGATCACCCAACTCAGAGAACTGCAGTCAAGTCCAAGCAATCCAGATGGTAGCTTTCAGGATATGAATCCTGAAAGTATGAAAGGGCTGGCTATATTTTAGACAATCTATCATGAGGTGAGGCATAGTGGGTCCTTATGTCCTGTCCCTCCCTCCATTCTTGATGTGAAATATTAAGTGAAGTGAGGAATAACCTTCAGTTTCTCAGTGGAGGAGGAGGCAAGATAGGGAAGTGGGGGAGGGCAAAGATAGGCAGACAAGAAAAAAGGGTTGGAAAGATTCTGGGGGCAGCCATTGTGCAGAATAGGAAGAGAATTCAACCAAGAAGAAGGAATAGTACAGAGCATTGTTCCTCGATAGATGTTTACTGAGTACTATTTATCTCATGATGTGGAGCTATATGGGGGGGAAAAACAGCCTTTCTTTTCCAGGCAAATGTAGCTGGGGACCCAATATACCAAAATAGCTGCAAAGAAGGAGGGATGAGATAACAACCAAGTGAATGCATGCAGTAAATGCAAAATGAATTCAAAAATAACTATGGGAATGTGTCTTGGAGGACATTGCAGTACTTGAAGGGTGTTTAGAACTTCAGCAGGCAAAGATGGGTGGCTGTTGGGGAAGGTTAAATTGAGAACAATTCGGTCTGGTGTGGGTCATAAAGAAAAGATAGGACGATAACCGTTTTGGATATACACATACAGGTAGGACATTACAGGCACAGAACTTAACATCAATAGACCAAAAGTACGTAAGCACCAAACCAGCTCACTTTTACCCATGACACAGTCTTCATGTAATCAGATCACATCTGGGTCCTTTTTCTGGAGAGCCTTTGTGTGGCAGGCTGAAAAGGTGAGACTTTTCCCGGGAGACATGAGGAAGCCATTGGAAGGTTTGGAACTTTGGAAGAATTTAATTATAGTGATGTTTTAGTAACATGATGGTAGCTGCCATGAATTACAGATTGGAAAGCTATGTAACAGTCCAGGCAAGAAGCACTTAAGACTGTTTCTTCACTGTTTAAATTGCAGCACGTGCTGTAATCATCAGGAGAATCCTTCCTTTGGCCTCATTATCATAGATTCATCAGGTTCCCCTCTTTTCTCCCTATCTTTGGTGTCTTTGATTTCTGGTTAATTCCTCCAAATTTTTACTCTTCTTAGCTCCTACCCTTTTCTCTTGGCCTTGTTAACTTGTCTTCCACTGCTCTATGTGTGTGAGCTGTTCGGCTCTGACCTGACTCGATTCAGAGTAGGCCGGCACATTTCAGCCCCACCACAGTGATTTCAATCAACTGAGGGCCTGACTCACTCCGTTCCTTATGTTACTGCTATATCCCATAATATTTGCTTAGCTGTAATGGTTACTAATGTTTGATGTCATTTTATTATTTAAATTAAGTAAAATATTTCTGCCTTTTTTCCATGGCATTATGACTAACAGAGGAGCATGATAGATTTTGTGTTTGTGAATAGAAGATAAGGAGAGTAGCTCTAGTAACCCTCTATGTTACTTATCGTTTTATTAAGTTTTCACATAATTTTATTCAAATTTGAAAGCCTTTAAAATTAAAGACAGAAAATCATATACATGAACTTGATGTTCTTAAAATACTAAAATATTGCCGTTGGTTTCTATCTAGTTACATTGTTTTTCTATTTAATAAATTATCAGTTTCCGCCTTCTCTTACAGTGACTTAGTATCCAAAACATAGTGAACATTTAAGTATATGAGGTGAAAATATATAAAAAAAAATGAATGAAAATGAATAGGAAGAAGTCTTGAATCTAGAATATGGATATATCTACACACATACACAATATGTCCCTACGCCATTTGAATCCATAATAACCTTCCTTTAAAAGCATCATTGCAGTAGTTTCTAAGTATCTCAAAATTATTTTTAAGTTAAGGCTTTAAGAAAGTAGAAATTTTGAATAATTAGTGCTTATTACAAATTTACCAAAGGCAGTAAGAAAGCATTTGTAAGATCAACTTTTTAATTATAAGATATTTTATAAATGATTCAGTCCTACACTTCTGCTTGCACACTTCCACATGAAACCTTTTTTCTTTTTTCTTTTTTTTCCAGTGGAAGAGGACAATCAAACTTGGTTTTATCTTGAGAGCTCAAGAAAGGGTAAAAAATGGGTAGCAAGAAGTCTTTTTTGTGGAAAATGAATCCATCTCAACGGGAATGAGCAATGTTTGAATTTTGTATAGAAAATTTATCTGACTTCATAATTAACTTGATTATTTGATTTATTATGTAAACAAAGTATAATGTTTCTTAAAACCTACAAATAACCACTTTTTCTAACCATGAAAGATTAAGTGAAAACAAAGGGAGTGAACAAAAATGGGAGGGGGTCACAGATCTGTATCTGCATGGAGGAAGAGGGCAGTACTTTTGGGGAGTGCAATTTACATGAGCATCTGGGTCTTTTGTCATGTTTTGGATGGATGACCTGAGTCTGATATATTGGTGAATAGCATTAACAAAGGTCTGGTTGTCAAAGGCTAGAAAGAAAAATGCAATTAGCCACAGCAATGAGGTGATGTCTGTGTTTGGGGGAAAAAACTGACACCTAACTGGCAATAGAAAACACTGAAATGATAACATCAGTAAAAGGCCAGATTTTGTGTGTGTGTGTGTGTGTGTGTGTGTGTGTGTGTGTGTATCTATTATATAATGATCTTAACTCAGTAGGATATGACAAAAAAGGCATTTTTTGGTACTATTTGGCTTATGTGTTGAAAGTGAATGTGTACCTGTTACCAAAGAAATGACATGAACTCATGCATTTTTAACTCATAACACACTAATTTCACCAACCTGACATTCGCAATACTGTTTGTTTCTATTAAAGAAAATTAGAAATAAATAAAAGTGCACTTGGAGTCTAAAAGAAGTTTGCTCTTTTTTGGTCTAATTTTTTTTTTTCTTTATAAACCATGCCATCCATAGTAGAGAAGCATATCTAATCTCCCAATTAGGTCAGGCCCCAGGATAATCAATCTCTTTAACAGCAGATGCCTTGTTTTAGCAAATGAATGCTTGGTTTCAAAAGCAGTTTTGTGTTGAGAGAGGAGTGCAGTTGGCATGGGTGATTAGAACTCTTTTAAACCCCATAAAAAGCTTCTGTAGATTGTTTTATGCCCACACTTTGTGAACTGAAGTAAATGTTGTATATCTCCATCTTAAAATGAACATGGTGGGGACTTTATACAGTCTGTGAGAACATCTACATGCATATAAATGGAATTATTTGAAGTCCAACATTTTTATGGCCATTTGAATTAAACTGTGATTTCAATAACATCTAAAACTAGTGAATATGTTTTTAGTAAGTGCTCTTCATATTAATTAAATATACTCCTTAACGAGTATAACTTATTAGGTTAGCAATTTTTAAACTGAAAATACAATGGCAAGTTAACATGATTCTTAACATTTATTGTTTGGCCTACATTTACATTAGTCTGTAAATGCCTTTCTTCGTGTCTGATGCATTTTCAGTTCATAGTCACATCCATGTGTAAATGAGCAGTGTGCAAGCCAACTTTGAAATCAAGAAGAAATCATTTAACAGTAAAGTTTATAAACTGTATATTAAGTCAAAACCATAGATTGACTTTGTTTTGCTCAAAACAACTCATTTCATATATGATAGACTGAAATATAGTGACATACCTTTCACTGTGGTATAACAAAAAAACTCTAAGACTTCAGTAAATTATTTTAGAGAATATTGTTCAAAATCTGATTGCTGGAACTCATCAGTAAGGCCTGAATGTGATACATAAAATAATTCAGAAGGCCACAGGAGTATTTATTTTCTTTTTTAAGAGAGTAGTCACATAATTAAAAGCATTGAGTTGAAACATTTGCAAGTTAATTAAGAAAAAAAGCATTCGCCTGTATATTTGGGATGTTCTCATTTCAACTTTATTGTATAATGGTCAGTTCTACCTATTTTTCTCCCCTCTTAAAAATTGTTTCAATCATGCCTAATCTGTGGAAAGTTAATATTTTCCATAGTGAAGGTGGATAAGACATCTGAGGAAAAATTAAAAGCAGATGGCCTTTAATTTAAGAAACATTTGATACTAATTACTTCCTACCTTTCACATGACTTAAATGTTGGTGAGTGTATAAGATTACATTACTTTTTTAAGAAAGGTTTTAAGGCTAAATTTGGTCGATAAGATAGAGATCCAGTGAGATGAGATTTTTAAAATAAAGGCATTCTTTTTTTTTTAAATACAGGCCTTCTTAATAATACCAAATACCAGAACAGAACTGTGACAATTTACTTGTGCTTATTCTAACTCATAATAGCATTTTAATATGATTAGTAGAATGGCTTCTGTGTATTAAGATCCCCAAAGTTTTTAACTGGAAAACAGTTTAATGTCCAATCTGTTACTCAGCTATATTTTATTTTTTTATTTTTTAAAAGATTTTATTTATTTATTTGTCAGAGAGAGAGAAAAAATGAGTTGTTAGAGGGAGAGGGAGAAAGGCTCCCGCTGAGCAGGAAGCCTGACGTGGGGCTCGATACCAGGACCCTGGGATCATGACCTGAGCTGAAAGCAGATGCTTAACCGACTGAGCCACCCAGGCATCTCAACTCAGCTATATTTTAAAGATTTAAAACTTCATTTTATTGCTGTAGCATGTAAGGCAGTTTACATTTGATTTAGTGGAATTAACACTTAGCTTTATATGATAGCTTTCTTAGTCAGACCCCACTGATTTTCAGAATCCAGAGATTTTCAAGCTGAAACTTTTTCTGATCATAGAGCTTTCGTAGCTAAGTGTATACATGGATTATTTATTCCTTAGACATGCACACACATTCATACACGCACGCAAACACTATAATACAAAAAAAAAAAAAAAAGTCTGAAAGAAAACATACCAAAATGTTAACACTATCTCTGGGTGATGGATAAATTTGGGGTTATTTATAGAATCAGCTTACATTTTTTAATGATTTTTTTATAATTAGGAAGAAAATGTAACTATTTTCAGTTTCAAATAACAGACATATTATGATCCCAGCATAGATAGTGTATAGTTTGACCATGATTTTCTCCTGTCCTCTGAAATCTCTGTAAGGGCAAATACCTGCAAAGGCCAATATTCTGTTCTTTCCTTGAGCACTACCACTTTGGCCGTGATGTTGAAGTAAACCACTCTGTGAAAGTTAGAGTTTAATTCTAACTGGAAGAAGCATGTTGTGTTTAAAACATCCCGGGAATGATCCAAAATAACAACTGGTAACCATGGTAAACAGGAATTGTACCTATTCAGGATCTCAGGAGCACTTTGCAGTTTTATTATTGAAGACCCCCAAAGACATTTTGTTTTTATTATATCTATGGGTGTTTATCACATTAAATCTGAGCTATTTTTGAAATATGTATTAATTCATTTAAAAATATTCATTTAATTAATTTAAAAATAACAGTGAACACACATTATATGTTAACACACATATATAGTTTTTTGAAAACAAAGTAAAATATATTAAGAAGAATGGCACTATTTTCCATTTTTGTAAATGTCTTTTATGTATGGCTTAGCAGAAGACTGCTAGCCTCTCTAATCCTCTTCTGCATTCAATTTCTTAGAGTGTGGTATTTTGGTTGAAGTATATGAAGAAAACTCGGCTTCATACAAATGTACAGGAGGAAAAGGGAGGGACATTTTACTAATTTTTTCAGATAATTGTGGGTATTCTTCTTTAATATTACTCCAAATCTCCACAAGTACTAGTTTGTTGAAGATCCCATGCAATGTGGAATCTGAAACTATATCAACAAGCTTTTAATACCTTTGAAACTAGCCCCAAGAAGATTTCTAAAAGGAGTCTAATTTTTGCTTTAAAAAATAAATTATAATGTTGCAACAATAATAACACAACCCCTAGGTTAAGAGGGTAACATTTTAATCTGCACCGAAGTTGTTTCCCGACAAACACTGCTCACATTTCTTTCTTTTTTTCTTTTTTTTAGATTCTATTTATTTGTCAGAGAGAGAGAGAGAGAGAGAGAGTGTGAGCGCACAAGCAGGGGGAGCACCAGACAGAGGGAGAAGCAGGCTCCCCGCTGAGCAAGGAACCTGATTCGGGACTCCATCCCAGGACCTTGGGATCATGACCAGAGCCAAAGGCAGACACTTGACCAGCTGAGCCACCCAGGCACCCCTGAACCTGATTTCTTAATTCTTTAGGTGAATCAACTTTCACGTTTACTTTTACGGCATGGATGAGGTCTTAATGCCTTTGCTTTTTATCTTTTTTTGAGATAACTTTATCTCTATCTATTAAACAGATATGAGCTGCATGGGAATATCAATAAATGTTTGATCAATGGTTGTTGGCATGGTGATCTACTTTCCCAGATTTCTGTCTTCACAGTCAGTATAAAAGAAAGTAATTTCCAAATAAAACCTTTGCTTGAGCCCTGAGAACCAAAATATTGATTTCCAAAAGAAAATATTTGTTTCAGTGGTGAATTTGTATTCCAGAAATCAAATCCAAATTACACATTTCTTTTTATGGCACTCATATAATATGTCACATATTATTAAAAATAATTTAGAATGTTCCCACACATTGTTTTGATGATGTCTCTTTTCCTTGTAAATATTGGTACAAAATGTTCTAACAATGAACTAATTATAAAAAAAAAATTTTTTTTTTTTTTTAATATTTAAAATCCCTTTTCTTTTAAAATTGATGTCTGGTTGTTTCCACTAGGAAATGTAGATAATACATTTTCATGTTCTTTTTTTTTTTTTTAATTTTTTTAATTTTTTAATTTTTATTTATTTTATTTTTTTATTTGAGAGAGAGAGAATGAGAGATAGAGAGCACAAGAGGGAAGAGGGTCAGAGGGAGAAGCAGACTCCTCACCGAGCAGGGAGCCCTATGCGGGACTCGATCCCGGGACTCCAGGATCATGACCTGAGCCGAAGGCAGTCGCCTAACCAACCGAGCCACCCAGGCGCCCTCTTTTTTTTTTTTAATGATGAAAACAATAATGTCACTCTTTCCTTGCG